>NC_064565.1:118682451-118988360 GCF_937001465.1 Orcinus orca
GGAGACCATGTGAAGAGCTGGAGCGACGCCCTACAAGCCGACGGGTCCCCCTGCATTGCCAGCAGCTTCTGTGAGCTGGAGAGAGGCCCGCAGTGGCTTATCCCCAGAGCCTCCAGAGGGAACCAACCCTGCCATGACTGTAATTTTGGACTTCCAACCTCCAGAACTGTGGGAGCATCAATTTCTGTTACGGCGGCCCTAGAAAACTAAGACTGGAGATTGACCTAAATAGTCTTAAAGGGTCCTCTCGGATCCTCAGTCTGTAAGTAGGAAATGGGGTCGTACTTGGGGAACACCTCTGAGGGACCTTGCACAAAGCTTGCTGTTATCATCAGCTCATCTTATCTTGGTTCATTTTATTTAGCTCTCCGTGTGACTTTATTTATTTTTTAATTTTTATTTTATATTGGACTATAGTTGATTTATAGTGTTGTGTTAATTTCAGGTGTACAGCAAAGTGATTCCGTTATACACATATCTATTCTTTTTCAAATTCTTTTCCCATTTAGGTATTACAGAATATTGTGCAGAGTTACCTGTGCTATACAGTAGGTCCTTGTTGATTATCTATTTTAAATACAGTAGTGTGTGTATATCAATCCAAAACTCCCAATATATCTCTCCCCCCAACCTTTCCCCTTTGGTAACCGTAAGTTTGTTTTCTAAGTCTGTGAGTCTGTTTCTATTTTGTAAACAAGTTCATTTGTACCATTTTTTAAAATATTCTACATATAAGCGGTATATGAATTTGTCTTTCTCTGTCTGACTTACTTCACTTAGTATGATAATCTCCAGGTCCATCCATGTTGCTGCAAATGGCATTATTCCATTCCTTTTTAATGGCTGAATAATATTCCATTGTGTATATACACCACATTTTCTTTATCCATTAGGTTGCTTCCATGTTTTGGCTATTATAAACAGTGCTGCTATGAACACTGGGGTGCATGTATCTTTCAAATTAGAGCTTTTGTCTTTTCCTGATATATGCCCAGTAGTGGGATTGCTGGATCATATGGTAATTCTACGTTTAGTTTTTTAAGGAACCTCCATACTGTTCTCCACAGTGGCTGTACCAGTTTACATTCTCATCAACAGTGCAAGAGGGTTCCCTTTTCTCCACACCCTCTCCAGCATTTACTGTTTGTAGACTTTCTGATGATGGCCATCTGACTCGCGTGAGGTGATACCCCATTGTGGTTTTGATTTGCATTTCTCTAATGATTAGTGGTGCTGAGCTGGCTTGGAGAAGAGGCTGCCCTTGCTAAGCTGCTGCCCCAGAAGGCTGAGCTTCAGCCAGTTAAGCTCATAAAGAGAAACGGCTGCAGGTTTTGAGGACATTCAACCAGGAAAAGGGGAGAATTATGGGTTGTGGTAAGTGACCTCACGTGGTTGAAATCTTCTCGTTTGGAAAAGAGATTCATCTTATCTTCAGGAGTCCAGAGGAAGTACTAGAAAAGGGGTCAGATTCCAGTTCAATACAATACAATCTCTTACCTGGGAGGGGGCTGTCCTGCAGGAAGTCCAGGGCCCTCTGCCAGAGGGTGGGAGGGGTCTCAGGCTGCTGGAAGGGGTTGGACCAGATGAACTTGAGGCCCTTAAATCTGAGCTTCTGGAAGCCTGTGTCCCTTGGGCTGTTAGATCCCATCAACACTAATGCAGTCTCATGAAATCAGAAATCTCCAGCAGGCAGGGCCCATGAATCTGCATTTTTGCCAAGAGTGCTAGCATCACCCTGGGTGTGGAGACCCGGGGCCAGTGACTGGGCGTTCCCTGAGACGGACACACCCTGACCAAAGCCAGCTGCAACTCCAGGGGCTGCCCCAGCAGAGGACCACCCTGGGACCATGTCCCCACACTCGAGAGCCCCTCACCTTCCACAGCTCGGGTACCGTGCCATCCCTTCAGTGATGCCCTGGTCAGTCACAAGTGGATCCCCCATCTCTTCCGGTTCTGACTTTTGACCAGTTCCCTGTAACCAATGCCACGTTCTCCTCATCCCATTTTTCTAGAACCCACCTCCTTTAGGCAGACATCCCCAGCTGCTCTCCCGTCTCTGCTTCTCTCTAACTTTGCGAGTTATTTCGTTACTTCCTTGAATCTATCAGCTTTTGTAAAGATGCGTCTTTGCTGGTTTGTTACCTGGTCGTTCTCTGTGTCTCGTGCTTGAGTGAAAGCTGCTTGGGAGCAGGAACTGTCTCTATCTTCTGTGTTCTCACAACTCCAGTCCTTCACACGGCGTCCCGGCACATAGCAGGTGCTTTCATTAGAACTGGGTTTACTGCAGGCGGCAGGGATCCGCTGGGATTGCCCTGGCTCCACTGTGCACAGCTTTGTTCTTGCAGGCCGGAGCTCCGGGAGCCATCGTCCAGGCTGCTGGGGAGCTTCGCTCCACGTGGTCACTGGGGACCCAGGCTGCTTCCTCTCTGCTCCAGTGTTGCCAGGCAACCTTCATGGTCTAAGACAGCTGTCCAGGCTCTGACTAGTCTGCCCCTGTGCTGGCCGGCAGGAAAGGGAAAGGGAAGGTTTAGGGCCGAGGCAATTCCCTGAGGACACCTCTCAGAAGGTGACATCACATGCCCATTCACAGCCACCGGCCAGGCCTTAGTCACAGAGCCCTGCGGGGATGCACGTGAGGCCGAGAAGTGTGGTTTTATCGCAGGCAGCCATGCGTGTGGCTGAAAAAGATTTCATTTCTAGGAAATACGGTACAACTGGCAGCCTCTGCAGTGAGACTCTGCGATTCCTTCTTGAAGGAATCACTGAATCGGAGCCCGTGCTGGACCGGTAGAATTTTTTGGCTCCATATTCTTCATTCGCCTGGGAGGGTCTGCTATTGATCACAGTTGGTCCCTCTGCACATGCCTTGTCTACACCAGGGGATGGCAGACTCCTGAGAACAGAGGTGGCTTTTCTCTCTCCTCTGGTATGTCCTTTCTGCCCTCACCCCTCTTTCTGTCCCCACTGTGCCGGGCCCAGTGCCTGCACACAGCGCACACAGTAGGTGGCTGCAGATACCACGCGCTGGTGATGATGGTGGAGGGACGGTGCTCACGGCGGGAGAGCATCGGCCTTGAATGGCTCCAGATGCACTTTTACTGTCCTGTAAAGTCCCGGATAAATACACTGGAGAAACAGGGCAGGGCCGCTGTCACAGTGCACGCAGGAAAGGACTTTTATATCCTGGCAACAGTGCCCCATTAATCACTGCATCAATAAACAGATGCCCTGGTAGAGACAGAAACACCACCACTTATTTATTGTTGTTGATAAATAAGGGCAGTGTGGCCCCCTGGGCCCTGGGCAAACCTCTCTGGTTACAGAATGATCCATCTTCTTTGCTCTGGCCCATGACTCTGTGTTCATCTTCCCCACAGCCATCTCCTCCCTGCTTTTCATGAATCAAATACTTTTTTACAAACAGACTTCTCCGTTTGCCCTGAAGAGGATTTGTTACTCCATTATAACAGGCTTGGATGGGAGCACATTTAAACTTTTATTGCCTAGGGCTTCCCTGGTGGTACAGTGGTTAAGAATCCGCCTGCCAATGCGGGGGACACGGGTTCGATCCCTGGTCTGGGAAGATCTCACATACCGCGGAGCAACTAAGCCCGTGCGCCCCAACTACTGAGCCTGCGCTCTAGAGCCCGCGAGCCACAACTACTGAGCCCATGCTCCTAGAGCCCGTGCTCCACAACAAGAGAAGCCACCGCAATGAGAACCCTGCGCACGACAGCGAAGAGTAGCCACCACTCGCCACAACTAGAGAAAGCCCGCGCACTGCAACCGAAGCAGCCAAAAAAAAAAAAAAAAAAAACTTTTATTGCCTATATGGATAATGTGTATGTATTTTTTTTAATCCCCACAATAAGGAGCTCTGCACGCTTGGCCCCGAGTTCCCTGGTTCTCTGGGCTCCTGGGGGCCCCACCTCCGCCGCTCCATCCTGCCCCCCAGGCAGTACCTCAGCCTGTGCCCATTGATGGCAATCCCTCCGCTGTCTTTCTGGTGTCTTTCTGATGCCAGGGGCAATCCAGGTGTCCACGTGACCGGACTCAGCACACATCCCGGAATTCCTGCTTTGTTCAGCAAATGATCGTGAGCCTCTGTTACAGGTCAGGCACGGCGCTGGGCCCTTGGACACAGCAGTACCCACACTGGAGGTGGCCTCTGCCCTCCTGGGTCTCACAGTCCAGTGGGGAGGACCGATGCTCCCCAAACAAGACACAGAGATGTAGGGGAATTTGAATGGGGCTGACTGCTTGTTGGGGGGGTGCATCTGAGACTAGGGGTGGGGTGGGGGGAAGGCCTTCCGAGGAGATGACCCCGCATCTGAGGCCTGAAGGTGTTAACGAGATGAAGGGCCCTGGGGTCGGGGTGGGAGCAGTGCTGTGGGGCTCTCAGGGGAGGCGGGCAGCAGCAGGCTGAGGTGTCTGTGGGTGGCTGGCGGGGGCGTCCCGTGGGCACTTCCTAGTTTACTCTGGGTCATCAGAAGCCGCCAGGGGATTAGCAAGCAGGGGGGACGAACAAGAGCCAGCCGGCATGTGTCCAGTGTCCAGCGGTACAGCTCAGAGAACCGTCACGAGAAAGCGGGTTCCAGGCAGAAAGCAGAGGGGTGGGAAGGCCCAGAAGAGCCCAGGATGGAAGGCAGCACAGCGGGCAGACCTGAGACCCCCACAGACCCCGAAGGGAGCATCAGGGCGGGGAGGGAAACCGCCTGCTTCACGGCTGTCCTCGGCGTCTCTGGGAGCCCAGCCGCGGTGCACCTGCCACTCAGCCTTGCTCTCCGCTGGTCCCAGGGCGTCTCCTGAATGTGTACGGCGGAGTGGGGGGCATCATTTTGTGCTTGGAGGGCTACTAATCAGCTTCCAGCCCGCCCCTTATGCGAGGAAGACAGACAAAGAAGGGCCTGGGTCTCTAGGACAATGTGCTTCTCCACACTCTGCCCACTTGATAGGTTAAAACTACATTTCACAGCTTTTGCTCCAAGTTCTCGAGACCCCCCTGGGCTTTTTACATCTCTCACTCTCTGAAGGGGAGAATGACACCCTGCGTAAGCGAGCAGGCTCTGGGTTCAAACCCGCCTTCCCGCCAGCACCTCAGTCTGCTCATCTGTGAGGAGGGTTAACAGGCCGTTCCTCCCAGGGCAGCCGTGGGTCAGGGGGTCTGGCACATGGGATTCCAGCCGTGGTACCTGGCCTGGGCCATGACAGAGCTTACCTCCAAGTGTCAATGTTGTCCTTTTTTATTGGAGTGCGCTTTTGAATCAGTTTTCAGAGCCAAATATGGATTGAGCACAGTGCCCTTTGTCTATCATAGATTTTGCAAATAATTTCGGTTTTTAGGTTGCCAGTTTTTTCTAATGTATGCTATATTTATTTTTTTTTTTGTAAATTGAGATATAATGGACATATATTAGCTTGCCGGGTTTTATTTATTTATTTTTCTGGCTGCACCAGGCTGTAGTTGCGGCATGTGGGCTCTTTTAGTTGCGGCACGCAGGATCTAGTTCCCTGACCAGGGATGGAACCCCGGGCCCCCTGAATTGGGAGCACGGAGTCTTAGTCACTGGACCACAAGGGAAGTCCCTAGCATGCCAGTTTTAATTTCTTTAGATATAAGGGAGTTTGTTTGTTTTTATATAATCGAATATAAGGGGTCCTTTCCTTTAGAGAAAATCTTAGAAAGGATTTTCTTACTTGATATCAGGTACGTGTTCACATACATTTGTTCGAGTTGTTTTAGGGCTTAAGACCGTTTGTTGAATGAGTCACCTTTCTTTATTAGTCTATCAAATACTAACTTCAGGCATGTTATGATCCATATCTGGACTTTCTTGGGCGTTTTAGAGTCGCCTCCTTCTAACTGTGCACTACTGTCACACAGTTTAATTATTATAGTTTCACAGTATATTTTAATAGATTTCAAATTTCTATTCTCCAATTATCCTAACTTTAAACAAAGCTGTCGCTCCTCCTTTCAATTTTTCAGTCCAGTGGGCAATGAGCATCATTCAGAAGTATTTTATAAGTTTCCCTCAGGAAAATAAAGGAAAGAAAGAAAAAAGTTCTATAGCATTTTAATTGAAATTTAATTAAGCATATAGATCAAGAAACTTGGAGGAATTTATACCTTTACAATAAAGACTTTTTATATCTAAGAATGTGATATGTTTCTCCACTTATTAAATTTTTCTTTAATATCTTTCATAAAAATGGTGTGGTCTCCTTCTTATAAGACCTATTTGTTTCTAATGGAATGAATTCCTGCTTTCAAAATATTTTGTTGCTGTTGTCAATATAATTTTTTGATTATTATAAAATATTTCCTGGTGTAAGAAAGCAAATGATTTTCACATATTCCATATGTAACATACTAAACTGTCTCATAGGTTGTAACACCTTTCAGATCATTTTTTGGATCTCCTTCAGACAGCTAAATCGTCATCGAGTGGTGATTATTTTCTCCTCTACTTTTTCCTATTTAGGCTGCTTTATTTTTCTTGTCTTGTTGTGTTGGCTAAGATTCCAGAACATACTCATGGACAGGCATGGGCACTCATGTCCCGTTCCTGACTTTAACAGAAAACTTCTAATAATTTCCACATATTAAATGTGATATTGTTTATTGGTACAATATATACTTTCTTGATCAGATTAGGAAAGAATTCATTGATGTTAACTAGACTTGCTGTGATCATCATTTCTCAGTACATACAAATACTGAATCATTAGGTTGTTTTTAAAAAAAGAAAAAGAGGTACATCCCTGGAGGTCCAGTGGTTAAGACTCTGTGCTCCCTGTGCAGGTGGCACGGGTTCGATCCCTGGTCAGAGAACTAAGATCCCGCATGACGTGGCCAAAAAAAAGGAAAAAAAGAAAAAGAAAGACTCCATTTATTCCTGGTTTTCTAAGAACTTCCATATTAATACCTGTATCCACTCAGAATGTTTCAACAGCAAGTAACAGAATATATGACTAATAATTTCTTAAATAAATGGGAGCTTATTTTCTTAGATGGAGTACTTAGGTGCTAAACCCTGTGAGATATTTTTATATCTTTGTATATCTTTCACTCTGATGACAAAATAATATCACTGCTGGGAACAGGGGTTCCTGGGTCATGGTCTCTTTGCTCTGATATCTGTCAATGCTGCTCCCCTGTTGTTAGCATCTAGTGCTGTATCAGATGAGATGTCTCACACTGTCCTGACTGCTTTGCTTTTTTAGGTAACCTATTCTTTTTGATTGAAAATTTGTTGGATTATTTTCCTTTATGGAGAAACCCTAGAATTTGTCATTTTTATTCATCTATATTTAGGTAAAGTTTGCATACAACAAAATCGACCCATTTTAATTATACATGTCAATGATTTCTGATAAGTTTATACATCACATATTCATTAGAATTTCCATTACAATCCCCTGGCCCCTGACAATGACTGGTCTGCTTTCTGTTACTATAGGTTCGATGTGTTGTTTCTAGAAATTTCATATAAATGAAATAATACCATATGTTTGCAGAGTCTGTAACTTTTCACATGATACAGCACAGATTATGTTTTTTCTCACCGGTCGAGCCTGGAACTGATGAACCCTTAAGTGTGTAGCCTCCAGACTTTCCTCAACTCAGAGTTTTCCAATGTTTAGCTGTTGCCTTTCTCCCACCTGCTATTTTTCTCTACTTCTAGAACTTCTATGGTTCTTGCATTAGACCTCCTGCTCTATCTTCCAAGTCAACCGTATTTTCCTTTGTTGCATCTCTTTACCTTTCCACTTTGTCTGTTGAGATATTTCTTGTCCTTGTCTCCCAGGGCCACTCATTTAGGTCTGCGTCACAATCTCTTCCTTAATCAATCTGCTGGAGGTTTACATTTCGAATTGTGTTTTTAAGCTTCTGGCATTCTTTTCAGTGCTGGGATTTGGATCTTCTACATGTAAACTTGTCTTGCAGGTGCCCATCTGACTACTCTCACTGCTCTGTTTTGCTTTGTCACATTTTCGGACGGTTCACCCTGAGAGTCTTCTCTCTGGTAGCTAGGATCTCCCTCCCACCCTATCCCATCCTCCCTCACCCCATCCGCATACAGGCCGCTCTTTGTTTTTTCCCTCTGTCAGAAATTTGGGGTTCAGATCTGCTGCTGGAATAGCTTTAATATCCAACTGGTAGAAAAAGCAAAGGAATCTCCCATCCTGTGGCTCTCAGCCCCTCCTGAGCCACCCTGGAGGAGCTCTCTTTGCCCCCCTCACTTCATGGGTAGAGAAGACCCAATACACTCATTCAGCTCCTGCATGCTCTGCGTGAGACCCTTTTTCTCAGGTGAGCTGCCCTCAGACCCTCAGTTCTTCCCCAGGGCTCTGACTCTGCCAATGCTAAACACTCCATTCCCAGGGGGTTAGTGTGCCCACCCACCTCACAGCTCAAAACCCCAGGCCCAGCGGCCACTGCTCTCTGCAGAGGATCTGGGAGAAAAAGGGGACTCGTTCAGGCCTTAGTCATCCCTGAACACCCTCCTAACCTTCCTCTCCACTGTCGGGATGATATGACACCCTTTTCTTTTAAAAAACACAAGTGTTTTCTATTTGCTGACCTTTTCTAGAAGACAAGTAGCTGAAAGCTGTATGCTATTTGTAGATATTTTTGGAAAAATAAACACAGTCTGCCCTTCAAGCTGAAGTTGAAATTTTAGTAAAGAGTGAGAAAAATAGCTTCTTTAGAAAATGGTTCTATGGTGACTGTACTTAGAACAATAGTGTTTTGAAATTTTTCCACTGTTATGTAATCTTGAGGCTTAATATTTGTCATCTACAAAAATTCTTACATCTGAATGCTTTAAAAACTTAAGGGCAGAATTTTCTAACCTGTTTGAAAATCTTTCAAATGATGGGATTGAGTGAGATTTAAATCCATTGGCTAAATAATGTAAAAACACAACTCCACCCAATTAATTTACAAGAGCAAAGTATTAACACCAGGGGAGAGGAACACTGACGAGGCAAAATTTTAACAAAAACCTTTGCATAATTGATGGATGGCGTTGAAACTTGATTGCATGGTTTAGTAAGTAGAGCCAATGAATGCATTATTCCGCTTGTATCTACAGAACTTCGTAAGCAATACAATGAAGTTAGAAACAGACCTTGAATCATGATGTGACAAGCTATTAACCCAGACACGGTCGACAGCACCGCTCACACTGAAGATAAACATTTCTGTGATGTGTTTCTAAAGCACAGGGGTGCCACCGTCTGCGTGTATACAGTAATAAAAAATGTATTGGCCGGGCATCGCACGACTGCCCCTCCCTCAGCTCCAAATCCGCCCTTGTTCTGGCTTTGTGATCCTGGGGCTGCACCCTGCAAACACATCCCTTTTCCACTGGCTCACGTTAGGCTTTGTCATGCGGGAGCTGTTGGGATGCCATGAGGCTCAGCAGAGGAAGGGGTTTCTCCTCCTGGCCCCAGCGTGTCCTTCCCAGCAGGGCGTGGACACCACCACATGGGGGTTGCCTCCCAGCCGGTCGGCGAGCCCCCTGGGGTGCAGCTCCCCTGGGAATTGCCGCCCCCAAAGGCAGGTTCTCTGATCCCTGCTCTCTTCAGGGCTCTCTTGGGCCCTCAGTAGTTCACTCCATTACCAGATAATAATTCCTCACAGTAAACTTTCCCTCTCAAATCACTCTGCCGCTGATGTTTCCTGACCAGAGTGAGCTGCTCACCCAGGCCTGGGCAGGGAAAGGCCTAGCAGGGCTGCTCGAGGGGACATGCAGGGGCTTGGGTGGGTGCTGGCTGGTTTCTTAAGGAGCTTTCTTTCTGTGCACGTGTGGTCTGGTCGGAAAGTGGCTGGGCTCTCACACCAGAGACACATGTTACACAGACACTCATTGCTTTAGCTTCAGGCGGGGCATGTGCTCTTCACTTATCTCCGACCGACTTTGGCCCAGTCATTCCACCTCCGCTCCAGGACTCCCCCTTCTCTGCAGCTTTGGCAGGGAATGTGAGCACCGGAGAGCGGGTGCAGGGGGCGGAGCCATGGAGAGAGGGGCCGTGTGGCCGGCACAGGCTGTTCTGGGCTGCATGGGCCTTTAAAGGGACCCGGGTGCATGGGGGGCGGGCAGAAGCCGGCAGGAGCCGGGCTCGGGAAGAGTGCACAGGCCATGGGCAGAAAGGGCTAGTGGGCAGAGCTCTGTACACCTGAGCTGGGGCTAAAGGATGAAGCTGCTCTCTAACCCCAGGCCCCCGCGGCCAGCCCTGTGCCAGCCAAGTGCAGGTTCCCCAGGGCTTGGGGAGCGGCCAGAGCGGAGAGGCAGCACAGTAAAGTCCAAGCTCCCGGCAAGGCCCACACTGGGGTCACCTGTGCCCACTGCGGGGCTGGGCTGGTCCAGGGCCACCCTCCCTCCCAACTGTAGAAAGAGCGGGAAGACGCAGAGCGGCCGCTGCTAGAGAGCCGACCGCGGGGGAGCCGGGGGCTGCCGCGTCCAGCCGTGCCGGTGAGTACTGACGCTTGGTGCTTGGTGAGGACCCGTAGGTACGGCCAAGTACCTGTAGGTACTGCCAGCTGCTGCGGCGTAGGTTGGGTGCTGCTGGGGACGTGTGGGGGCTGCCAGGTACAGGTGGGCACTGCCCGCAGCCAGTTGGAGGGGGAGGGGCTTCCAACATGATTTTAAAGGCAGCTCACTTGTCAGGATGCCAAGCTTGGTGCCAGTAGAAGCAGCTTCGTTCACCCCGTCAGGGACCCGGTGCTGTGCAGGCACCTGAGGCGTCAGCGCCCGGCATCGTGCATCTCCTCAAAGTGGTGCGTCTGAGCATCACCCCGGGTATTTCAGACACTCTTCTCTACACCAGATGCCACAGGGAGCACAGTTCTGGTGGACATTCCCCTGAAAGCAGGGGAGGTCAGTCCTTGTTCAAAAGTGCAGGGGAAGCCTTATGCCGCATCCCTGGGAGGCTGCCCCGGCTCACCACGGGGCACCAAAGGTTCTGAGAAGCCCTTCAACCAATACCATAAACCCTTTCGGTGCAGCAAACCTGTGTGAGTAAGAAAACTGTTAACCACCCAGTGGACCAGTGTTTCAGGGAACCCCAGTGAGAAGCCCTGGTTTGGACCATCTCCCTTTCTCAGGGGAGAACAAATCATTTCATATGTTTGGGGAAATTCTTTAGAAGACCGGGCAGTGGAGGGTGATAAGTAGATTCAAAAAGACAGTGGGCATGACGTCATCGGACTAACAGCTCCTTCCCCTGAGCTAGTGCCTTCCTCTAGTATATACATCCGTTCACAATGATTTCACCCATAAAGAGAGGGAGGAGGCAGAGAGAGAGAAGACGCTGTTGAGAAGGTGAGATTGCACGTCCTCGTGGAGAGACCTGATGGCCACGGGAGGGTCGACGGTTCTCTCAAGCCCCGTGTCTTCTCCGGCAACATCTTCGTCAGGCCCCACCTGCCCGAGTCACACAGGTACCCACGCCAGTTACACAGTCTCGTGTACTCAGTGAGAACCTCACCGTTGCTCTCCCCTCCGCTGGGAAATCTGCCCTTTCCTCTAGTAAAATTCCACATTCAGATTGTTCTCAGGGACCAGAGTCAAGTCGGATCTGCCCCCCAGGTCCCCACTCATCCAGCTGCCCCTACCGCTGCCCCGAGCCCAAGCCCTGCCCTCCAGCTGGCTGTCTGGTAGGTGGGGAGTCAGGACGTGAACACCCAGAACATCAACGCCAAGTTCATCACTGTGCAAGACAAAGGGAAATCTGGGGAGGCTGGAGGGAGGATGCCCAGGTGAGCCCGGGATGAGGCGGCCTTGGGCTGGGCCTGGGCTGTGGCCCTTTGGAGATGGCCATTCCTGGCAGAGGGAAGAGGCCCAGCCTGAGGTGGAAGGAGGGTCCCGGGGAGGGGCGGGGGTGGGGAGCCCATGGCAGGGTGGCTGCCGGCTGGAGGACCAATGAAGTTGGAAAGGAGGTTGATGCCTTGGTGATGGTCAGCCGGTCTCAGAACCCACAGCCCCTAGGCTTCCGACCAGGGGGTGACCTGAGGCTTCCCCGGGTTACCCCCCTGGGTCACAGGTTCCTTAAGGTGCTGAGCCTGGTGGGGCGGTGCTCACAGAGCCCCAGCTCCTCCATGTGTCAGGGAAGGACCTTGGGATGGAGAGCGGCCGGTCCTAGCTACTCCTGGGGATGGCCACCTTGGGCCGGGGCAAGCCAGCAGGGAGTTGGGGGTCCAGGGAAAACGGGGGGAGTTGGGAGGCTGGAGCAAGCCAGGGGGGAGTTGGGGGTCCAGGGAAACAGGTGAATTGAGTTGGGGGTGTCCGAGGAAACTGGGGGGAGTCGGGGCCCCAGCTCAGAGGTTCTGCGCGACCCATCTGGCCACCCTGCGTTTCCTGATGACGAGGTGAGCCAGCCGCAGACGAGGCTCTGAAGTGACCCCTTTGCCATTTCCTCGCAGGAGCGGCTCTTCCCAGCCGACGCAGGTTAGTTAATCTTGAATCATTTTAATACGCTCGGCGAAGTATTTCCACCTTTGGGATTTGGACGATTCGTAAAAGAGACAGAACTCTCCCCTCTACAAAGAAGAGCTGTGCATTAAGCATTTGACTTATGGGGGCAAATCCAAACATACATAATTTTTCTGCTAAAATTGGGGATGGAGGAGGAACATACGTGACCTCAAAGTTGCTTTATTTTCTTCCTCAAGGACAGACATTTATTTGGCTTTTTAAAGTCTCTTTTAAAAACTGATGGGAAATGTGTATGTATGTAAGGCTTCAATGAAAAGGTGAAAAAGGTCGGGGGGTGCGGCATGGAAGTAACTCAGATCTCCGGCACTAAAGGAAATTTACACAGCTTGTGGTGTACGCGTGCAAAGGTGTGCCACGCAGTCCTTAAAAAGGACCAGGGTGTTTACTAGAACCCGATAAACAGCGTCATGAAATAATGGTGAACACAAACACACAATACGTAGCAGTATAGCCTGGGGCTCTTCAGTCCCTGTGCCGGGACCACGGCAGGTCCTCGGCGTGACCTCAGGGATGACCTTTCTAGTGGGGGCGGGGCACGACACGTGGCTGCGGCTGCCTGTCCCCTGCCGCCCTCAGCAGCTTGTGCGCGTTGACCCTCTCATCAAGGCTTCTTTTTAAGAAATGTGTCCCTCCCTGGGGGAAATGATTTTCAGCCCCTGCTGGTTGGCAGAAAAGCACTGGGCTTTCGGTGCAGAGACCCGAGCTCCAATGTCATGTGACTCGTGACATGGGCGGGGTCACTGCCCCAAGGAGGGCACTGTTCTGGCGTGGCAGTGGGAAATGGTGTTGAGTGCAGGGTCCCGGGGTAGGGACATGTCGCAACCATAGACTGAGGAGCCCCTTCATGCTGACAGCAGCTTGAGGAATTGGGGGTGGGGCAGCTTGCAGATTGAGGAGACAGGAAGGGTGTCTCTGAGTGGGAGCAGAGGGGCAGATCCGGGCTGTGTCTGGTACAGAGGGACAAAATGGGTCGAAGGTACCAGACAGAGGCTCGTCGAACTGAACCACACTGGCAGCCGGCGCTCTCCAGTGACGGCGTGGGGCCCAGGAAGCATGTGGACCTGCTGCTGGGAGTGTGGACTCGGGGATTCAACAAGGCAGAGCGGCCGTCTCTGTGGATTTGAACTCCGTCCCTCCGGTGAGCATGGCAGGCCTCCAAGCCCTGGCCCTCGGGTTACCGTGATGACCCTGGAAACGGATGTGCAGGGAGGGGACAACTTGTGTCATCTCTGTGCACAGCACCTGCCACACGTGGATGGACGGTAGTGATGCTGTGTCCAGTCCTTAGAGGAAGAGAGACCATAGGCGAGGTGCGTCCTGGGAGGGGCGAGGGTCACAGGTGGCGAAGGGGTGAAGGTGAGTGCTGTCTCCCTTTACCTCTCCCTGCATGGGGCCCTGCACATTCCTCCTCCTGGCACAAGGCTACAGCGCACTCGCAAGCTGACAAGGGTTTTTGTGACCACCTAGAGGGGAGGGATAGGGAGGGTGGGAGGGAGACGCGAGAGGGCAGGGATATGGGGATATATGTATACGTATAGCTGATTCACTTTGTTATACAGCAGAAACTAACACACCATCGTAAAGCAATTATACTCCAATAAAGATGTTAAACAAAATAAAATCAAACAAACCCTGAAACTTCTTTTCCCCCCTCCTCCCTCCCAGCGGAAGAGCCCAGGGCCCTCGCTGAGTCCCTGCAGCCTCCCACCCGCCCTCCACCTGCCACACGTTGTCTCCCATGCCTTCCCGTGCTTCTCCCCCATCCTCGCTCCCCAAGGGGGCGTCTTGGCCCTGGCCTGGCCTGTTGCTTTTCTGAGAGGATGTCAGAAATCTGGCCGCAGGTCCCGGCAGCCTCCCTTGTTGCCTGCCCTGCCGACGCCAGCATCCCTCCCCGTCGCGAACATCTGGCTGTATCTGCAGGGCTGAGTGTGGGCTAGCTTGCATTCCAGGCAACTACCGCCCCAGCCAGGATGGACCCCAGCCCCCAGTACTTGGCCTGACCCTGAAGTTTGGCCGTGGGAGACGCTGCTGCCCACACGCCCACCTCGCCCCATTTATCCCCATCCTGCACGGTTCCCATCCAATCAGACAGCTGCCCTCGACTCTCCAGAGCTGTTGCAGGGCGCCGGAGTCTGTTCGGGCCATGAGGTAATCGCTTGGACGGCAGCTCCAAGTTTGATGCTTGCCAGTATCGACCCTGCAAACAGGTCAGGACATTGCAAGGCTCCCTCGGGAAGCCATCCCTCTGCAGAAGGACTTCCCAGGAGCAAAGGGTGCGGTGGTGGGGGCCCTGCAGAGGGCCTGGGATAGGCCTGAGTTGTGATGGTCACCGGTTGCCCTCCGACGGGCCCCTCCGAGCACTCCGGGAGGGCGCCGGGTCTCAGGGCTTTGGACAGCTCCTGCTGCCCCTCCGGGGTGACCGGGCTGCCCCCGCACCCAGGCTCCCAGAAGGATGTGACCCCGAGCTGAATGGGCCCCCATGGTCGACAGCTTGACCCTCTAAGGGGAGGCGTGAGCGTCCATCGGAGATGAGTGAATCACCGCACAGGAGAGGCCGGGGGCCAGATTCAAAACTGGACCGCATCTGCCCCCCTGCACCACGTGGGGAGGGGTCAGAGCAGCAGGGCCATGTCTCCAAGTGTCTGTCCGAGCTCTTCCCGGGTCCTGTCTCTCCTAAGGGCACCCCCAGCCCACAAGGAGAAGAAACAGAGACTCAGAGAGACCACCGACCCAGGGATGCTTCCCCAACCAGCAGCCAGGTGAGGCGGGGAGGGTGTGCTTCTGCTGTAGACAGGGTGGGGTTGGGGAGGGAGAGGAGGGCGCGCAGGTGGGCGAGGGGATGGAGAGGACAGTGCAGGTCTGGACACACAGCTGTCCTTCCTTGGGGACCCCCACACGGACCCCTCCCTGGGGACAAGCCACCTCCAAAGGCCCAGGATAGGGCTGGGGGACCTGAGGGACCCCTCGCTGTGGATGCGGGTGAAGGCAGCGCTCACCCCTCCCAGGGAAGCTGAGTAGCCTTTTGGGGATGCCCCCAACTCCGCCGCCAAGCTCCATGGACTTTGATGCAAACATGCACCTCCTGCCGGGAAGGTCACAGGCACACACGCACAGTCACACACATGCACACGTGCATATGCGTGCAGTCACATAGGTGTGCACACACACACAGGTGCCCACGCACGTGTGCACTGCCACGGACAACCACATGCATGCACACGTGCTCACACGAGCACGCTCTTCAGAACGCTACCCTTCCCGGAGAGCAAACCTTTTCAAGTCAGAGCCCCACGCCCACCCCGTGCTCCCACCTTCCTGCCTCCTTCCCACTCTGATTTACCGCCCCCAAGACGGCTCCCCGCAGAGTGTGAGGAAGCCCAGACTCCCCAGATTTCCTCGTGGATTTCACTTCCTTGCCAGAAAAGTTCAGGGTTGGGTCAGATGCTTCCCCGCGGCACCGTGAGCGGAGTTTTCCCAGCCCCCACCTATCCAGGTCTGGGCGTAGCTTTGGGGGAGGCACAGCCTACGAGGGGAGGGTCCCATTGCCGAGGGCAGTGATGACACACCCTGTGTGGTGGCCTCTGTGCAGTGCCACATCCCCTGCGTAGGTTGCAGTGGAGCCCCGGCAGACGCGAGTGTGGTGGGCAGGGAAGGTGGGGGGCTGTCCATCGGTGAGTCATTCAGCAAACGTTTCTGGAGCCTCTTCTGTGTCAGCCCAGGCTGGATACTGGGCGTGAAGATGGACAGGACAGCATGGCCCTCACCTCATGGGGCGTGAGGTCTCTGCCTGGACCGCCCATGCCGGCCCCTGCCTGCCTTTCTCCACAGGGCGGCTGCCCGGGCTCTGTTCTTCCCGCAGCTGGCGGCTCCTTGGGCTGGACGTGTCGTGAGGGCAGGCCCCGCGTCCGCCTCTGCACAGATGTTTGTGGCCCCCAGCGCACTCTGGTCTCAGCAAGCACTGCCGTTCCCAGTGGGAGATTTCTTCCCAGAAAAGTCCTCGGAGGTAGAATCTGAGAGCTCTTTGGTGACAGAGACGATCTCCAGCTGGTTGTGGGTCAGTTGGATTTTGCAGATGAACTAGGTCAAGCACTATTTAGGGTCCAGCCCCAGCCCTGCCATCACCTCAGCTTAACACTGGTTGTTTTGAATGAACAACAATTTTTCTTATTAAAAAGCAAGATGCATTTATTGTTGAAATTTTAAGAAGCACGATTAGATAAGCAAAGGAAAACACTCAAATACACTAATAAACTCGCCATGCAGGGGTAAACAATGGGAACTTAAAAATAATTTTTTCTTAATGGTAACTTTTTTTTTTTTTTGCGGCACGCGGGCGTCTCACTGCTGTGGCTTCTCCTGTTGCGGAGCACAGGCTCCGGACGCGCAGGCTCAGCGGCCATGGCTCACGGGCCCAGCCGCTCCGCGGCATGTGGGATCTTCCCGGACCAGGGCACGAACCCGCGTCCCCTGCATCGACAGGCGGACTCTCAACCATTGCGCCACCCGGGAAGCCCAATGGTAACATTTTGATGATTACACTTTCAAACTTTTGTCAATATGGAAATCACTAGCTATCGTGACACTCCCTCCATATCATATATTTTTGTAAAACTGACATTTTGTCGGATATTTAACCTGCTTCGTTTTTTACTAATAGAAGCAAACTTCCTTGTAAGTGGATTGCAGTCCACATCCTCCGTTATTTCCTTGAGTAATATTCTAGGTGTCAGCGTCACTGGGCTTCTGGTGCCCTTTTCTGTAAACGTCTGAGGTCGCACCAGATGACCCCCAGCCTCGCATTCACGAGAGGAGGCTGGAACACCTTCGTAAGGTGGGAGGATTATTTTTCCTTATTTTTCAAGGGCTGAGGACTGTATTTCCACAATACAAGTCTCATGGCCAAGGCCCTGGTGGGTGATACACCCAGGAAGAGAACCCCTGTCTCCCCAAGAGCAGAGGAAAGAGCGTCCCCTAGAGACAGCGGGCTGTGTCCACATGTCCACCGCCTCCTCCCCGAACCCCAGTGAAATGACGGAAGAGTGCTCGAAATAAGAGCCAGCCCATGGTTAGGCTGGGAAAATCTCCCCTCCCGGGGATGGAGAGGAATTTCTAGAAACAAGAGTGGATGGGACCCACCTGGAGAAGAATTGATCCAAGTTGACCAGCTGACGGTGCCTGGAAGGCAGCTTCTCCGTGAGGCCCAGGAGCCCCAGGAACTACTCCTCAGGGCCCCCCCTGAGCATGGGAGAAGCGGGGCTCAGCGGTCAGACCACACGGGCTGGAATATGGCACGTGGGGAGGCAGGGTGGGTGTGGGGTTTGCACCCCCGGGAGGGCCCTGAGGCTGAGAGCAGAGGGGAGCTGAGCCCCAGGGACTCGAGGGCCACCCACCAGCAGGAAGAGGTGGGCCCACCAGGGGCCGCCTCTCAGAGACCCTCTTTCTGCCTCCATCCCAGGGCCCTCCTCCTATGTCTCAAGGCCGGGCGACGCCCCTCCCTTCTGCCTAATCCGGGGCCCGGTCTCTTCTGGCCCTCGGACAGCTTTTCAGCTTAGACATGGTTTTCTCTGCCATCGATGGCTGTACTTTTTACAAGCTTATAGAAGTCCTCCAGGATTGCTAGTGCACACAGAGATGTGTGGAGAACAACGAGCTGTGAGGACACGTGGGTGTCGGGCCCAGCTTGGCTCCCGCCCCGGCCCAGTGACTCATGGAGAGCATCGCTGGACCACCCGGAATCTGGTCTCGTCACCGAGGCGACAGCTTCCTGCCTGCCTCCGCGATCGCATGGGAGGGGCGAGGGGGGATGGAGGGGTGCGGCCCTGGGGCCCCACCCGCTACCCTCCAGGACCCAGGGACTGACCTATGGTTTGGGGGTTCGTTCCTGCTGCCCACTTTCCTCTCTCTCCTGAAAATATTCCGAAGGCAGATGTCCTACGTTTGTGTGCATGTCTTACAAATACAAAAAGCCAAACTTGGGAAGGAAAAACGTTTGAAATCCTACCACTTACAGTTCAAGTTTGCCTTTTTCGTTCACAGACTTTGCTTGAAGCACGTCAGAACCACCAAATCAACCTACATGTGTCGGCCTGTGAGGTCGCCCCAAAATAACCGAGTGTGCCCAGCGTTCACCGAGGGAGGCGGGGGGCGGGGCCGCGGAGACTCACCATCTACTTCCAGCCCGTTCCCTGGGTCAACAAGGGACCGTCACTCGTGGCCAGCCGACGGTGTTATGGGGGGTGGGGAGCACAGCCCTTGGTCCAGAGGCCCCAGTACTGCCCGCAGAGTCAGGAGCCCCGCTCCCCAGAGCCCCGCAGCCGTGGCCATGAGCCATTCACCCTGAGGTTGGACAAAACCAAGAGTAAGCCGTGGGTGCTTCGTCAGCTCTCGTTCTGGCCGTGATATTTCTGTCCCCAGGGGATTGGCGATTTTAAAATGCTGGGGGCTTCCCTGGTGGCGCAGTGGTTGAGAGTCCGCCTGCCGATGCAGGGGACACGGGTTCGTGCCCCGGTCCGGGAAGATCCCACATGCCGCGGAGCGGCTGGGCCCGTGAGCCATGGCCGCCGAGCCTGCGCGTCCGGAGCCTGTGCTCCGCAACGGGAGAGGCTGCAACAGTGAGGGGCCCGCGTACCGCAAAAAAAAAAAAAAAGAACAAAAAAAAGTATGCTGGTCTTTCATCACATACGGTTTGAGAAACACTCGTTTGAAATACGGTAAATAATAACAGAATCAACCCCAGTAATAGTAATAGTATCGTGTGCACTTGAGATGCCCATCTTTGGCAGAGCAACTACCTCGGTGGGCATAGTGGGCGAAGAAATCCATCTGGCTCATTTCTCGTAGCGTCGTGGAGACGTTGCCCTGAATCAACTGATTCACCAGTAGATAACGCCCCCTCTTGGTTTTATCAATGATGATTTATAAAGACAAATTCGACACTTGGATAAAAAATAATTTTTACATTTCAAAGAACAAGATGACAAACCAGTAGACACGAGCTCTCGAGGGGTACTGGGCGCCTCCTGCCGGGGGGCTCCCCTCTGCATGTTCTCCTGTGGTGGGGGTCAAGGCTTCCCTTCTAGGAAGGGGGTGCACTCGCTGTCTGCACCATCCTCCCCTCTTCCCCAAATCTTGTGGCAAAATGGCTGTGGAAAGCTGTCAGGTTGGCACTAAAATATTGGATGGTTTGGATAAGTTGTCTGAGCTGAGACCTGGGTGGCAGGACACTGCAGCCGTGCACTGTGTGGGGAAGCGAGGTCCCCGCGGGGCATCTGGGCAGTGCAAGCAGACAAGGGGAGACCACTTAGGAGATGGGGGCAGACACACTGCTGACGGGGGAGGCTGGCTTGGACAAGGGCAATGGCGGAGATGGAGAGAAAATCTACTTCCAGAAACATTTATGAATCACTCCCCAGTTGTGCAACCCTGTGCCGTGACTCTGGGGGGTACAAGATAATTACAAAATGCCATCCTTTCCCAAGAGTATTAGTCTTGTTTCTACGTTAAGTAATTTCTTTCCTTTTCCTCTTTCTTGTTTTAAACCCAAAGCCCAAGAACAATGAACTAAGACCTTAAGGTCTCTGTGGGTCATCCTGGAGGCTTCCAGGGAAAAGGGGCAAAGCTAGTTTCCCTTTTTGCTTTGACTGCTAGGAAGCTCAGAGCCAAATCTGCAACCTCCACCCTCACCCCCAGCAACTGTACAGGGACACAAAGTGTTCATTCTGGACTCTGTTTGGACTCTTGTCTTCATCCTTCTCTCTTATTTATTCCCTTCACCCCGATTTCACTCCCAGCATCCATGTTCTTGGCTTGCAGTGCCAATACAGTCCGGGGAGGGAGGTGGAGACATTGCTCAGGACCCTGTGGCGGCCAGGGTGCTCGATGCTCGAATCCTGTGGATTGTCACCAAGTCTGAAGGGCGGTGGGGGCAGGAAATCCCACCTTTTCTCAACTCCAGCAGCCGTACCTGTGGCGGCCAGCGTGGGCCCCGAGGGGACCCCGTCCTGGGGGCCCCTGTCTGGGCAGGGTTCCTCATCCTCCGTGGAGCAACCAGAGTTCAGAGCAAGGGCACGGCCGCGCTGTCTTCTCTCAACCCCAAACCCATCCCGGCTGTCGGGCAGGGTTGGGGAACCACCTCTGTGTCTGTGCACTGTGACAGGGCATATATATATATATATATATATATATATATATATATATATATTTTTTTTTTTTTTTTTTTTTTTTTTTTTTTTGCGGTATGCAGGCCTCTCACTGCTGTGGCCTCTCCTGTTGCAGAGCGCAGGCTCCGGACGCGCAGGCTCAGCGGCCATGGCTCATGGGCCCAGCTGCTCCGCTGCATGTGGGATCCTCCTGGACCGGGGCACGAACCCCTGTCCCCTGCATCGGCAGGCGGACTCTCAACCACTGCACCACCAGGGAAGCCCCGAGACAGGGCATATTGTTGACTATGAGCTCTTGTCCCTCAGCTCGAACGGGGTCCTGAGGGGAACCCCAGCTCCGGGTGAGGGGACTTTCACCACCAGCGCAGTTTCATCAGAAAACTGATCGGGCCACCCAGAGCCCACAGGAAGGATGCGCTGCCGCTTCCAGCCCTCGGAGATTGTGTGAGGGACAGACACCCTCATCTTTCCCCATCACCAGGTCCTGCTTCACGGTCCCAGCAGTGCGTGGTGGCCGGCAGAGAGCGTAGGCTGCCCGGGGTGTCCACAAAGCTGGCCTGCCCTTTAAAGCCTTTCGCCTCCGTGCGTCTATGCCTGGGAGACGGCCGTGTGCATGCACGAGTCTGTCCGACCCTGGGTGACGGGGCCTTCCCGCCTGCTCCGGCCCCACTGGCCCTGTGGCCACGGAACACGGCTGCAGCCTCGCCTACACAGGCTAATTCTTGGTCACAGGATCTGAGATGAGAACACATACTGTAAGATTGTGAAGCTTCAGAGTATTTGCTTTCTTGTGTGTTATTTGGGAACTGGTTTTGTCTCACCCCCTAACTGAAGCTTTGTAAATGCCCAGGAATTCCTTGGGGTCTTGCTAAGATGCTGTGTCTGTGTGAGGTGTGGTCCCCAATCTCTTGCTGCAGACACACCTATTACAGCTATTAATCTCCACGCCCTGAGGGTATGTTATGTGAGAAGAAATGGGTCCTTAACTTTGGCACAAACCTATAACTTATGGAATAGAAAGAAACCCACGTCTCTAAGTTAATTGCTGGTCATAATATCTTATCTTAAGAATTACGCTTATGATCCACCCTTATAATCATCTCAGATAAATAGAGCAAGTTTCACACAAATAAATGAAGCCATTTCACGGAGAAGTTTAATGACTTTTCTCCCTCGACGTTTCCACAGTGAGTCATGTGACGACAAACTGAGTCAAGAAGAATTTTGCTGAGTCAAGGCTTTACCCAGATAATATTCATCATGATGCAGACCCGTTAACACTCTCAGGCTTTCCCGAAACAAGAGTTTACAGGCAGTTGTAAAAGGCGGCCAGGAAACCCAGACCCCCTGTTTGCAGCGTCATTCACCGCCACATTCTGAAAGACCTGCTGGCTCCCCCACTGGTGTTGCTCAATACCTGCCCCGGCAGCACCCGGGCCTGCCTGCTCCGCGGCCCAGCAGGGAGACGGCTCAGAGGGCCCGGAGCTGCTGCCCAGGGCAGCGTCCCAGCCAGGGTGGCCCACCACCTAGCGCCAGGCCCCCCAAGGGCACCGCCTCTCACAGCTGGCGTCCTGGCCGTGCGAGGTCTGCCCCGCAGTGTCCTGCCGTCAGGCAAGACAGAGGCTCTTCCCGTTGTCCTCTTTGACTTCGTCTCCCCGCAGATGGAGAGAGAGACAGGAGGGTTCCGTTGACCAGCTCTGCTCGGGAAACCTGCCGATTTCAGAGCCCCCCCCCGGCCAGGCCTTATCAGCTGATCTTCCATGAAGTGAGGTCCTCCGAGGTCTCCCGGCTCATCTGGAGGGGAGGGGGGAGGGGAAGGACACAGCAGCCTTACGCAGCTTCCTGTGCTTTTCATAAAAGAAAAAAATCATCTCCATCTCCATCTGTTTTCTTTTTCAGATAAAATCTATTTTAGGACAGAAGTATGCGCTCCACTTTACCACGCTCGCCTCCCCAGCGTTTGGACGTGGCCTCCTCTGTGGGTGGCTGCAGCTGCGGCCCGTCTGTCCCTCCAGCGCGCTCAGAGCCGGGCAGGGGGTCAGTCCCAGGGAGCGCGGCCCGCGCAGGCGAGCCCAGGAACGGTCATAAATAAAAGTGCGTGAGCCCTCACAGGTGGCCTGCGCTGTCCAGGGCCCCTGCCCCCAAATCCCCACGGGCTCCGGGACCCCCGTGAGCTCCCAGGGCTTTGTCTGGACTGATGAATCCCCCAGCAGGGGTGTCCCACGGGGCAGCGCCCTGAGGCTGGGAGCAGCTCCGGGAGCTTCCGATGGGTACCACTTCCTGCACCAGCACGTTCATCTCGTGACTCCAGAGCAGAGGAGGTCAGGGATCAGGGCCTCTGGTGAAACAGACTCTAGCTCGCATCACTGTCTTAGGGCTTCTCAGCAAGAGCGATGGGGTCCCTGGAATTCCAGGCCTGAGGTCTGGTGGTTCTTCTGGACCACGATTCTCAGACAGAGGCTGGTCACACACGCAGAGCTTCAGGACGTGTTTGCCTACAGCTGAGGTGGTCACACGTCCCAGGGGGCTGGAAGAGAGCTCTGCGTGTGCCCGGCCCGGGTGCTCTTCACTGGTGCACCAGGCCCTTTTCCCAGTTACACCATCCCGTCCCCACCACCATGGCCTTGGAGGATCATTGCGCAGCAAACCCTGTCTGCTGGGCTACCGTGAACTGAAATCAACCGCAAGCCCTCTGGGTAGCGTGGCCTGAAATCCAGCTGCACTGAGTTGAGGGGCTGAAAGCAAATGTTAAGTCAACGTTGGCGATAGGAAGAAAAATATATAGCTAAATACATGAGAAAAGAAAAAAATTCTTCCAGCCCATTTTTAGCAATAAGGACACACATTTTCTCAGGCAGTATATTAAGGCATTTCTGGGGTCTTCCCTGGAGGTCGTCAGCCCGCAGGAACACTGGTGTGGGAACAGGAGGGCTGGAGGGCCCTGTGCAAACCCTCCCGGGGAGGCCCCTCCATCCATTTCTATTCTCGCCCGGAACACACGGAGCCTGACGGCGCCTCACTGAGTTCAAGGGTGATTCAAGGTGGTGTGTTTTGAAATATTGGCAGGATTTTTAGGGCACTAGGAAAAACCAGGAAAAGTAAAAATAACAAAGGGTTTAGACAATAAGTAAAAGTGGCCTGAGCTACCCAGAATAAGTGTCTCTCTCTGATAATGGAAAGAGCTGGAATGCCCCGCCCCGCAGCCCCCGCCAGGCCAGCCTGGGTCTTGGCCTCCGCACAGACACCCAGAGGGCCAGTCACGGGGTAGAAGTTCTCGGCATCATCAGTATGACCTTCCCCGGGGTGAGAAGAGAATTTTCTCCCGTAGGAAACTGACTCAATTCAGGACCCACTTCTAGGCCTCGGCGTCAGGAGCCACGTCAGCCCCGCCCTGGCTGCCATTGTCAGTACCTCCGGATCTGTGTTTCCCAGCAAACTTGGCATTTCTCGACTTCTCAGCCTTGCGTGCAGCCCCACCGCGCCCTGCCCAGCTCCCCACGCGGCCACCGCATGCAGTGAGGTCCTGCCGGACAGGTGGCCCTCAGGGGTCCCTGCAGGTGGCCCTTGGGGGTCCTGGCAGGCCGTGGCCACACATGGTGAGGATGCCAGGCCACCAGGCCACCAGGCCCAGCCCTCCTCGTCACCCCAGGAGCGTTTTCATCTTCTAGGATGACAGTTGGAACCAGATGCTTCTCCAAACGGGGGAAGGGCCACGGCAGGCCCCTGCTTTTGTCGGGGGTGGGGGGACCCTCAGGCGGGCCCAGGGGTACAGACTCCCAGGTGGGCACAGGCTTGCATGCGATGGGGCCTGCGGCTCCACCCTCCGGTATCTTCTCCTGGCCTCTGGGCTCTGTCCCTCCCTGTCCCCTCGCCGGTCCCAGTGCGTCCGGAGCCTCCCAGCTCCAAGCCGGCCCCATGATCGCCCCGCGTGGCTTTTTCAGTGCCTGACTCAGCCCTCGGCTCTCCGTTGCCAAACTCTGCCGCTCGTCACTGTGAGCCAGGCTGGGGAAGTCACGGGGACAGGGTTGCCGGTCAGGGCATCGGAAGGCTGTCCTCAGGACGCGGAAGCGCGGTGTGCAGGGCCTGCAGACTCCGGGCCAGCGGCAGGAGGCAGCCCCCAGAGACGGCTAGCAAGCTCCCCACGCAGCCCAGCCTGCGCCCCTTGCTCGTCGCCACCCGCCCCCAGCCTCCTCTCTGCCTGCTGGCCCAGAGCCCGCTTGCCCACATCAGCAACGCTCAGTGCCCCTGCCTTCCCCAGCCAACGGTCCTCCAGCCACCCCTTCCTTTGGGAATCACGGGCGAGGGCTTGCCCGGTGCCCACCCAGGTAAGACACACTCACCATCCTCCAGGAAGTCGTTTCTCAAAGAGAAATGAGCAAATAATTGCAGAGGCTGAGCGACTGCCAAGGTAATGCCACGTGAGCAGGGAACCTATCGTTTGGAGCAGTACTGCCCACAGACCCCTCTGTGTCCTGTCCCTGCAGCGTCCAGTGTGGCAGCCACTAGCCACATGCTGTGGGGGGGGGGCTGAGATGTGGCCTGTGTGACCGAGGAACTGGGTCTTCCATTTAGTGTCACTCCAGTTAATTTGGATTTAAATTAAATAGCCTCATGTAGCCAGTGGCCACCATATGGGACAAAGCAAGCCCTAGGGGATCCACGGACAATGCCACCAAAACGTCAGAATCAAGGCATTTTCAAATACGAGATTGTTTAAGAAGATGCTGGGAATGCTGCTACTGGAGAGTGCAGCGTCCCTCTTGTCCACACTACCGGGGTGACCTCACTGAGAGGAAACCTGTCAGATGGGGGTGCCGCTGTGGGAGTGGGCCTTTGCCCCAGACAGGCAAAACCTTCCAGCCAGTGATTAAAGACGGAGCCCCAAACCACTCCAAGGAAGCACCGCACACCTAGAATTTGGAAACCTAAGCACAGACATTCACCCCAATATTATGAAGGGTGTGCGACCATGCCCCGGCCCATCTGGGTGATCTGAAGGTCGAGGAGACCAGATCGAGAGCTGAGAGCTGCCTTCCCTTCATCCTGGCCACGCTGCTCCAGGAGGTCCAAGGTGCGGATCACAGAGGTTTGAGACTGCAGGGTTCAGGAATGCACATCACAGGGGTTTGGGATGCAAGGTGCAGGGTGTGGGCACCATTTGGGGCAGGGAGGCATTTATTTAACGAGTAAATACTTGGTTAATGTTTCCCGGAAGCATTGTTCTGAATAGAATGACTTTGTCAATAAACTTTCATCACCGTCATCACCGTCCCCACTTCCTGAAGAGGCGCCACAGCACAGAGGATGAGATCGAGGCCCCTGGGCTCAGAGGTTTCGCCAGGTGCCAGTGTAACCGTGGGCTGTGCTTCCAAAGCCTCACCTGTGAAATGGGGTGGTGACGGTGACACCTGCTCCAGGGCAGGGACAGCACAGGACGAGGGGGTGCTGGACAGCTCCCCGAGCGTGGTGAACAGGGCTGGGGTGGGGAAGGTCTCCATGAGCCTCCTGTGCCGTGGTGTTTCTACACTGGGGTGGTGCAGAGCCAACAGCAAAGGAAGGGGGTGGTCCCCACGCCCGGATGAGGGGTGCTGCACTGCCAGCAGAGGCCCCCGGGGAGGGGCTCCCTCCCCTGCGAGCCTCCACATCTCCCTGGGTGGACCGCGGTGGGGATGAGCTTCCCCTGGGGAGTGAGGCCTGGGCTGTGAGCCCAGCACCTGGGTTTGGAAGCGCCAGACCCTTGTGCTGCAGCACCTCGCATGTGTTCTCTGCTTCCTGGGTACGGGGTCCCGGCTGGGCAGCCTCCTGGGACCCAGGCCACTTGAGGATGGACTCAGAGCCGGTGAGCCTGAGGTCCAGCTTGGAACATGACACTTGAGCCGTAAGCATCTCATTCTTAGTACGGGCTTTCTTCCTCCTGGAAAGACCCAAGTGGTCTTGGTCCCCGCCTTGAACTCTGACAGACTCCCCAGGAACACGAAATCCCCTGTCACCATGAAAAGTGAGACTGGATCTTCTAATTAACTGATGTAAGCATTCGCTCAGCGTTCACTTGACAGAGTCTAGAAAAACTGAAACAGAGGTTATGTTCTGATGTTGATCTCACGGAGTTTTCTTTTATAGTGTGAGTTATTTTCATTGAGGTATAATTTTTGCACCACAGAATTCATAAGTGTACAATTCAATAATTTTCAGTAAATTTATAGAGTTGTGCAACTATCACCAAATCCAATTTTAAAACATTTCCATCACCCCAGACCAAAACGTTCTCTCGTGCCTGTTTGCAGCCAATCTCTGCCCCAACACCTAGCTCCAGGCAAATACTGTTACGTGCTCTGTCACCACAGACTTGCCTCTCTGACATTTTATATGAATGGACTCATACAATGTTTTTTAATATAATTTTTATTGGATCTATAATTGATTTACAATGTTGTGTTAGTTTCAGGTGTACGGCAAAGTGAATCAGTTATACATGCGCATATATCCACTCTTTTTTAGATTCTTTTCCCATAGAAGTCATTACAGAGTATCGAGGAGAGTTCCCTGTGCTCTGCGTAGGGCCGTATTATTACCTATTTTATATACAGTGGTGTGAATATGTCAGCCCCTCATGCAATGCTTTTACTAAGCGTAGTGTCCTTGACACACATCTATGCTATCATGTATCAGTACTTTGTTCCTTTTATTCCGTTGTACGAATACACCACATTTCGTTTGTTCAGTCACCAGCTAGTGGACACTTGGATTCTTTTCAGTCTCTTATGAATAATGCCATTTTGAACATTCTCATACAAGTTCTTGTGAGGACCTGTGTTTTCATTTCTTTGGGGTGATTAGCCTACTTTGGCTGTTATAACAAATACCACAGACCAGGTGGCTTGTAGACAGCAAACATTTATTTCTCACAGTTCTGGAGGCTGGAAGTCCAAGTTCAGGGTACAGGCAGATTCAGTGTCTGGTGGGGGCCTGCTTCCTGGTTCATAGATGGCTGTCTTCTCGCTGTGTCCACACATGGTGGAGGGGGCCAGGGAGCTCTCTGGGGTCCCTTTTAAAAAGGCACTAATCTCATTCATGGCCTACCCACCTCCCAAAGCCCCAACTCCTAATACCATCACCTTGGGAGTTAGGATTGCAACACATGAATTTTGCGGGGACTCGAACTTTCAGAAGATGGCAGGTAGATACCTATGGTGACTCAATTCTCAACATTTTGGAGAGCTGCCAACCTGTTTTCCATAGTGGAAACATTTGACATTCCCACCGGCCATGAACTAGGCTCCCAGTTCCTCCACATTCTGCGCATCACTTAGGATGGTCTGTCCCTTTGACGGCAGCCGTTCTAGCAGATGTGAAGGGACCATCACCGTGGTTCGGTTGCATTAACCGTCATGTCTGATGAGCCCAAGCAGCTCTTCATGGGCTTCTTAGCCATTTGTACATCTTCTTTGGTGAAATAGCTATTTATGTTTTTCACCCATCTTTAATTGAAGTCTCTATCTTCTTAGTGAATTGTAAAAGTTCTTTATATATCCTGGAGACAAGTCCTTTACCACATACATAATTTCTAGGTAATTTTTCCCTGTCCGTGGCTTGTCTCTTCCTTTTCGTGATGATGTCTTATGACCTGCAGAAGTTTTTAAACTTGATGAAGTTCAATTTGTCACTTTATTTCATAGATCATGCTTTTAGCCTCAAGATTAAGCCAAACTCCCAAAGATTTTCTCCTGTGTTTCCTTCCCGGAGTTTTAAGTTAGGTCTACGATCCACTTTGAGTTAATTTTTGTGGATGTTGGGTGATAAGGGCCTAAATTCATCTTTTTTGCCGATGGATATCCAATTGCCCCAGCACTTTTGTTGAGAAGACTCTTTTCTCTATTGATTTTCCTTAGCACTTTTGATGAAAATGAAGTGACCGTAAGTGTAAGCATTTATTCATGAATGCTTAATTTTTGTTCCATTGATCTATGTCTACCCTATGCCAATAGCATATAGCCATGATTACTGTGGCTTTAGGGAAAGCTTTAAAATCCTCCTTTAAATATAAACTCTCCTTTTGTTCTTCTGTTTCAAAATTGTTTTGGATATTCTGAGTCCTTTGCATTTCCAAGTAAATTTTATGGTCAGTTTGCCAATTTCTACCAAAAAATTCTGCTGGGTTATCAATAAGGTTTAATTGACTATAAATCCATTTAGGGAGAATTAAAATCTTGAGGATCTTGAGTCTTCCAATCCCTAAATATGGAATATCTCTCCAATTATCTAGATCTTCCTTACTTTCTTTCAGCAATATTTTAGTTTACAATGTAAAAGATTTGCCCTTCCTTTGCTGAATTTATTCCTAAATGTCCGTATTCCTTTTTGACACAATTGTGAATGGAATTATCTTCTTCATGTCATTTTTTACTGTTTGTTGCTAGTATATAGAAATAAAAATATTTTTGTATGTTGATCTTATATCCAGTAACCTTACTGAACTCACTGATTAGATTTATTAGTTTTTGTGGATTCATTAGGATTTTCTATCATGTCATCTTGAATAAAGACAGTTTTACTTCTTCCTTTTAATCCAGATGCATTCAATTTTTTTCTAGCCTTATTTCATAAGCTAGAACCTCTAGGAAAGGTTAAATAAGCATTGAGTGAGTGGGCATCCTTGCTTTTCTCCCAATCCTGTGTGGAAAGCATTCAGTCTCCTACCATTAAGTATAATATTTGCTGTAGGATTTTTTAGTATCCTGTATAGGAATGAGGAAGTTTCTTTCTATTCCTAGTTTGTTGAGAATTTTTATCATAAACGGGCATTGGATTGTGTCAAAGGTTTTGTCTGTGTATATTGAGATGACCATGTGTTTTTTCCCCTTTGTTAATGTGATATATTACTGTGTTGGAAAAACTCACTGCTTCCCTTTACATACTCACACAGAACACTTCTGTGACTAGCTGTGTAGGTTTTCCACACTTCAAGCAGTTCTGTGACACTAGCTGGGTGTCCTACAACCTAATTCAATTCTGACACTAACCTGAATTAGACCCCACAGGTCGAGGACTCAGTCCTGAAAGACTGACCGCCCCCGCCCCCCCACTTCACATTCCAACTGCAAGTCCAGGTTGTCACCTGTGCTTCTGACCAACTGGCTGTAAATCGGGGCTCACACGACATCCTCCTCAGATACAATAACTTGCTGGGACAGCTCACGGAACTCAGGGAAACACTTATGTTCACCAGTTTATTATAAAGAATGTGATAAAGGATACAGGTGAATATCCAGAGAGTAGAGATGTATAGGGCAAGATATGGGGCCTCCATGCCCTCTCCAGGTGGGCCGCCCTCCCCATATCTCCACGTGTTCAGCGATTTGGAAATGCTACGAACCCCATACTTTCAGGATTTGTAGGGAGCCTTCATGAACACAGGCATGATCGCTTATTAATGCAATTTCCAGCCCCTCTTCCCTCTCCAGAGAATGGGGCAGGGAGAAGAAAGTAATAAACTTCTGAGCATGGCTTGGTCTTTCTGGTGACCGGCCCCCATTCAAGAGCTACCTCATTAAAACAAAAGATGTGCCTATCATCCAGGAAATTCCAAGGGATTTAAGAGCTCTGTGTCAGACACTTCTATCACTTAGGAAATGACAAGGGTTTGAGGAGCTCTGTGTCAGGAAGTAGGGTCAAAGATCAAAAATTAGCAGGAACCGAGGGTGAAGACCAATTTATATATTTCTTACATTCTGCAATTACATTAATTGATCTTCAAATGTGAAACCAACCTTGCATTCTTGGGATAAATGTCGCTTGGTCATGGTGTAGAATCCTTTCTACATGTTGCTGGATTCAGTTTGCTGATGTCTTGTTAAGGATCCTGGTATCTATGTCAGTGAATGTTATTGGTCTATAGTCTCCTTTTCTTGTGATATCCTTGCTTGGTTTCTATACGAGAGTAATACTGGCCTCATTTCCCAATAGAGTCTATGAGGATTCGTACGTTTCTTTGTTCAATATTTGATAAGATTCACCAGTGAAGCCATGAGTTTGGGCTTTTTTGTGGGAAGCTCTGTAATTACTAATTCTTTTAAAGAATTTTGCTCTAGGATTATTCAGTATGAGTGAATTTTAACTTTTTTGGGGGGTAATTTCCTTTAAGGTTTTAATGTTGGTGGTATGAAGTGGGGTGTTTTTGAGAAATTATAAACATACAATAAATAAGTAAATAAATATGACAAATATTCTTTCCCATTAACCAGAATATTATAGTGTTAACATTTATTCATATTTGTTTCCAATAAAAACCAGGAGAGAAAAGAATTTCAACAATATGCTAATTATGTTGATACATGAAGGTGAGCATACGAAATAATGCTGAGTCAATTAAACTAAACACACAAAAAGCACATACACACTTATGGGAATCACACAAAATATATGTACCACAGGGATACAAAATAGTGCTGAGGGGCGTTACCAGGAGAAGAGAAACAGAAAAGCCTTCACAGGAGGTCGTGCAACAATTTTAAAATATCAGGAACCCTAAAGATGAGACAGACATATTTTTTGCATGGCTGATTGGCTGAATCCCAAGACTGTCTGGAAGGTTAGGGGATTTTCAAAAGGCAGACTGGACGTTCCTGTATTTTGAAGTGCGTGGAAGCAAAGCCCTGCTCCAGGAAGGAGGCCTGCTTCAAATGTGTCACTGGTTTGCTCCTCAAGACTTCTGCCAAAGTTTGAAAGTAGTCGGGCAAGAGACTGTAGTATGAAACCTCCAACTGTGGAGGACAGGCTGAATTCCATGTCCACCCCCAAGTCTTTCTGGGCAGGGAAATGGGTTTGTTATTCTCATAGTCCAAAGCTCAGAAGCATCTCCTCTCAAAACACTGCAACCAGAGGTAAACTGAAGCTGCCTAAAGCCGTTGTCTAGCCCTGACCTACCTTGATTCTTAAGGAGATGTGGTGAACGGAGAAAAGGAGGCACTCTCTCGGGAGAAAAAAACACCGACCTCAAATTTTGTGGTTCTTTTATATACAATGTCCAGAAACAATCACAACTTAGGAAACAGATAAAGAAACAGGAAAATGGCATCACAATCAAGAGAAAAAACAGCCCATAGAAGCAGACCCTCAGGTAATCTAAAATCAATGGTAGAATTTAGACAAGAAACTTAGTATAACTACATTCAAGAAAATAGATGGACAGATGTATAGAAAATATTGAGAAACTTGAGAAAGGAATTTTCCAAAGCCATAGCAAACTGGGAGGCAAGGAATGGTGAAAAGAGTCAGGATAAAAAAGTTCCAAGGAAACCAACAGTTGCTTGCCTTTCTCCTGCAGCTGGACCTGTGGAACTCTACCCCAGTCCTATTGACATCCCTGCTTCTGGATGTGAGTGAGGCCTGTCTCCACATTCCTAGAAGCCCTTTGATTCCCAGGATGCTGCAGGTGCACTCACTGCCCCGTTTATGCCTGACCCAACAGGGCTGACCCATCACCTCTGCCATGTCCCATCCTGCAATTGAAACAGTCTGGGACCTGGGACTGGGGACCCTTTGCTGCAGGGCTTGCACCTGGACAGATGTCCCCTCTCCTCCAGCAACAAAATACAAAGAAACTATAAGGGACTAAAACTAACTGCACGCATGAGCAGTGGGGACAAATTATGGACAAGGAGATACCAGAAAACCGAAAACCCAACTGCTACTTCTGAAGAGCCGGGGGCAAAAATAAGGTACTAGGAGCAAAAACAGGGTTCTGCACATGCGCCCTGAACTCAACACCACCAAAGGGGTGGGCAAACCACCTAAGCTACCCCTCACACCTCTACCCTAGCCCCATATAAGGAACCAGCTCACGCACCCCTCCCCGCAGGGAGCAGCAAGGGAAGCTGTTACTTGTTTTCTCTCCCCATCTGCTGCAGCAGGGGCCCCAGTAAAGCCTGGCCTGAATTTCTCGTCTGACCTCTGATCAATTTCTATTGATTAAGGAGGCCAAGAACCCGGGTCAGTGATACAATCACATCCATGCCTTCCCCTGGCCAGAGGCTCTTTCCATGGGGCGTCCTTCCCTTTTCCTCTTCTTGGCTGAATTCGTCTCCCAGAGAACCAAACTCCTATTTCATAACAAGCCCAAACTATATTTGCCATCTGGTTACCACCATGCCCTGGAAAACTGCACTTCCCAGAGTCCCTTACAGCTGGCGTTCTGGACTCAGTTGAGGTGCAGCTCGACTGCAATGCTCTGGTTGGACTGGAAAGGCAGATGTGGCCACTGCAGGCAAGGCTGGCAAACGTGTGTGTCCTGGTGGCCGGATCCCATGTCCTGGTGTCTGGAGACCAGCTTTGTGGGCACAAAAGGCAAACGGGGTGAGGGTCGTAGCAACGGCAGTGGGTTCCTGGACTCTGGGTCTTGGCTTCAGTGGTGGGACAGCTATATCGCCTGTGTGAGCAGACGCCCACATTCAGTGCTCCAGCCCGCAGTGATTTTTAAATTCTTACAGCCTAGGCTGAATCCCTTTCTGCTTCAAATGCCGGAAGTGATTTATTTGAACCTGCAGGTTGCTACATCCCCTGTGAAGAACTGTCTGGAAAATCCCACACTCATTTCTGCTTACCTACCATCGGCCAAACTTAGTCTCATGGCCACAGCTATCTGGTGGGAAATGGGTATCTGTGGCCCTGAATACAGTCAAGGTTCTGTTTCTAAGGAGGGGATGGGGCAGATGATTTTAAAATAGGCAACAAGCCTTGGCCACCGAGTCCCAGCTGGTTCACCCCCTTCCGAGTCTGGTCAGCAGACCCGCGGCCTGAGGGCATCTCTGAGGTCAACCTCAAGGTTTGTCCTCTTGCCTATTCTGGTTTTTTTTTTTTTTTTTTTTAAATCAAAACCTTGAATGAAGACATTCAAAAAGTTGTTTACTAAATGTCCAGGTGGCAAGATCAGCAACAGTTGGAAAATGGAATTGAGAGTCCGGAAAGTGTTGACTGACCGCAATGGGGGCCTGTAACCAGAAGCTGAACTCTTAGGGGATGTGGAGTAGACCCTGCATTTCGTCAATCTCCCGGCAGAGCAGGGTCTGCGGTCGCGGGCTCTCCCTCTGCTGGCTGCTTGGGGACCCGGGCTGGCCAGCAACCCCTTGGGGGTCACTTTCCTCACAGCTGCAGGGAGGGGTTTATTGGTTTCGGGGGCTGCCGTAACACATGGCCACAGACTTAGTGGCTTACAGCAATAGGAATTTACTCTCTCTCATGGTTCTGGAGGCCAGAGGTCCTAGATCAAGCTGTCGCAGGGCCACACGTGTGTGAAAACTCTGAGGGAGGGTCCTTCCTTCCTCTTCAGTTTCTGGTGGCTCCAGGTGGCCGCCTTGCTCCAGTCTCTGCCCGTCTCCACGTGGCCTCCTGGGTGATTCCTCTGTGAGTCTCTTATAGGGACACCTGTCATCGGATTTGGGGCCCACCCAGTTAATCCGGAATGAGTTCGTGTTGAGATCCTTAATTTAGTTACATCTACAAAGACTGTTTTCTCAAAGTGTCACATCTACTGGTTCCATGGAGTACCTTTTTGCTAGCAGCTCACGAAAAGGGGTGTAGACGATAGAATCTGCAGCTGAAGAGGAAAACGTGGCAAGCGCCTGACACAATACGTACTTGTGCCTAGGACTCCCCCCACCGAGCCTCCGCAGCTCTGTAAAGACTGACTGATCCCCACTATTTGGGGGGCGCCAGTAATACAAAGTTCCACCTTATAAAGTTCTATTTGAAGTTTAGGACTTATTAGTAATCGGTGTGAAGAGGCTGTGAGGATTTTAAAGTCTTCTGGCTCCAGAGGAGCTGATGGGGAGCTGCGAGCACCCAGATGGGGCAGCGTCGGCGTTCCCTGCTCTGGAGCCGGCGGGCAGCCCTGGGACCGGAAGCAGCTCTGCGGCTGAAAACCGGGCGCTGGAATTCGGTCTCCCAGTCTCTTGGAGGCCCAGTTTGTCCTTCTGTAAAGACGAACGCCCACATCTTTGGGCCCTTGCTAGTTTTAATCGAGTCAAATATCAAAATGGGGAGTGTAGCTCCTGGAGTATTGTAAACCCCCGATAAACAGCAGCTCTTACTACAATCATCGGGTTGAAATCATAGACACACAGGGTCCCCGAGGGAAGGCCCGCTTGGGGTCAGGTGTGCAGGGACCAGGCTATTTGCGGATTCTGGGCGCTGGGCGTTCGTCTCCCAGGATGGCGGCCCCGGGGGACCCATGGGCACGGTGCTCATGCCCCTTGCCGACCTCCCCGGGCTTCCGGCCGCCAGCATCCTGGTTCCCTTCCTCCCTGAGCTGACTGGGCACTGGCCCGGGATCGCGCCCTCCTCCTTGCTGTCCCCAGGGCTCCTGGAGCCCCAGGTTCTGTGGGTGCCTGACTCTGCCCTTCTTTTTCTCACACCGAGCACATCTCACCCTCCAGCACACAGACAGGTACCTTTTTAGGTGTTGTGTCTGCCTTCCCGTCCCTGCCGGGATGTGAGCCCTGCCACGCACCTCTCTCCTGTCCACCCGACAGGGCCCGGCATGCGGCCGGCACCCGGTACATTCATACAGAGCGAGGGAAGGCAGAATTCATGGCTGAGCTGCGGGGCGACCGGCAACAGAGCCGTCATGGGGGCCGGGGCCACCGTCAGCCCTGCGTCTGGAAGAGCGCCCGGGGGGTCTTGCTGTCCGGAACTCAACGGCTGCTCCCTGGGGTGGTGGGCTCTACCTGGGTCTCCCAGCAGAGCAGGGGACGTTAGGAGAACCCCACCAAAGCACCCTAAGCCTCCCCACCAGGGAGAAGCGTGTCACTTTTTAAGTTGGCTTTTTCCCTGGGATATCGGGGGTGGTTTGTGATGTCTCACAAGCTGCTCCACTGTCACGTCCAGCATCTAACCAGGGTCAGGGCTCAGGCCTGGTGGGGGGCGAGGTGGGGCGGGGCGGGCCGTCTGGGTGGTGCTGCAGTTCCGGGAATCACCACCAGGTGGCGCTGGAAATGGCAAGGCTCACCCCCACCCCCACCCTCACGCAGCCTGGGCTGCTGGGAGGGGCGCCCCGTGCACCGCAGCCTCCTCTCCTTTGCGGTGCCCTTTGGTGGTGATGCCTCCCCAGATCTCAGAAAGCCTCCTGTGTTGCTGCCCTATTGCCCCACGGCCCCCAGCCCCTGGGGGGAGAGAAGCCTTGAGAAAACAGCCCCTCCCCCCGGCTCCTGGCTGGGACTTCTGCACAGCCATCAGGTTAAGTTAACAAAGTGCGAAAGTGTCTTTCACACTTGGTCAAAGGGACTGGACACATTTAATTACGAAAACCTGTCTGGGGTCGACCTTAATCTCCACGTCCCCAAGGCCCCAGGGCTGCTCTGCTCCCGCAGCCACGCGTTCCGGGGTGGGGGAGGGCGAGGGTCGGGTGGGAACTGGAGGTCAGCAGAGCCCGACCCAGGGAGGGGCTGTGGCTTCCGGGGGAAGCAGCGGAGAGGGGCTCCCGTCCCTCCAGCACGAGACGGGCCCGGGGGTGTCTTGTAGGCCCCCGTGCCACGCGGTCCGGAAGGGGCCCAACAGACGGCGGCTTCGCGTTGCCCCCCAGGAAGGCCTCCTCTCCCCGTGCACCAGTGTTTGCAGGACTCTCTACAGGGCCTTGTGGGGGTCAGCGTGCCCGTTCCTCTCCTGGCGGCGCAGACACGTGCATCGCTGGCGACCCGGCAGCATCCCGGGTCCTGGATCTCTGCCTGGTTTCCCTGTCTGACCCACAGCAGGGGCTGAGGCACACCCATCCCTGAGGACGGGGCGGGGGGTCCAGGGGCGGCCCCCCACCTGCCTTCCGGTGGTGTCTCGTCAGTACACCCTCCTCTGGCTCACCTCTGGTTTCCCCTTCGTGTCACACAGGCCCGGCCCTCGTCCAGGGGACGTTATCTGACACCCCGCCCCACCCCGGGGCTTGGAGCTCCAAGGCGCAGGGCGGCACCCACCTGTTCCCACCATCAGTCCAGTCCAGCAGGCCCTGCAGGCCGCAGCTGGGTGCCCGTGCTGGCCACGCAGGACGATGTGGGGCAGAGGGTCCCAGGCCGGGTGGGGAGGTGACACTTGTCTTCTGTGCCCCAAATATTCTGTGAACACCTCCCACCTGTCGCATTCTGCTTGGACCTGGTGACATAGACCCAGGGCCCAGCCCTGTACCCAGGCGCCCCTGGAGGGGTGGAGGACGGTCATCACCCTTCCTGTGGGGCTTCCAAGGAGGGGGACAGAGGCTTAGAATCGTCCTGAGATGCGGGGGGCTGCTGAAAGCCCCTTGGCCTTCCCCCAGAGAACACTGCACAAAATGTCAAGGGGGTCCCAAAGCTCCGAAGCCCCCAGACTCCCTGGGGGGACTCCAGGTCAAGAGCCCTGATGTAATGGACCCCCTCAGACGCTAACCCAGCTGTGCCAGTGGCCCCGGCTCTCCCACAAAGGCTCTGCCTGAGTCTCCTGGGGCTATGGTAACAAACTACCGGAAAACTGGGGGCTTCAAACAACCGAAATTTATTCCCTCACATTTGTAAAGCAGAAGCCGGAAATCGAGGTGCCGGCAGGGCCACACTCCCTCCAAGGCTCTGGGGAGCGTCCTTCCTGCCTCTTCAGCGTCTGGGTCCCGAGCACCCCTCGGCTTGCGGCCGCATCACCCCAATCTCTGCCTCTGTCTCCACGTGGCTTCTCCTCTGTCTCTGTGCACCTGAACGATCTGGGATGATCTTACCTTGAGATCACTGGTACCAGGAATTAGGAGGTGGGCATCTCTTTCAGGGACCACCACTCACCCACTGCTGCCTGTCTCAGGTCAGAAGGGGCTGCCTGCCAGGAATGAGTGTCTCCTGGCAAGTGCCGGGCAGTGTCCCAGCCCCACCCAGCTCAGTGCAGGAGGGGCTGAAGGATGCTTACGACTTGTGTGGAGCATTAGGGGAAGCCGAGCCCAGCCTGCTGGGGCTGCCACGCCAAGAACCTGAGCGTCCAGTCCCCTCCCCAGAGGGTCTGGTGCAAGGTCTCCAGGGGAGATCAGAGGGCAGGACTCGGCCAGGGGTCACTGTCCCGACAGAGGAAGAAACGCCACCCTGAGGCTGGAGAACAGCCCCGCCCTCCCAGCCACCTCTGTGTCTCCGGAGAGTATTGGGGGAGGGGAAGGGAAGGCTTCGCAGAGAAAGCCCCACTTAAACTGGGTTTCAGGGGGAGAAGAGGGTCACGGGAAGGGGGGGAGGGGACGGCCATTCCTGGCGGAGGGCGTAGCAGGGGCCAGGAAGCAGGGCTTGCGCTGTGCCTTCCCGGAGGCCTTCCCGCAAGAGGGGGCAAGGTCCCGGGCTGATGGTCAGGGCAAGCTGGTGCCTGAGATGTTAGTGGGGCTCGTGTGTGAAAGCTTGTTCTGTGCTCAGGGACAGCCAACCAGGCCCCGGGCAGGACCCTCGTTCTTCGGGGCTGCGTGGGCACTTGGATGGGACTCAGGAGGCCCTTCGGCCCAGGCAGCTGACAGCAAGCGGGGTGCCACTCGATGAAGCAGGAGGGCGAGCAGAGGTGCGGGCCGCCTCCCCCGGGCTCAGCTCACCTGTGTGTGCGTGCACGGGACGCCGGGGAGGCCCGTTCTCGGTTCAGCACGCCCTCCTCACCCGCCCCTGCACGGGCGATTCTGTCCTTCCTACCTGAGCGGCTTGAGCGAGAGCAAGCGTCTTTCTGCTCTTGTTCTGAGATGTGCATTTGCCTTATTTTCACCTTCCTAAAATGCATCCCCCAGTTGGTACCACACCATATGGCAGTGGCAACGTGGGTTCCCCAGGAAGCAGACAGGTGAGGCTGGATGTACTGGGAGGTGTGGGTGCCTGCACAGAGGGAGGGAGCGAAGGGGCAGGGCCGGGCAGAGGGGGACCCCGAGCTGTGATGAGGCCTCGACAAAGGCCTCAGCCACGCTCCAGCTCTGCGGCTGGCCGGCCCTCCACCCTGCCGGCCACTGGGCGAGGGGCTGCCTTCCATGGTCCCCACGAACGGCCCCTGGTGCGGGCTGCTGCAGGGCATGGGGACACGGTCCTTCCGTCCCGCAGGCATCTGAGCGGCACCCATGTCACCTCCCCTCCAAGAACTGAGTTTAACCCCTTTAACCGTGTTGAGCAGCTTGTGAACAAATGATGCTGCAGGACAGAGAAAATACTGTGGGACAGAAACAACATTGGCGACAGCCTCTTATGGCCGGTCTGTGCTCAGAGCTTTCGTACCTCATCGAAGGTGGTCCTTACAGCGGTCTGTGCGACGGTCAGGCTGCCCCTCCCTGGACCTTGCGGCTGGGCGTCCTGATGCTCCCCGATAGCTGGCTTCTCTGGGGTGGGCCCCAGGGTGGGCCCCTCCAGGGGCTTTCTGCACACAGGAGGGTGGGACAGGGATGCCCTTCTGGGCTTGGGGCGGAGCTCAGCGGAACGTGCTAAAAAATACTTTCCCTGCATTTTACGTTTTTCTCCAAACAGCTATCTCATTCCTTGAGGAAACTGCTCTGTGGGACAGAAGTTGGGAAAGATGGCTTTCAAATCAACCTTCATTCATGTAAATGAGGTGAGTTCAGAGCACTGTGTACTCCTTTCTATCACAAAAGGGAAAAAGAACCATCCTCAGTGCACTGCTGGAGATGACCCCTTCCCTGTCCTCTTTGGATGCCAAGTTCAAAGGCACAGCTTGGCTTTCTTCATTAGGTTTATGCCAAATCCAATGCTTTTTCCACTCTCCAGCCCCAAAAGGCGCGCTCCTCGCAGCGGCCAGCAGTGACGGTCAGCCCAGCCCCGGTGGACGCCGCCCACATGCCCAGCACCTAGGTACCAACCGGCTCCCAACTGTTAAATATTTCCAGGTGTTTCCAACTTTTCACTAAATAATGCTGAAGTGAGCATCTCCACACAGAAAACATTTTCTGTAATTAGATTTATGTCCCTGGGACCGAGTCCCAGGGTGAAATTACCAGGTCAAGGCGAGGTTCTGAGCAAATATTCTCCCGTCTGTCTGTAGCCGTGACCTTCCACCAGCAGCGACCTGTGAGCGGCCCAGGTCCACACACCCTCCTTTGAATGGACGCATGCAGCCCACTCGCACCCACCTCCCGCCAGCGACGCTTCCCTTTCAGTGGGCTTTTAGGTTACTCACGGGGCTCCTAGTTTTCTGTGTGGTTATTGAACAATTGTGTCTCATCTTCTGGGACTCGTCTGTTCATGATTTTTAAAAGAAAATTTGTATGAGTTCGCATAGATTGTAAACATTGAACCTTTGTTGTATTGGCTTCCTGGTTTGTTTGGCGAGTTCAGTGTCATTGGATCGGAAGGTCTTGTACTTTCTTTAGTTGCATTTATCAACGTTCTTCCTTTGTGATTTCTCATTTCTATCACTTCCTTTCATTACGGAAAAATTCAGAGACACGAGAGGAGAGTATAATGGGGACGCCCATACTCCTGGCTGATCTCCCTTGACCCTCTCACCCATCTGGTCCCCTACACGTGGTGGGGTAACCGCGCAGACGGCCCTTGTCCTGAGAATCCCACGCTCTGGCTTACGTCCCCAGCCCTGCTTCCAACGAGCACACTCAGTGACTTTCAAACACGTTCAGTCCCGCCATCACTGCAGAGATGAAGATACACACCTGAACCTTCTTTCAAAACAGGTTTACGGCTCCATGTGGTAGATTTGATGCACCTGGATTTATTTTTAATCATTATTTTTTTAATACATTTATTTATTTATTTTTGGCTGCATTGGGTGTTCGTTGCTGTGCGCGGGCTTTCTCTAGTTGCGGCGAGTGGGGGCTACTCTTCGTTGTGGTGCACGAGCTTCTCATTGCGGTGGCTTCTCTTGTTGTGGAGCACGGGCTCCAGCCACCTGGGCTTCAGTAGTTGTGGCTTGTGGCCTCAGTAGCTGCGGCTCGCGGGCTCTAGAGCGCAGGCTTAGTAGTTGTGGTGCACGGGCTTAGTTGCTCCGCGGCACGTGGGATCTTCCCGGACCAGGGCTCGAACCCGTGTCCCCTGCATTGGCAGGCGGATTCTTAACCACTGTGCACCATGGAAGTCCTATTTAGATATATTGATACAAAATGGAAAAGTGGTTTTTCTCTGGACAGCATACATAGTAACTCCAATACAGTGCGTTCACTACATTTGCTAATCTTTTTATTTTGAATTCGTAAGAAATAGTTTGCATTTCTACCGCGGCATGGTCCTGAGTTCACACGTCTTATATATTCCTGGACCTTGGCGGGTCTTGCCTCCTACTTGCCTTTCTCCAAGATTTTTTTTAATTTCTACTGGAGTGTAATTGATTTACAATGTTGTGTTAGTTTCTGCTGCATAGCAAAGTGAATTAATTATACATGCACATATATCCACTCCTTTTTAGATTCTTTTCCCATATAGGTCATTACAGAGTACTGAGTAGAGTTCCCTGTGCTATACCGTAGGTCCTTATTAGTTATCTCTTTTATACATAGCAGTGTGTATATGTCAATCCCAATCTCCCACTTTATCCCTCCCCTCCCCTTCCCCCCTGATATCCATGTTTGTTTTCTACATCTGTGACTCTATTTCTGTTTTGTAAATAAGTTCATTTGTACCATTTTTTTAGATTCCACATATAAGTGACATCATACGATATTTGTCCTTCTCTGTCTGACTTACTTCTCTCAGTGTGACAATCTCTAGGTCCCTGCATGTTGCTGCAAATGGCACTGTTGCATTCTTTTTTACGGCTAACATTCCACTACATCTATGGACCACATCTTCTTTATTCATTCCTCTGCCTTCTCCAAGTTTTGACTGCCATTCCTGGCTGTGAACTGCTCAGGGACTTGTAGCCCCAGCTCTACCCCAGGCCACTTGAACTTACTGAGTTCCCACATGAAGGCAAGTGGGGTTGGCATCTTTCTATCAGGGTCTTGCTTTATTTAGGGGGTCCCGGCCTCTTCATTGTCACTGCAGCCCTTCTTCTAGGGGGAAATCACAGGAGTGGAGGGGGAGGGGGAGGGATGGGAGTGGCGCAGGAGGGTCGGGGTTACAGCAGGAGGTGGGAGGAGGGCAGACGGATGAGGAAAGAAGGAGAGGTGTGGATCCCACCCTCCCCATCAGTGCTGGGGGTCAGGCCTGCAAGTCAGAGCTGACCCCACCCTGCCCGGGCAGCCCCCAGCCCCCAGGCCCACCCCCTCCCTGCCAGGGGACACTTTCATCTCCTCCTCTCGGGGCCTCTGAACCCCACCCCTCTACCTCTCCGGTACCTGCCTCCAATGTTCGTTGAAATCTTGACCTGAAGTCGCATCAGCAGTTGTGCTGTTAGGAAAGTACCGTGCGGCAGTAACTACAGGTGTCGCTCTGAGAGCGACAACTGAAAATCAGAAACAAGCCAGTTTCTTCTCACACGTCAGGAGCCGCCCCTTGACTGTGCGGACAGCAGAGGACTTGAGGGGCCATCTGCACACCTGCTCCTTTTACAGAGGAAACTGAGGTCCTGTGAGGTCAAAGGTCACACCCCCGTTCAAGGCCATCTCTGCCTGACCCCCCTTCCAGGCAAGAGCTCTGGGAAGGTTAGCCGGGAAGGGGGAGGCCTAGAGGGACGTTCTCCTGGGAGGGATGGTGGGCTTTGCCCACACCTGGTCTGCACAAGAACACCTGGGCGCCTAGCATGGGCTCCACACGTGGGGCCTCTTGGGTGGATGACCTGAGCCCCCGGGGACCCACGAGGAGGAAGGGTCTTCTCCTGGCTGGGCTTGTCCAGCAGGGAAATGGGGCACCTGGAGGTGGTGAGGTCCGTCCTTGGAGGCTCCGTGCAGAAGCTGGAGCTGTGGAGTTTCTGGTTCTGAGCGGAGCTGGGAGGCTGGACCCAGGGCGCTCTGTCTCTGGGGATTCTGTCCCTGATCCAATTTCAGCGAGGATGGCTGGGTGGGGGAAGGGAGAAGCCCAGGGCCCCATCCTTTCCCACTGGGGAGGGCAGAGAGTGCAAGGAGGAGTTTGGAGGCATCTGGGGGTGGAGGCCAGGACCCTGCCCTACACCCCACGGTGCCTCCTGTGCAGGGCGCTCCCACGGAGAACGACCGGCCCCAGACGTCCTCGCAACGAGTGTACAAGCCCTGGTCGAGACGCCGCAGTCAGCGGTCCCCGTGGCGTCCATCCTGCTCCAGAGTCAGCTGTGGCCTGTGCGTCAGGGTGTGGCCTGGGGAGCAGAAAGTGGGGATTCACACAAGAGGCTTGACGTGAGGCCCGTCCTGCGTCCAGGGCCTCGTGCTGCCTCTCGTGGACGTGCAAACTTGGGCAAAGTGTGTGAACTTTCTGAGCCTCCGTTTCCTCGTGTGTAAATGGGTGTAACCACGCTACCCACCCAACGGTTCCTGGGGGATTAAGTCAATGCAGGCCCTGATCCGTGAGCCCCTGGTGAGGTGGGACCACCACCGAGGGTCCCATGTTGTGTGGGACCCATCGTCTCCAGGCTCAGGGGCTCCGGAGGGTGCTCTCTGTTAGAATAACCTACACCTTCACCTCCTAACTCCTTAAATTTGGATTTCAGACTTTGTCTGGGTGGATGTTCGTCTGAAGTGGGCCAGCCTGGGGGGCGATGGTGACAACTCAGGTCACGCCCGTTGGCGCGGCGCTCAGGACGTCGCAAAGCCACGCTCCGCACTGTGCCCTGGAGATAGGCAGCCGCCACGTTTCCCATGGAAATAATGCATTTCACTTGGCAGAACCGTGCAGTCAGCCACACTCCTCCTTTGAGTGAAGCTGAGATGCGATGAGCTCGTGAGAGCTCGCGCTTCAAGCCTCGCGATGGCCGTTTCCCCAGAGCGTCTCCCGCTGCAAATGTCTGCGCGGCCGCAGCCAGCAGTTCTTGGAACTGTCAGAACAAGCCTCCTAATGTTGTGGGAACCTCCTTCTCACCAGACTTGGCCCTGGCTAACCCGCTTTCACGATGAGACCCAGAGCGAGAGCAGACAGAAGATACAGTGACCGCCCATGGCTCCTCTCTAAGCCTCTCCTGGTCTCTGACCACACGCCTGGCCACTGCCCCTCATTCACTTCCCCCTCCCAGGCCGGCGGCTTCTCCTCCCCACCAGCCCCGCGGGGGTCGAAACGAAGCCGGGGGTGTAGATCCCTTTTGTGGTGCCTCTTCGTCAGCACATCACCCTGAAACCATGGGAGAGTCAACGCTTCCCATGCTCTGGGTGATTTTTCCTCACCGGTGGTGACCCTGAGAGCCCTGGGCTAACGGCTCTTTGAAACGCGCTTTGTGTGTCTGTGGTGATTCGGGCTAAGCAGCGTCCATCGGCATCGCTGTTCCACGTGAGCAAAGTCCCAGGAGGCTTTCCGTCCTGCGTCTCGTCCTCGAGTCCCCAGTCCCTGGCCGGCAGGAGCCCACAGCCCTAGCTGTTGGCCTGGCATCACCTGGTGGCTTACTTTAGGATCTGAGTACCTCTCTGCCCATCAGTATTGGGTGCCACGTCCTCTTCTGGGGATGGAACACGCCGGAGTGATTCCAGGAAGGGGGAGCGTCTCCGATGTGTTGGGGCACAGTGGTGACAGCCGCCCCCCTGTTGTCCTTGGTGGGCTGTGCCCATGCAGCCCCCAGCGGCCCCACACCTGACCTCGTACCTTTCCACCGACAGAGGTCTTTCAGGTAGAGATACTGACCTGGTAGAAAAGCCCCCAGTGCCATGAGGTCGAGGGTACGGTGGTCCTGGCGAGGTTTATGGAGACTGGCCTGGGCTCCGTGGCAGAGGGGCAGTGTCTGTCAACACCCCTTCTCCCTCCTGTAAAAACAGAGCCCGCCTTTCCAGGTTCACCTGCAGGGAAGACTGCACTTCCCAGCCTACCTTGCAGCTGGGGGCAGCCACCTTCTGGCCCCGGGGATTAAGCAGAAATGGTGTGGGCGATGCCCGGGAAGTGTCCCAAGGAGCCACTCTGGGCTCTGGGGTGGGCCCTGGAAGCGCCTAGAAGCACCTGGGAGAGGTGTGGGCTGGCCCAGTGCCACCTGCCATATCCCGCCCCGGCCAGCAGGGATGCAGGGAGGGGAGAACAGGGCGATGTGGGCAGCAGCGCTTCTGGGGGTCTAAAAATGCCACCTCTAACCTGGCCTCCCAGGTCTTGCAGGAAGTGTACTTGTCAAGAAGGGGGTTGGGGGGGAGAAGATATTTTTATTGAATACCTTTGGAACTTGATTTATAACCTCAACTCACACACGTGAGTCTCCATTTGGACTCTTGCCTCAGGCTCTGCAAGTTCCTGGGGGATGTGGTAGGTCCCCAGGGATCCACCCATGCAGAGATTAGCTGTGTCGTCATGTATCACTTTGTCATGTATTCGACTGTCGGTTACTCGCCTTTGTTTCATCTCCAAGTGGCCTTTATCGATGGGGTCATTTGTAGAGACGTGGATGGATCTATAGACTGTCATACAGAGTGAAGTAAGGCAGAAAGACGAAAACAAATATCGTATATTAACACATATATGTGGAACCTAGAAAAATGGTACAGATGAACTGGTTTGCAGGGCAGAAACAGAGACACAGATGTAGAGAACAAATGTATGGACACCAAGGGGGGAAAGTGGCTGTGGTCGGGGGTGGTGGTGGGATGAATTGGGAGATTGGGATTGACATGTATACACTAATATGTATAAAATGGATAACTAATAAAAACCTGCTGTATAAAAAAATAAATTCAAAAATTCAAAAAACCCCCAAAACTTCATTAGCCTGAAGTCCCGACTCTGATTTCAGAGGGTGACTGAATTCTTGTTGCTATTAAGGATGTGTCAGGAAATATAACACCCTAAAAGTGCACCCAAAAGGTTTAAGTGCGCCAACTCTCTTGGTCTTTTTAACTTGAAATATTAGCTGTGTTTCACGAGAATCAGATTTAAAAGACGCTGAGTACATAGATTAGAAAACGATTTGGTTGCAAACCCCAGTTTTTTTATACACTCAAATATCAGATAAAGGGATTTTAAATGGCCTAAGAAACTGGGAACTTTGCACCCATTTTAGTTTTTGTGCACAAATCCCAGTACTTGCATGACTCAAAATGCACAGTTTCGTCCCCGTTTTCCAAATTGGGGCTGGCGCCACCGGCAGAGAAATAAAATGTTACTTTTAAATTCAAACCAACGTAGTTTAACACATCAAAGGGTGTATTTTAAACAGGAATATTAAGTGCATTTTAAAATTAAACTTCAAGCCTTATATATTTATTTAAGCCATATAATATTACCCTTTCAACATTGCTTAAAATACTTAGTATGAGTGAGGAACTGAATGGGAAATTTTTCATTTTGTAACTGTAACCTTCCAGTGCTTTTCCTTTTTCCTGTAAGCTCTGTAACCAACCGTAAAAAACAAGCAAGGAAACAAAACAAAAAAGGAGACAGCTGGAGGAGCTTCAACTTTGACTGGATATCTGACGACTTTAAGGAACGGTCCATTTTTGAAGCAGGATGTGGTATATTGTGTCCTGTTTAAGAAAACAGTCCCTATCTTCGAGGGATGTCTACTGAAATATATACAGGTGGGAGATGTGCTGTCGGGGTTTGCTTCCAAGTCGCCCTGTTCGGGGGGAGAGGTGCAGCCTACACGGATGTGGGAGTGTTTGTAGTGAATGAATAGGTGGGGGACACATAGGGTCTCAGTACTCTTCTTCCTGCTGCTCTCTATTTGGCCAAACTTCTGATCCAATCCATGCTGGTGGGAGTGAAAATCAGTAAACCGCTTTGGGGAGTGACTGTTCTGATTTAACAGAGCTGATACCATGCAGGGCCAGCAACTCCTCTTGTAGAGACAGCCCCCATCGATACCCAGTGCAGTGTAATTTGTGGAGGAGAAAAGCCAGCGGCAGCTTACATGCCTGTCACGTCAAGAGGGCTGGGTTGTGCATGTGGGGGACAGTCATGTAACGAAATAGCACATGGCCCTTGTAATGAATGCCCTAGAGGTGTGTACACAGAGGAGTTGAGTCCCAATAACACACTATGGGATGAAAAAGGCATTTACAGTAAATACTTGCACCATATGCACTAACTTCTACTTTTATGGAGATAAAATTATGCAGCGAAGATGCAAAAACTTGGACAAGATGTCCATACACCAGTTTCAGGGAAGCGTTTACCCTGGGGAGGGAAGGGAAGGGAAAGGAAGGGAAGGGAAGGGAAGAGCATACTGGGCTGACCTTCATCCTCCATGTCTATTTGTGACGTTTATGGCAAAATGTGACCATGTGCCACATGTGACGTGTGTTGTTTTCTCTCCTCAATGTGGTTGAGGTATTTAATACTTTCAAAAGGCAAAAAATATCAGTGCTTTATAACACATTAAAAAATAATTTTCAGATGAAATGATCCAAAAGATATGTTACAAAAAACCTACAGTGTGATAAAACTGAAGAAAAGCTGCCCTCAGGAATCTCCTTGCCCTAGAGCTGGAAACACTTTTTCAAGGTTTCTTTTCATTTGCGTCTGTTTTAAAAAAGAGAATTCCTGTTAGAATAAGATCCTCTCATTTGGGGTAAATTAATAAATATATCCTCATAAAAATCAACTTAAGCATGAAAAGGCTCAAGTTACATTGGAGCTTCCTGTCTCTTCACATTGCCTGCATCAGTCAGCTATTGCGGCAATGATACTGCATAACAAATACCCCCAACTCATTGACTCCAACTCCTAGTTTCTTGCCTGGGGCAGCTCTGCTTGTGTCTGGAGGTGGCTGTGCTCCACAGGCCTCACCCTGGGGCTCAGGCAAGGGGGTCAGAGGCCCCTGGGTATTGCAGGCTGTTCCCAGAAAGCAGACCCTGGGTGGAGTCTGGTGAGCACTGTGCTTTTCAAATCGTGTCCTTGGGGTAAACAGCTGAGAAAGGAGAGGAAGGGAACAGGACTTGACAGAGGGAGAGTCCAGCTGGGGGGCAGGCTGACCCCACCAGGAGTAGCTAGGGGGGCCCCTGAGTTGGGCCAAGGGGGCTGGACCCTTAACCCCCCCCACCCCCATTATTAGTCAGTGGACGTGGGGGCCTGGGAAGGGGTGTGACCACCGGGGAAGTACGGTGGTCACCTGGGGGTGGCAGTGTTGCTGGGGGCCGTGTTTGCTGACTCACGGCCTCAGGCTGTGGGGAGGCCGGGCCTCTGGTCCCTTCCCTTTGGCCTCGTTCACCTACGAGGTCATTTCCAGACCAGGATTTTGGGGAGAAAATAGTGCAAGGACTTGAATTATTGGACATTTAAGTGAAGACACTCCTGTAGGCCATCTGTACGGGTGGAGGGTGACAGGGCTGCAGATGGGCTGGGTCCCAGGAGCCACCCCCCGGGGTCCCCGGCACAGAGCCAGCGAGGATGAGAGCACACGGCAGAAACCACAGGTGGGAGGGAAATTAATGCTCTTTATTTACACCACAAAAGTGACAAGTCGTATGATGAGGTACAAACACTGGACTCCGGGTGAAGTGGAGTCGGCCGTCAGGGGAGGACACCTCAGTCGATGAAAATCCACCCACAGAGAAGGAAACAAGAATGAGAAAACCAAGAACAAAACCTCCAACTCCACTGAGCAAAGGAAAGAACCACTGGGAGGTCCAGACGATCAGAGAACTGATTAAGTTACAGATGAGACGGGTCTCTGCTACCAGTGCGGCGCCTGCATTCGCGCGAACAGGCGTCGGGTGGGACAGGAAGTCGTCACCACTGCGTTTTCCACGACACCGTGAGGAGCTCTTGGGTGAATAGGGCCAACCCCCTCCTGTAGACATAGGGTGACATGCTTGTCACTCTCGTAAATTGGAAAATAGCGCCTCCACTGTGGAGCACACACACCAAAACAACAACAAAAACAAACAGAAACTGTCTGCTTTCTTTTTCCTTCAATAGGAGGCTTTTAATCACGTCAAAGACAGAGTGAGCTGAGCTGGGAAAGCTCTGCTTCATCACAAGGAAGAAATGGTTTCCTCTCGATGCAAAGTACGATTTGAAACCACAGTGCAGCACAGTTCACGACTGCTGAGTTTAAAGTGAAATCTTAGCCATAGGTGATCTAAAAGTCAGGAAAAGTCGGCACAGCTGTGCGGAAACGGCCGCTGGGGCCTCGGGTTCCCCAGCAGAACCGACGGCCACCAGGGCTGGGGGTGGGGGGGCGGCGCTCGCCTTGCCCTGAGCAAGGAGAGAAGGGAAGAAACCAAACAGAACAAATCCCTCTAAATCAACCCGAGGGAGACAGGCAGTTCGCTTTGAATTCTGCGTAGTTTCCCTAAAACACTGTTTCCACATAAATACAATAAACTCTATTATTGGTATGTCACAAGTGCTAGATAAACTTTTTTCTTAATATGACAAATGTTTAAGTAGTTCTTTTTATTTTTCTTACATTAAAAAGTACAATTTCTTAAGAATAAGTTCAATAAGATGCAAACGTTCCCCCCTCCCTCACTCTCCTTCAAGGTTTTGTTTCATTTTACAGAAAAATTCCCATCTTTTGTGTCTGCAAATGTCATGGGAGGGGAACAAAAAGGCATTTCTCTTCTTCCCCAAGCTGCCGCGTTTGGCGTGCAAAATCCGTATACGATACAAAGACATGCCGCTCGTAACAGCCCATGCAACCTCGGTGTAGGAAACTTAAAAAAATATATTCATATGTATTTATATATATATTTATATATGTATCAATACCCATAAAACACGTGGGCCCAAAAGTCTACAAAAAGAAGAATGGAATGAACGCATGGCTGTGACCAGGAGAGAAGGAATGTTCTGATCGAAAATTAAAAACAAGGAATTCCATTGCAATGCTGCAAAAATCAGACCCGTACAAAACGGTCCTTCCTCTGGAAACAAACTTTGAAAAGAAGTAAAGAAAAACCCAAACACTTTGACAAAGTGGCCCTTCAGAACCGGAGGGGCGGCCAGTCCCAGGGGCTCGGGTGCAGCCCAGGGACGGCCGCCTGCTGGTGGGGCTTGGGCGCCGCGTGGCGCAGCTGGAAGGCCCAAAGGCAGGGTGACACCACGAGTCCCGGGGCATCACGGGGTTTCCCACAAAGGGATATAAAGTGCTCACTTGCTGACCCCCGGCCAGTGCCCCCAAGGCCTCTGCAAAGGAACAAAAAGGCCAGAGGTCCAGGGACCACAGAGGGAAGGTGTGAGGGGCCCTTTCTGAGGCGGTGGGCCTGCGGGCACCCCAGGTGGGCCCTCCGCCATCTGCCCTGGACGGCTGGCCGTCGAGAAGGGCTGTGTCTTTAAAGAAAAGAAAAGGCTACACGGTACTGCTTTAAGCACGCCTGTGAAGCTGGAGTGAGCTGACAAATGACAACGTTCCCCCTACCGGGCCTTCCGCAGAGGAGGTCCCTGTTGAATGAGATTAGAAGTAAATCCCCCCAAAGATAACTTGGCCACCAGGGTCCGTGTTACCCACCACCTGTAAAGAATGCCAGATGAGGTGTTCCTCCCCAGGAGCCACGGCTGGCAGGAAGTGGGCAGGCAGCGGGGAGGGGGGTCCCCGAAGTAAAAGGGGGCCGAGAAGCCCAGAAAAGCCGGCCGGCTGGGCCCTGCCACCACTGTGGCCGCTGGGTGGATCCAGCTGCCCGCACACTCCAGCACCCCCTGCCAGCTTGGGCCTCAGGGCAAAAGGCCAGGAGGGGAGAGAACATCAGACGTGTCCCAAGGCCTTCCTGTCCCGCTCTCCACCACCGTCCCAAGTCTGACCAACAGCAGCCGGTGGTGACCAAGCCAGTCCAAGAAGCTGGATTCTCTTGGTCCAAGTCCGGCTGCGTCAGAGCCTCTTTCAGAAGCTACCCTGTAAACGTTGCCAAACTTGAGACTTGGCTGGGGGCCCCCGGCTGCGGGCAAGCTGTTCTGCACTCCCTCGACTCAGAACCTGACGGACACTTTGGAATGACACTTGGTGGCTTCAGGTGCTGGAAAATAAGTTACCAGTGAAAAGTGACTTTCAGTTACTGTCAAAAGAGAAAAAGAGCAAAGGCTGGCTGTCCCGGTCAGGAGTCTGCCGTCCCTGCGGGCCCAGGCTCCCTGCAGCCACAGGCTCCGAGCTCCAGGCCTCCCGGCCGGGGCCCTACCATGCGGCTGCAGCAGAAGAACCCAGAGAGGGTGCCGGGGCCCCCAGCCCCACACGTTGCTGACGTGCTTACAAGGTCTTTGGAAAAGTGAAATGAAAATTCTATCCTGACCATGTGGTCAGAGAAGTTTAAACAAAAGCTTTGAGAATGCTGACGGCCCATGGTGTCTCGCAAGCCCCCCCAAGTCAGCGCTGCGATGACTCCCGCCCCCTCCCGGGCCCACAATGCGCAGACGGCAAGAAGGGCCCTGCACTCTATGTCCAGCCGAGGGACGGGACCAGGGGAGCAGACCTCAGACCCTGCTGCACATTTGGTGCTCACTCTGAAAATAAACTCTGTGCTCACTGTACAAAAATAAACAGAATGAAAATAATAAAGAAAGAAAACACCTTCCAAAGTTAAAAAAAAATGTACAAGCAAAAATTCAGAAAGGAAGAAGTTTAGATGTTATTACCATTCAGAAAACCGCTAAATGGTGAGAAAAAATGTAAAATTCACAAAACAATGCTTATTTAGGATCTTTTTGTGAAAAATTCATACAAAATCAACAGCAAATTTATATTCTTTGCTATAAAAACTCATTAGGTACACATGTGCATGGAGGCTTGGAGTGGGAAGGGGCTGGGTCAGAAAATAATTAAAATGAAAGTACAATCTTGCAGGGTAGTTGCCCCGTGGCGAATGTGTGATTGAAAGCTCTCCAATCTGGAGTTCAGAAATACATGAGCTTCAAACTAGATCCCTTTCCATAAGCACCTTGATAGCTAATTCACAAGTCGTTCATTCGCCAGGGACCTTTACAATTTGCATTTATTATATATATATACTTTTTCTATAAATGCATTATAAATATTTTATCAAGATTTCATAAGAATCAAGTTTCTTAGCTTGGAATACATTGGAATATATATTATACATATATATATTTATTTATACCTAAAATTTAAGCAATACTTCATGCTACTTGCTTTTAATAAAAAGCATTCCGATCGTAACACTGAAAGTGTGCCTAGGACATGCTTCACAACCAAATGGAGATGCTCAATTGTTATATGATGTACGAGAAAAGAACACTTTGGATTCATTTAAAATTTGTTGGACTTCAAAACCCCCAACAGTATTTGCCACTTTTTTGGAACTACCTCCATTTTTCAACAGCAATAAAATGAAACAGGGTGGCAGGACCTCAGCCCTCCGGAGCTGCTGGCCACGGCCGGGCTGCTTGCGGAGGGCCCGGCCAGCACGCACTGGCCTCTGGTCCCACCGGCCACAGGGAACTGTCCCACCGACTCCTGCTGTTTATTTTTTCTTAAGGCATTGTTCCTCAGACTTCAGAAAACCCAGCCACAAAAATCCATCAGAGCAATAAAAAGAAAGGCACAAACGCGCGTCTTCCACCGGCTTTGAGAAACCGAAGCCAGCTCCCGCGGGCTCACGTTTCTGTCTCGTCCAGTTTCTCTCCTTAAACGCTCGCCCACTCTGTGCCCCACCCCACTGTGCACCGCGGTGTTCGGAGGCCGGCCAGGGCCATGGCGACTTTCTCTTCAAAAGAAATAAGCTACAGGATGAGTTGAGTGGTTTACACGGAGACTGTGGAATTGTGGGGAATCACCAAACCGAGAGCACCAGTTTTAATCAAGTTTGCTTTGTGTCGTGAGAGCTTTGATTTCCATTTTCTTTTTCTCGTGTCGGCTAGATCAGCAGCTCTGCCCCGAGCCACCACAGGCTTCCTTCCTCTGCGGCTTCCCTGGGGAGCCCAGAGCGCCTGTTTCCGCGTGTCCCTGTGTCCGCGCGTCCCGGCGTCTGTCCGGGTCCTGGCAGGCAGAGGGCCGCCCGCTGCCGCCGGCCCCGCCGCACCTGCGGGCTCGGAGAAGGCCGTGGCAGGACGCAGGGCGACAGCAACTTTTCTCGGCGGAGCTTCAAGACGGAGACAAACGAACAAGAGAACCGCAGCCTCGGGCGCACCTACAGGGGGGGCTCCTCTTCCATGGGCTCCTCGTCGGGCCTGTGGGGCGGCCCCGGGGAGGGGGGAGGGGGGAGGGGGAGGGGGGGAGGGGGAGGGGGAGGGGGAGGGGGGAGGGGGGGGGAGGGGGAGGGGGAGGGGGGAGGGGGAGGGGGAGGGGGAGGGGGGAGGGGGAGGGGGGAGGGGGGAGGGGGGAGGGGGAGGGGGGAGGGGAGGGAGGGGGAGGGGGGAGGGGAGGGAGGGGGAGGGGGGAGGGGAGGGAGGGGGAGGGGGGAGGGGAGGGAGGGGGAGGGGGGAGGGGAGGGAGGGGGAGGGGGAGGGGAGGGAAGGGGTGCAGGTGCATGGCAGTGGAGGAGAGAAGAGCAGATGGTGGGTGGGCGGAGATCCCCTCCCATGAGGGCTGCTGCCACCCCGCTGCCCCACCCTCGACTCCTAGCTACCCCCGCCACGGTAAGTGTTCTGGGTCCAGATGCCCTTCGAGTGTTTCTGAGGGTCTTGCGCTCTGGAGAGAGGTGGCCATGCCGTCCGGTCCTGGGCTAGGGTGGGGACACCTGCCCGCCCTCCCTCCTTCCCTCCCGGCCCTGCTGAGCGTGGCAGGGCATAGGGGAGAAACCACGTGCATCTGATGGCGCCCAGGAGCAAAGACCTGGGGGGTCCGCAGACCACGTCAGCGCTCACGGCAGGGCGGTGCCCACGCTCACCTCTTCTCGGGGGCCTTCACGCCCACAGACAGCGAGGCCATGGCAGTGACAGTCTCGGCCTCTTCGTTCTCGCACTTCTGGGCCTCAACCAGAGAGTAGCTGGCGGTGGAGGCGAGCCTCTGCAGGGAGCGCCAGTACTGGCCTGCGGGAGGGCACGGTTACTCGCCTACGGGGCCGGCCAGCAGCCTCCCGCGCCGAGGGGCTCAAGCAGAACCCGTCACTGGCGACTTTAAAGCACCACTCTCTCCAGAGACGGAAGCCAGGGAATCACCTGGTTACAAACTCACAGAGGCTGGGACTCTTCGGAAAAGCTTCTGCGTGGCCCGCAGACCCAAGCCCTCCAGAGGCAGCACGTCTGGGATGGGGGGCGGCCTCCCAGGAGGGCCCCTCCCTCGGGGTGCTGTGGGGCACTTCCCAACTCCCACCTGGAGCCACCGAGATGACGGGGGTGGGGGGGCAGTGCTGGGAGGGCCGGGGGGTCCAGGCAGCCTCTCTCCCCATCGGGGAGGCTGGGGGGGAATGACCCCGAGGCCCGGAGCTTGAGGCCGCAGCAGGGAAACCCTGGCTTCCACCCACCCACACGGACAGTCTGATGACTGGGTCACCCTGAAGACCCAGGACAAGCAGCTGTGTGATGAGGGCAGGGCGGGAGTCCCTGCTGTGCGCCGGCCTCCTGGGCCCCCGGGCCGGCTGGGAAGGGGGCTGCACCCGGGGCTGGGTCTCTGCGGGCTGAGCGTCTCTGAGCTATGGGGTGGGATCCTCTGGTCTAGGGGTAGAGGCCAGACCCGAGGACACAGGCTCACATGCAAGGCCCAGCCCCGCCAGCTGGGGACCAGAGCAAGTGACCTCACAGACTCCTTGAGCCTCAGTTCTTTCACCCCCTAAAGCAGAGCCGATGACATGACTGTAGCAGGTTGTGGGGAAATGAATGGGGATAAAACGAAGAGTCTCTGCCAGCTCGTTGCATTCTAGCTGAACGTAAGTCCCTGTCATGTCGGCCTGGGGAAGCAGCTGGCAGTGAGACAGGGGTGGGAGATGGGGCCACGGAGTCCTCCCTCCTCCCTTGGGTCTCTCCCCCAGGAGGGACTCCCAGCTGAGCACCGGACCAGGCCACTTACTGTGGATTTCAATGACCTTCTCCATCGACCGGACAGCGTTCGCATTGGGTCTCTGCTGTAAAACCTTTTCTGGGAGAGGATCAAGCTGGAGAAAAAAAGAAGAATACATACTGAATTAATATCAGTATAATCCCCGTGTGTGTTAAGATGGGATGTCCAGAGTCAGCGTCTTTCTAAAGTGTACTTGCTACTGAGCAAACAAAACAGCTTTAAGAGGCCAAATGTGGTTTTGGCATTTATTACAGAAATTTTTTACAAAAATAGATTTATTTTCCTTAAGGTATTTTTCTTAGGAGGCTATCAGGTATATTTGTGGGTTCCTCTGTGAGCAGAACGACGGATGGTGTCCACAAGTGCCTGGTACAGAAAGGCAGCAACTTGGCCTCCACTGTTGACACCACAGCATAACGTCAGGGGAGGCATTATTACTTTTTGGAAATATCAGTTTCATATCCCCTATAAATAAGGGTTTTACTAATAGTGCTTGAATATCCCCCATTCAGGGTTTTCTTCCAGTAATGGGGAAAAAGGTAAGCGGAAGGGAGCGCGCAGCATCTCAGCGAGGGAACCCATGCTCTGAGTTCCTCCGCAAGTCCCGCAGCAGATGTTGTCAGGAGGCACGCACGCGCCCGCCCGTCAGCAGCCACAGAACCGCCCAAAACGTGGGATGAAATAGCTCACAAATACGGGAACAGTGTAAACAAGCAGACAAGCCTACAGAACTGGGGGAGACCTGCTGGGTTCTGGGACAAAGCTGGGAATGCCCGGGGAGGTCAGATAACGGGGGACAGGTCCTGGGTTGTGCACGCCTGGCCGTGATGACCACCGCCCCGCCAAGGATGAGTGGACAGAGCGGGCGCGCACGGACCACAGGCCCCATCAGTGCTCGAGGGACGCGTGTATCCCCAAGCCAGGCCGCCAGTTAGCGCTGCCAGTTCACTTCTAGGAAGCATGGATTCCCAATCACAAAAATCACAAGACACACAAGTAAGCGAGCATGAACTTGGGTCAGGAAGAACAGACAAGGTCTCTAATACCTCTCTCCAATAAAAGGAACCAGGGTCCTTGGAGAAATGGCTTGCTCCAGGGCTGGGGCGGGGAAGATGCAGGGTGAGCCTGGAGCACCCTGAACGCAGAGGGTAGGGAAAGACGCGCTCAAAGACAAAACAGCGGGCGTGTCAAAGGGACACACGCGGGGCCAAGGGGAAATGAAGTACGTACAGGTATTGAATTATATCTCAGAATGTAAAATTAATATCCACTAGTCCATACTGGTGTGATAAGTGACTGAGTAAACAAATAAACAGTGAGAAGAGATGCACCTTCCTTAAGAGGGATTCCAAATAACTTATGTGCACACCCTGTCTCTGCGAGGTGGAGCCTGCCACCTGCCACCCTGCCCCCCCTGTCCGAGCTGAGCTGTGTGATGTCCATCGAAGAGTCCACGTGGGAAGAGGATACACGGAAACTCGCTGCAGACGCCTGACCAGCACACTCTAACTCAGCGCCCACGTCAGCTCCAGCGGAGGTGAACCACATGGACGGCACCACGTGGATTGGAAGGGCGCCCGACCACGGGGTCTTCCTCCTCCAGCCCCTCGCTCCAGTCCAGTCACGAGGGAGAGAATCAGACATTCTACGAAACACCTGGCCAGCCTGCCTCCAAGAATAACAGAAGATTGAGAAACTGTCATGGCCCAAAGGGGACTAAGGAGAAGGACCCTGAAACAGAAAAAGGGGAAAATGAGTGAAAGCTTCCTCCGTCCTGGAGTTTACTTAACGGTAATGTGCCAGGGTTGGTTTCTCAGCTGTGAGAAACGCCCCATGCTGAGTAAGACCGCAATAACAGAGGGAATTATTCGAGGGGTCTGCAGGGACACGTGTGCAGCTCTGCAACTTTCCCGTAAATCTGAAAGTATCCCCAAGTGGAAATTTTTTAAAAAAATGAAGATTTAGATCCTCCAAGACTTTAATTATTGAAATGATCAGCTTTAAACTATAAAGTAAGCACGTTTAATATATTAAAAATAAAAATAAGATACTACTGAATGGTGAAAGGACCAGAGATCACTGAAACTGAAACGGAATATTTGAGAGAAAGCCAAATGGAACTTCTAGAAATGAAAACATAATTTCCTAGAAATTAGGAACACAGTGAGACGAGCTGGAGAGAAAACTGGTAACCTGGAAGCAACAGCTGAAGAAATGACCCTGAGCGGGGCCCAGAGACAAGGGACAGAGGAGGTCAATGTCCCCACGAGACTGGGGGGTGGGTAACGGACGGTGCCGACGGCCGAGGATTTTCCGTGACTAATAGAGGCATCATCCTCAGTTGCATGTAAAACACAGACGGCTGGACAGGACGTGACACATGACAATGGAATCCAGCCTTACGCTATTTGCCAAAGGACATACCTGGGACATTGGAAGAAGGCTAAAAACCACACATCAGGCACACCCGATAAAGAGAGGCCGGTGCAGCACCTTACATGTTTGGTACAACACACTTAAGGAAAAAAACCACAACCGGACATAAAGAAGGTCACTACACGATGATAAAAATGTCAACTCATCAAAAGCAGACAATGATTTAAAATTTGTATATATTTAGTAAAACTGCTTTCAAATGTATGAAGTGAAAATGGACAGAACTAAAAGGAGAGACGGATAGACGTACCATCCTAGTAGGAGATTTTGACACGTCTTTCTTAGATCACGCAGACAAGCGGACAAAAATCAATAGGGAAAACCAAAACATGAACAGCACAGTTAGCAAGGGTGGTTTCATGGGAATAAATGGAACACTCTGTAAAAGGGGGACACGTCACTGCAAACGGATGTGGAAGCGTCTACACGGACTGACCACGTACTAGCCCGTGAAGCAAGTCTCCACAAAGGATACCTGCCACCCAGACCACCTTTTCTTAGCACAGTGCCATCTGTTAGATACTGAAAACAAAAAGAGAGTCACGAGCCCTATGGCTGGACATTGTAAACACACCCATCGTGGGTCAAAGAAGAAATCATAACAGAAATTATGAAATGCATAGAAATAAAAAATAATGAAAATGCCACACATCACAGTGTGTGAGATGCAGCTAAACACGGTGCTGGGGGACATTTATAACCTTCAAGGTACATATTGGAAAACAAGACTGAGAACTAAGAACTGAATTTAAGAAATGAGCACAAGAACAGAACAGCCCCAGAGAAAGAAGATAAGAAAATACACAGAAAGGGGCAGAAAGACATTTTGAAAGGAAAAAAGATACTGTAGCTGAAAGCTGATTCTTTGAAATGACTAATTAAATCGACAAGCTCTGGCAGGGCGGATCAAGAATACTAAAGAGGGGCACAAATAACACACTAGGATAAGAAGCACCACGACTACAGGAGTAGCAGAGATGAAAGACAGTGAGAGAACAATATTAATTCTGCCAATAATTTTGAAAACGTGGCTGATGTGGAAAAAATTCCCGGTAGAATGTAACTTTCCAAAATTAATTCAAGAAGGGATCAAAAATGACGAAATCAGCCACTTAAAATTTTCATCCACAGGAGATCCGTAGCCCAGGAGAGCCCTCCCAGTCAAGGGACAGATTATTCTGATCCTACACTCACTCTTCCAGAGAAGAGAAAAAGAGGGGACTCCCAACCTCCACGGGTCCACCTGCCCATCCATCCACCCATCCATCCATCCCTCCATCCAATTCCTCCCCCCAAGAATAAATTGGAAAAAGATGGTCTAACAGAAAAATGGGCAAAAGACACAAAGAGAAAGTCTGGGTGGTCAAGAGACACGTGAAAAGGTGCTTGGCCTCCAGGGCATGAGGACGCGATCCTCTACCACACCTGGTGCCGTGCCACCCTGCAGACTGGCAGGGATCAAACGTGAGACACCGTGTCGCTGAGGTTCGTCCCCCACTGCTGAGGGCCCGCAGGACAAAGACCCTGATGCCACCTCGCAAACGTGGGACCCACCCCTCCCTCCACCAGGATCTGCCTCAGAGATGCAGCTGCCCTCCTGTCCCAGGAGACTGCACGGGCGTGACTCTCAGACGACCCGGTGAGTCCGGGGCCAGAGATTCAGCAATGGAGACTCCTGCTGTGCCCACTGCCGGGCAGCCCCGTGAAGACGGGAGTGTCCCCGAGTGCCCTGGCCACCCGAGGCTGAGGGTGATGAGGGGCAGAGCCCAGGCCCCTCACGGGCACGGAGCTGGAGCAGAAAACACACCTTTTAGGTCTGGGGTCCTCACTGCAGCATAACTTGCTGTGTCCTGACTGTTATGGCCCAACTCTAATACTCTGCTAGAATTTTAGTTTTATCACTTTTAAGAAAAAACAATTCTTTAAAAAGTAACTCATTCCAAAAATCACCTATCACTTCGAGGCAGAGGGGTGTGTCAGAGCGTGGCACCAGGAATTTTCTCACATTTAAACCCAGGTCCTGCTGTTCCCCGTCCCGGGCGGGGGGTGGGGATCCCCACGGCTCATGTCCCCAGCAGAACCCACACGCGGCTGGCAGCTGGCCCTCCTCCCAGCACCCTCTGCCACGGTCACGTCCAGCGAGCACCTCGAGCCCACGTCTGCCCCCTCGCATTTCCACGGCGGCCCCTTGTCTCCAGTCGGCCCCGGGGCTTCGCACGCTCCCAGCCTTGACTTACAACAAAACGTCCGGGAAGCGGGGAGAATTCACATCTCAAAATATCAAAATCCCCTGCTGCCTGGGATTTTATTCTTTCATTTAATAGGTATTACTGAGCAGCCCAGTAAGAACCAACAGGGAACAAAACAGACAAACCTCCCCCCGGCCTCACAGAGCGTCTTTCTAGTGGGAAACACAGAGCAGGGTCCCGGGTCTGCGGGGCGGGCGGGGGTGGGTGGCGATGCTCATGCAGGGGCCCGAGTGGAGACGGCAGGGAAGGGGTGGGGAGAGGAGGTCAGGCGCGCTGAGCGGGGTGGGGGCCGCAGAGTGATGCGGAGCAGAGTGGCGGGCAGCTTGCGGGGAGATCTGAAGGACAGAGAGGCGTCCAGCAGCCCCAGGTGGAGAGCAAACAGGTGGCCGCAGCCCTGCTCGGCCAGAAGGAGCTGGTGGGAAGTCTGGTCCACGCCGCGTGAGCTCAGAGAGCCGGGCCGTGTGCCCTCGCACGCCCGCCTCTGTCTGGAAGGCGCCAAGCTGGGGAACCTTCGAGGGCCTCCCCTGGGAGAGAAGAGGGGGCCGGCTGTGGACAACGTCGTGTCCCGAGCGACAGACAGGGAGCCCTCAGCCGCCCTGTGGCACGTGTACCTCGTGTGTTGGACGTCAGAACCAAACTGGAAAGGAGGCGTATCCTAAGCTCAACCTTTAAGAAGCCGGCCTCGGGGGAAGTGGCAAGAAAACACTCAGGGGGAACGTCCGAGCTCCGGGGCGAGAAAGCCCTGCACCCTTGGATCGGTCTGGGGCTTCGCTGGTCGTAGCAGGTGTGGCGATGGTTTCCTGCTCTGTAGTTTACAAGGGCCCACACCGCAAGTGGGAAGAATCTCGAGGTTACAGCACCAAGGAAAACAGTCCTTAGGATATCCCGGAGGAAGCTAGGCCAGAGTTTGTGTTTTTCAGAATACACAGAACTCCACTTTGCTGGGAGTATCTGGGCCGGCCAGGAAACTGTGAGATGATGTAGGCCCAGGCCCCTGTCCTCAGGTGCACACGCCCCATCGCCCCCTCAGAGCCCCTCGGGGCAGCCACACAGCCGCCGTCCCAGCCCAGCAGTAACCTTCCCGCATCTCACAGCCCCACTCCAGGTTCAGGCCCCCGGCCACTCCAGCAGGTGCCCCTGCCCTCCTTTCTTCTTAAGGAGACAGAAGATGTCTAGCAGGGCCCCCTGTAGCTCTCCAGCTGACCCACACCCACTGCCCGCAGGCCGGCTCTGCTGACCTGCTCTCCTCTGTGTCCGCGGACCCTCCGGACAGACGCACCTGCAAACTCTCTCCCACGTGAGAGTCAGAGCAGACGGGACCTGTGGGCCGTCCCTACCTGCGCGCCCGCATCTCACTTCCTCTCTGTGGCCATTTCCGCGGTCTCACCAGGGCTGTTGCCCAAGGTCCGTTTCCGGTCCTCCTCTTCCGCCCCAGTCCTCTGCCCTCAGCCTCAGTTCCAGCCTTCCTGCTGGCTCCCCTCGGGAGTGGCCGGGGGCCCCGCCTGCTCACTCCCTGTGGCTTCAGTGACCGCCAGCTGCCCACCAGCCCGAGCTCTCCCGTGGGCACTCAGGAAGCACAGCGCCAGCCAGGGCCCAGCGATGACACCCTCCCCCTAGAGGCGCCCGCCTTGGGGTTCCTGCAGGGCTGGGAGGTGGGTGCGGTGCCCGTCTGCCGGTTCAGGCTCCACGGCCTCGGCACTTTGAACTGCATCTGGTGACACTGCCAGACTCGGCAGACTCACAGCCCTTCTAGTGAAAACGCAAAGGCTTATGGAACTGGTCAGGTTGGTTCTCAACACAGTGTTTAAACAGCAAAAATAAACCATAAGGGGCTAAAGGTCGTGACTCCTTTCAATAAGGGGTGAAAGGACTGAGACTCAGCGGACAGTGGAGGGCGTGCGCCCAGGACGACATCCCCAGGGCTCGGGAGGCAGGTTCAGGCCCCTCCCCCCAGCTCCTCTGTCCCTGCAGGGGGGCTGCGGTGAGGCGGGCACCCCTCCCGGTGGGGGGGGCCCTCGCCTGCAGAGGGCGCAGGGCAGCTTCTCAAGGGGCGAGCGCCCGTCCTGTGGGAGAGGCAGGGGAGCCAACCAGGGGACAGGCGGCCCACACCCACGATGCAGCGCAGGCTCTGGCCTGGAAACTCGACTGGCGTGGTGGGCGGCCTGCTCCGCCGTCACGCTCCGGGGAAGCCGCTGGGTGCCACGGCCGACTTAGTCTAGTGACCAAATGTTCACGACACTTTCCAAGATGCGGCAGCCCTGCCCCCATAGCTGAGGGGGTCACAGGCCCGGGTTCCCTCCCCCACTGCAGAGAACATCCTCTGTGTCCTTGCACTGACCTCCGGCCAGCCCACTGCTGGCCCGAGGCCAGTCTCACTGGTATTTTTGTCACTGCTGAAATCCTCTTGAAAGAAGACAAGGCATTAAAAAAAAAAAAAAACCACCACAAGGGCCAAGCACTGTGAACACAGGAGTTTCCTGATGCCCGAGCCCCATAGTGAAAGCCCGTCCGTCAGCGCTGGATAAGTGGGGACACGGGCCGGAGCTCAGCGGCCCTGGGAGCTGCCCTGCTGCTGGGCCGGGCAGTCAGCGCCTCACCCCTACTCCCCGTGACCGTGATGGCCAGCCCCCTGTGGGCACGGCTCCCTCGACTTTTAAGGACAGGGGCTCGGGCCCAGCTTCTGAACATTGGTGAGCTCGGGTCTGGGAGACTAGGCGGAGAGGGGAGGCGGCTCACTGCCCTCACCTGGGCCACGCACCTGGGCCATGCACCTGGGCCCATGCACCCCGCAGGCGGCCACTGGGTGAGGTGTGCGCCAGTGAACTCGAGCGAATGAGGGAGGAGAAGCCTGGCGGGCTGGAGGCGGACCATGGGCTCCGCGGCCCCCGTCTCACATACGCTGCTACTGCTGCCGCCCTCCGCACCCTCACAGAGCATGACGACGTGACAAAGGAGAGACATTCCTGCTTGAAAGCCTCTTCCCCAAGGCTGCGGGTCACCTGGCCCCCTGTGACCTTCTCCACTGATCATGAACTTGGGCTGAATGAAAGGGTGGCATTTATCCCTGAAAAGCCACACGATTAAACAGAGAACTGGCCCCGAAGAAACCTCCCCTTGGGGGTGACATGTAACGGCAGAAGTGACTACCCACCTGCCCAGGGCCCCTCCCTGGGCCCTGCCCAGCGGGCTCCCCGCAGGTCTGCACGCACCACGCACTTTGAGTAAGTGACATTTCACTGTCACTGTCACTGAGGATTGCAAATGGCTTGAAGCTCAAACTATCCAACACAGTGACTCTGGGAGCAAGGCCGACCTTCAGCCCCAGCCCCGCAGGGGCCCCTCTGCTGTCCCCCCGCGGGCGGCCGGCTCCGGGGGCGGGCGCGCCCAGCACAGGCTGCGGTCCGCAGCTGGCTGCCCCGTTATCAGCATCATCAAAGGCCGCGGGGCAGAGGGGTGAAGCGCCGTCCAACTTCCCGGCATTAAAGATTTTTAAGAGACCTTGATAAAACTAGTGCGTCCTGCTTTTTGATGTGTTTCAGTAAAAGAACATTTTCTTGCTAGAAGTGCAGGAACAGGCCTAGTTGAAAGCCGGGTTCTCTATTGTTATTTTAAAATAACTGGCTCTAAAAATCAAAAGGCTTCAGGATGGTTTGAATATATAAACCAGTTGCCTTCTACTGGTAAAATTTACGGGGGAGATTGCTTTAAACGACGAGAGGGAAGGTGAAAAGCCGTGGACGCTTTGGGAAGCAAACGGGTATTTGCTGGGGAATATTCATGTGTGTGGCTAACCAGCCAGCCGGGAAGGAGAGATGCCACCAGGACCTTGGGTCCAGGACCTGTGACTTAGGTTAAAATGAACACCATCCATGACACACAAATGTTGTCAGGGGAAAACGGAGCCATCCCGGGTGCCCACCCACCGGAGCCCACTGCCCACACCCCTGTTGCCAGCCAGCGGCCTGTCCTAGTGGACGGCCAGGGAGCCCGTGAGCTCCGGCCCGTGTCCCCACTTGTCCAGCGCTGACAGCTGGGCTCTCACTATGGGGCTCGGGCATCAGGAAACTCCTGTGTTCACAGTGCTTGGATCTTGTGGTTGGTTGGTTGTTTGTTTTTTTAATGCCTTTTCCTCTTTCATCGTGCGCCTAGGCTGTGGACGGCCACGGGCAGGTGGCCGCACAGGCAGTGCCTCACAGGGAGCCGGGCCTGAGACTCTGGCCGCAGGTCCTACTCTCGGCCTCCGTGCCGGGGGCCAGCCCTCCCCGTCCGCCCCTGAGCTCGGCCATCGGCGGTGCTGTTCCAGAAAGCACACACCTGTCCTAGGGCTGGACTCGGCCACCCCCACTGGGCACCAGGTAACCCTGACCCTGCTGGGAGAGCGTCCTTGCGCTTTGCGAACCTGGAGAAGCCCCACTTCGCCTGATGGGGTGAGGGAGGTGAGTCCCAGGGGTGGCACGAGAGCAGGGCTCACAGCTGTCTCTGGGTGTCCCCGCGTGGGCCCGGAGCCCCCCACGAGGCCCTCTGTGTCTGGAGAGCTTGGGCCCCGGGCACCTCCCTGCTGCAGGCTGGGCCGGTGACCCAGGGCACTTGGCCCGCGCTGCCCGAACACCAGCGGCTCTCTCCTTGGACCTTCATGGTGACACCACAGCACGCAGCAAGAGAAAGCCACGCCGTGGGCGGGCGGGCGGGAACCTCCCAGGCTCCTTTGATGGGGTCAGGAGGTTGGTATATGACCTCATGTCCAAAGGCCATGGATGGATTTAAAGTTTCAGGAAGAGCACATTTCTGAAATTCAAGGTGGGACCTACAAATCAGGCCCGTCACGAACTTCAGGTTCCCAGCAGCAACCCCGGCAGCACCTCGCTCGCCCTGTCCCGTCTCCCCGCGGCTGGGAGGCTTCCTCCACCAGGAGTACCGGTGGGCGTGAGAAGCCCCGGCCGGACCGCACGGCGCTCTGGGCTGGAATGCTCCCAGTGGCCCGCCCTCCCTCAAACCCTGAGAAGTGCTCCCTCCTGGTCCAGACCCGACCCCCTGAGCCCGGGCCGTCAGGCCACAGTGCCGAGCCCAGCCCTGGGCGTCTCCCGAGGGTCAGAGCAGCAGGAGAGCCACAGTGAATCGGGGCCCTAGGCCCCGGCCCCCGAGATGGCGTGGTGACTCCTCCCCCAGAACTTGCCTTAGAACGCCCCAGAGACCCGACCGTCCACGAGCAGGACACCAGTGAAGGCGTTCTCCCCGTAACCCACACGTGAAGCTGAGTGCCTTTGAAAGGCAGATCCTGAACTGTCTTCCCAAGAGAAATGGGTTCTGCCTTTGAAACGAGTCCTGCCTTTCTCCCCACCTCCTTCTGGCCCCAACTGGATGGTCTGGTCAGGCGTGTGGCAGTCCTCCTAGGTGTGGGTGGCAGAGAGCGCGAACACCGCGGGGACAGCTGAGCAGAGCAGCCCCGGCCCTGAGCTGCGTGGGCCCCGAGCCGCCGTCTCCTGTTCTCCTACCTCGTTTCCCAGCAAAGCAGAGACGCAGGCTTCCGAGGCGTCGCAAATGGCTGTGAGGTCGTGGCCCCCCTCCAGCGCCAGAACGATTCGGCCGCCAGCCAAGCCCATCAGCTGCTTCGTCAGGTACCCGAAACCTGCAAGGGAAACGGGATCCAAGTCGAGGGCAAGGCCGGGCCGTGGCGCCGACACCTGGCAGTGGATCAAAGCGTCCAGGGGTGCATCACATCACGCTGCAGAGACCCAGGGGCTGGCACACGGAGACACCTGATAGAAGCCAGGCCGGACTGTAATCCATTCATTGAAGAATTTGGGTTCGGGATTCTTTCTGATCTCCTTGGGAATAGGAATTACGATTTCGGAGCTTTGATTTCACGATGCCACAAACCATCCCGTTTGGGGGCGGGGAGGACCCCGGGGGGAGCCCCTCCTCTCTCTCCTGCTGGAACCGCAGAGGCCAGGAGGCAAGAGCAGAGCAGGCAGCTAGCTGCTAGGCACAGCCACGTCCACCCCGGAGCCCGGGGGCTTCTGGGCAGCCGACGTGCCAGCACATGCGTGAGTGAGCACCAGCTCACACATCAGCACCACGTGTGCCCCTCCAGAGCTCTCGTACATCCGTGTCTGGGACACCTGGCTTTCATCGATAGCCGCAGTCCTTCCACCGCACCCACGTCATCCTCCCTCGGCAGAAAACGCCCGATGGGTAACGATATTACCACCCTCGGCCAGAACAGTCTGACGTTTACTAGGGAGCCAGGGAAAACGAGGCTGCGGGACTAGCCCCGTCACAGGCTGGCCGGTGGCAGAGCGGGCCCGATGTCGGACTCTCCTCCCTGGTACTTCTGCCCTCGGCCCAGTCACCTCGTCAGCCCCTCGCCCCCCCACCCCCGGGAGGTGGACTCCGAGAGGCTGCCCTTTGTTTCCGTCGTTCTCCTCCACGGACCCACGCTCTCCCCGTGCGGGGTGAGGGACAGGCTCTCCTTCACCATCTGCACTGACGGCCAGCACAGGGCCCCCCGGGCCTCGCGTGAGTCACCAGCGCTGCATCTAGGAGCCCCGGAAGAGCCCCAGGCACCTGGACCACTGCGACCCCCGGGGGGCCGGGCAGTGTGGCCGGCAGGGGCGGAGCTTTCATTTCTTCACAATTTGCTGTGACGGAGCAGAAGCAGAGGCCCTCCTCCCCTCCGACTCCGAAGTAAACGGGCTGCCAGCTACGCCCGTCTTCCCGGGTTTGAGGGTCTCCCTTCTCACCCCCCCACCCCACGTGGGAGGACAGGTCTCTCAGGAGCGCTGTGGACCCGGCCGCCGGCTGACAGCGCCAGCACGCGGGCCCCGCGCTGGCGGGCTGTACAACCTCACGCCAGCACGACCTCTGGGCAGAGCCCCCCGCGGCGGCTTCCCGGTCTACGTGGGCTGTTCACCCCGCGTTCTGTGGGGGCGCCGGTGTCGTGCTTTTGGTGAGATGTAACATGGAGTTTCCTTCCGCTGCCACTAAAGAGGAAGCCTGGCGTGCCCAGCGCCTCTGACGTCTGATCCCCAAAACAGCAGCACCCCCCGCCCCATGCTCTTGGTCACCCGCAAACCCGACTTACATTTGGCGGAGAGGTTGTAGCCTCCGAGGGGCGTGGGGTGGCCCTCCACGGCGTCGAAGCCCGACGACACCAGCACCACATCTGGGGCAAACTCGTTGGCGATCGGCATGACCACAGTTCTGCAAAGGGCGGGAGGAGGTGACACAGCGTCAGCCGAGGACGCAGCTGGGGAGGGGACTGGACGGCCACCAAGGCCAGCCGTCAGGGCCTCGAGGTCACCGCCCAGCACCGGGGACGCAGGGCTGCGTGGCTGAGCAGGGGCTCTCCTTCCACTGCCCCCTCCCCCACCAGGCCACACCGCGGCTACAGACGACTGACCAAAGACCCACTGCTCGTGGGCCAGGGGGATGTGTTAGGCTAATTAAAAGAAATCTAACACAGAATCTCTAAAGGGAAAACCGATGACCAAACTTAAGAGGACTGACCAATTAGAAATCTAAACACAGAGAAGCTCAGCGGTTAAGTTACATTCGGGAAACAAGCGGAAGGGTCTACCTGAAAGGCGGGGGGAAAGCGTTGTTAACACGATGCCCCTGCGCCCCCAGCTCGCAGCCTAACTGCACCGGCTCGTTCTGTAAATCACGCTTTGGCTGAGACTGGAGAGACCCCCGGCAAGTCAAGCGCTCGTGTCTGTGCCCTGAGCCGGCTTCACTGCGTCTGGAAAACCATCCCTGACTTCCCGTCTCCTTCCTGCCCCATGCGGGTGGGGTGCAGATCACGGCGCGGGGCCTGGGCTCCAGGGCGGGCCAAGCAGGGGCCACGTGGCTGCCGGCGCTGGCAGCCTCTGTCGACTCGGCCCCCCATCCCTGGCCGGAGGAGCCTGGGCGTCGCACCACGTGTCGGAAAGCCTGCCTGCTGCCCTGAGCCACTGCACAGAGGGGCCTCCCTCGTCCTGCAGCTTCCCCGGCACGTGAGCCCAGCTTGTCACCTCTGAGGCCCCCTCCCACCCCAGGTCTTCAGAGGCCCGCGTGGGAGGGCGTCAGCGCACTGGGCACGGCTGACGGTCCCCCCACGTGCCGAACTCCAGAGAGCGCCACGGCCACAGGGTGCAAGGCGGCCCGTGAAGGCTCCCACGGGTTCTTGTTCAGCTTTTACTGAAGGGTGAGGCTGCCACTTATGCTGGCCAAGTCAACCCCAGAGGACAACTTTGACCGAAGAAACAAAATGCTCAAAAGACTGAATGTTTCTCCATCCAGGAAGTACTCGGAATGCAACCCTGTTGAGGAATTGCTCTGATTTCAGGTGGTGGAAGGGCCGAGAGCCCCAGAGAGCCACACACAGGTGAAAACCCAGCCGTCCTTCTGTGCAGGATCCGTGGTGCAGAGCCAGGGCGCCCCGGCCCGGCTCCAGGGACCATGCACCACCTGGTGCTGGGAGACCCCAGGGGCGCCTCCCAGGGAGCGTCTGTCCTGCGGTGGGTCAGGCGCTGGTCGAATCTCTGCCATGAAGACCCGCACCGACCGCACGCCTGGCACTTCGCCCACCAGGAAACCCGCCTCCGGAGCGAGGGAGCCACGGACCAGGTGGGCCTTTCGACATCTCCCTGCTTTTATGTTTCTTTCTTCTGAGGCTGCACCCAGTTCAGTTTCCTCCGGAACTGTCTCTGCACAGCCGATAAAAGCAGCTTCAAAGGACCCAGGCTCTGTGCCTCAGGGACCACACCCCGCTTTGGGGGCCCAGGGACACGGCGTGTGACTCTAGACCAGGGGCTGGAAAGCGTTCCTGCCAAGAGCTAGAGAGTATTTCCGTCTTTGGGCCACGTGGTCTCAACACCACCCTTGTCACGGGAAAGCAGCCTCACATGATGCGTGAGCACATCGCCGTGGCTGTGTTCCAATAAAACTTTACTTAAAAAACACATGCTGGGTGGCTGAGAGTCCGCCTGCCGATGCAGGGGACACGGGTTCGTGCCCCGGTCCAGGAAGATCCCACATGCCGCAGGGCGGCTGGGCCCATGAGCCATGGCCACTGAGCCTGCACATCCGGAGCCTGTGCTCTGCAACGGGAGAGGCCACAACAGTGAGAGGCCCGCGTACCGCAAAAACAAAAACAAAAACCACATGCTGGGACTCGGCCCATGGGCCGCAGTTTGCCAACCTCGCTCCAGACTCCTGTCATTACAACTCTGGTAAAGTTCTACCACGCATGACAACAGCCCCAGCTTTTAATGTTTCTCTGTGCCACTGGGACGCTGTCACAAACGTTCCCAGAATCTGTAAACACGAAGTAGAGAAGAGCGCTGTCTTTTAAACACAGCATCTGGGTCAGAGCAGGCCTGGAGTACGTGTTAACAATCCTGCCACGGGGGCCAGAAGTGGGGAAATTCCTGGTCCAGGCAGGGAGGAGGGAGAGAATGCCTCGGGGATCCAGGAAGAACTGTCCTCTTTCATCTCCACGCCCAGCAGATGTGGTCTGTCTTCCCAAAGGTACAGGCCACCGTCCGCCCGTGAGGACCTGGCGGGGCTCTTCCACAAGGACCTCCATCATTCCAGGGAGGCTGGTTTTCACTTATTTTAATGAAGTTCTCGTCACATAAACTTTGACTTCAGGCCAGAGACCAGTTTCAGCCGTGGTCTCGGTATGGATTTTAAAGCCAAGACCGTTTTTCAATGAAAACCGCAGACATCTCAATGCAGACACCAGCTCATTCACCAGGAGCTCCGGCAGCCGTTTTGAAGCAAGTTCACGTTGGGGGGGCTTTAGTTCTCTGCTTTGAAGTATCGCTGAGCTATTGCATTTCTAATCCCCCCACAAAATTAAAAAAACAGCCCTGTTAGAATCATCATTAAAGGAAGTTAATACCAAGAGGGTCTCTGGTGTCTGTGCTTGGTGTGTGGCTTTACCCCAAAGCCAATCATAACGAATTGTAAAGCACAGTTGATCCCACGTGTGGGTGTGTGGTAGGGTGTGTGTGTGTGTGTGTGTGTGTGTGTGTGTGTGTGTGTGTGTGTGTGTGTGTGTGTGTGTGTGTGTGTGTGTGTGTGCGCGCGCGCGCAGGGTGGCAGGTGTGGGTACATCGTCAGGCACGAGCGTAAGCAGCTGAGACAGCTGATGTACGTGTACACACATGCTCACTGCATTTTCCTGATTTGGGACCCTCTAGGTTGTAATCCCAAACACTTGCTAAAGTAAGAAAATCTGAAATGGTGCTGTATGCCAGGCGTGTGCTGAGTGGGTCTCCAGCACTGATTTGCAGTGAGCCCTGAGCCCCGACAAATGTCACCTCCCCTCGACGGGACTTGGCCTCCTTGCAGGTGAGAAGAGGGCTGACGGCGGCCCTCCTGACAGTCCCACCGGCCTGCCTTCTAAACCCTGCAGCATCGCCCCACCCAGGACCCTCGTGCCGGAGGAAAGCTGAAAGCGCACCACCGATTACTAGGCTCTGCAGAAGAAACGGGAAACTGGCCTTACATTTTATTTCTAGAATGACATTCTAAGGGACAGCTTAGCCTGAAAATAATAAGATGTGAGTATTTGCTGGAGGCCTTCTCTCAAACCACTGCTTTAAGGTGAGTGTGTCCATGGGGTCCCCTGTGGCCTTCTGCAGGGCAACCGAGGGCAGAGAGGGGTGGGCTGGGAGCTTCCCAGGGTAGCAGACCACTGATCGTCCGCTCACAAGGAGGCGAATGCGCCAGTCCCCGAGAGAAGAGGTGGCCGGGTGCAGCCCTCCGAGTGGGAAAGCGGGGAGGAGATGGTTGTAGGGACGAGCGGCGTGTGTCCCAGAGCCTCTGCACCCCTGGGGCTCATGCCGGGGGTGGAGCTCAGGTGGGCAGAGCCGTGCAACCCACATGTGCAGCTGCCCGTCGCCCTCCTGAGGCCTCCTCTGGGCCCGATCCTGGGGCCTCTGCTCCGGACACCACACTGTGCCCGCCCCTCTGTCCTTAGCTCGCCGGCCGGGCCACACCTGCGGCCAGGTTGCCACGGGGAAAAGCTGGGCTGGGCGTCCGCTGAGGGGCGGGCTGGGCAATGGGGCGGATGTCTCTGACGAGCCAGTTCCCGCTCTTGGAAGGTGGCAGTGCCAGGTGTTGCTATGGGGCACTTGCAGCTCCCAGAATCGTTTCTTACAAGCCACCCTATAACCTCAGGTGATCAGATTATGGGGCGTACCAACACGCCATCTCCAAAACTCACAGTGGAATCTAAACGCAAGAGCTGATTCAATAATCTGCTTCAACTTCTAGAAAGAAAGGAACTTTCGATTCATCCCCCAACCAGGGCCCTGCACAAAACCCACCACACCTGTGGTCCGCACGCACTAGGGCACAGCCTGGCGTGGCCAGCGAGCCGAGGCGCTGTCTTTGGGGGCTGTGCTCACCCACGCCGGGGCCTCCACCGGAGCCGGGGTTCAGGCCGGGTCGCTGCCCCTGGGTCCCTGCTGCCCCTCCAAGCGCCCCGGAGGCATGGTCCACACACACTGGCCCCTGGAAGCTTCACCCACACAGGCCTCCTCCCTCACTGCCGTGCTGTCAGCTGGTCTCGCAGTTAAGCATCCCCAGCTGGGGGAGCGCCCGTGAGCTGGAAGCGCCAGGCAGAGGCTACCAGCGGTGGCTTTACAGGAGGCTGTGGCCTGGGTGGTGCCTGACAACACCGTTGCAATAATCACAGCATTCTGATCGCTGAGAACTTCCTTTTGCTGTACGTCGTGCAGGTTCTTGCTTTGAGGGCCAGGGCGAGGGCAGGTGCGTTCCCTCTGGGATCTCCGCACACCTGCACGGTGGGCGTGGCCTCTGAGCCTCCCTGCTTTGGGGTCCCCCGCGTCCCTTCAAGACCCCTCTCCACCAGGACCGCCCGGCGCGTGTCTGGAGCACCTGCTCGTCCAGCAGCCGAACTCTGCTGCGAGTCAGAATCAGAACAAAGACGGTGATGACGGGAACTCAGCGGCCCCGGCCTGGCCGCCCGGACGGCGATGCCACGGCCTGTCGGGACAGAGCTGGACCTGGCGGGCAGGCTGAAACCCGTCCACAGTGGACGCCGTCCCCGCTCCTGCCCCTCTAGGCCCGGCCGCCCTTGCCCACGGCCCCCCTCCCACTCCGGAGCTGCTGCCCCACAGGCCGCGGGTCTCCTCGCACTCGGCTCGCCCCGCCTCCACCTGCTGAGGTGGGGACGCTCCTCCCCCTGCCCCTGCAGCCTCCTGGAAGGGGGGGTGGGTGCATGCCTACTCCAGACCCTAACGTACCCTGGCCCCCTCCCGCCCCTGCACTCCAGGTCCCTCCCGTCGCCCCCCAGGAGGCCCCGTGCCCGCCCAGCCTCCCACCACTGCCAGGCACCATCCTCGGGCCTTCACACAGGTGGCACGGAGGCTCTCAGAGCACGCAGCCCCCCCCCCCACACTGCTCCCTTAGTCCCCCAGCACTCGGCACTCCTTCCCTTCGCGTGCTCCGGGAACGAATGCCAGAGGCGGTGAGCCTGCCGAGGGGCCTGCGACCCACCCAGCCTGAGGAGCGGGTCTCTGCAGGGCCGGGCGGGACCTCGACGGGGGGCGACCCACCAGGCACCTCCCGGACCTCCCCCGCCGCCCCACGGGGATGCTCACCTGCCCGCCTGCACCCCCAGCTCCTGCTCCCCAACCAGGTGCTCGGAGGCGCAGTCTTCGCTGTCTCTTCTCCCCACAACACTTTCGCTCCCGCACCCAGCACATTCTGTCCCCGCCCCATCCCCCCTCAAGGCTGTCCTTCCTGGGTTGCCAGTGGCCGCCCAGCTGCCACACTGGGAACGCTTTCCGGCTTTCTGCGTGAAAATCTGCTAAGGCTGAGGGGCCCGAGCCCCACCTGGAGCCCGCTCCTCCTGGCGTGCCCACCCTCCTCCCACACCAGTGCCCTGAGACCTTGCTGGACCCCCCGCCCTACTCCCCGTCCCGGCCAGGTGCCCTCAACCTTCCTGGGCTCGCCTAGGCGACCCAGCGTGGTCCCCCCACTCCCAGGACCGAGCCTGTCACCGAGCTGCTGCGAGACTGCTGGTGACCGTGCTGGCCAGGCCCTCGAAGGCTCCAGAACCGTCGGGGTCAGACAGGCGGGTTCCACCGTCAGGCCTGCTCCTGCGGGCGCGTCACCCTCCCCGACACCCCATGCCGGCTCTTCCTCCGGGGCCTGGCCGGGAAGCTCCCTCACCTGCGGGCAGGTGTGAGTCCCCCTCCATCATCACATGCCCGCCTCACCTGCTCGGGGCCCTGCCACCCACAAGGACGGTACCGCGTGTGCCCCCTTTTATGCAGGTACAGTGACGGCTTGCTGAACACGGGATTGCGAAACTCTGAGTTTTTAGCTAATAGTTTTTTGCTTCTAAAATCACTGCAGAATGTCCTCAGACAAACTCTCTACATAGGAAAAGATGTGGATGCCCTTAAAGAGATACAGAATTGCCTCTAGCAGTTTTCAAGTCAATATCTTCACAGCAGCGAGCGCTGGGCCCTCGGGGCACAACATTTCTGGAACAGATGCGCCATCGTGAATGCAGCCAGCGCCACCAAACTGTACGCTCGCACGTGGTTCAAACAGTATGTTTTATATATATTTTAGCACAACAGAAAAAACCTGTTAAAAAACCCAAAACACACCTTACGCAAGAAACAAAAGAGCCTCGACCTTCGTGCCAGGCTGGAAAGGTCAGGGTAAGTGAAATGAACCTGCCCAGCTGCTCAGTTTAAAGGCAACTCGCACTCACTAAGAGATTAAAGCTTCCACTCTCGAATATCCAGCTTCACCGCCATCTCTGATAACCTTTACGATATCGCATTTAAACCCAAACTACGACCTAAGAGCACGAACAATCCCAGCTCCATCTCTGCACTGCCGGGCGGCAGGTAAGTGAGGGGTTAAGAAAAGTGCATCATTATCTCCTGGCCCGGAGGCCTCAGCCCTGCTCAGCAAACTTCAAAGCCGCTGGCCTGGCTGGTTTGAATTAAGGTTCCCTTTTCTCCTACAAGTCTCCAAGCCCAGGAGAAAGTGCGGCTGCCTCTGGATTTCATTAGGGGCAATTTTCTTATCTCTTCTTCATCTCGGGCTTGATCTCCTGAAATGCAACCAGGCAGGCGTGGGTCTGAGCACAAGGTGCTGCCTCGAAAGCATGAAGGCACGCATGGCCTGGGGCCCCCGGGGAGCGGGGCAGAAGGAGGGAAAACGGATCCTGACCCTCCTTGCCCCATCCGATCGATGCCCAGGGAACCATAAATCGTAAACTTCAAAGTGCTACTTTACATTAAAATCAATAAAAAAAAAATCCTGAAACAATTTTCCTTTTCAAAGAAGCTATCTGAGCTTTACAAAGTTCATTCGATAGGGCGTCATCGTGTACATGCCTGGCAGAAGACTAAAACGGAATGTCAACAGAGACTCAGAGTGAAAGGTCCATCTCAAAGCTGGAGGGGTGGCGGGGTGGGGGGACCTCCAGGACTCGCCTCGCCTGCCCGCTGGGCCGGGTGCGGGCCTTTCCACCCCGATCAGAGTGCCCAGGGCACACTGAGACAGGCCCTGGGGGCCGATCCAGTCGGAACCTGGCCTGAAGGAAGAGAGAACCACCGTTTTTATCGCTTTAATCCACAGTTTAAAGAAAGCCCCTCCTTCTCTGCCTTCACCAGAATTCAGCGACACTGGGTCCCCCGAGGCCCCAGAGTTCACTCGGGCTCTATCTATGCCTCTTACACGGAGTCCAGACCCTTTACCTCTAAGGAAGCCCCCTAAGAGGGCCGGTTCTCCTGGGGGAGGTGACAACGTGCTGGTGGTCGGAGGGCATCTCAGGACAGGCAGTGACAACCCCGGCCAGTGATGGGAAGCCTCTAAGGAAGCCCCCTAAGAGGGCCGGTTCTCCTGGGGGAGGTGACAACGTGCTGGTGGTCGGAGGGCATCTCAGGACAGGCAGTGACAACCCCGGCCAGTGATGGTGGGTTCAGATTTCCTGAAGCTGATACTTAACTATGTACATGAGCAGCTTTCAGATGTGGTGTCCGTTTGGGGGAGTCCTTCTCCCCTAAATAAGGGAGGGCAAATGTCAACATTACATTACGTCTGATCAAGAGGAAGAACAAACAACAAAATTAAACCACTGAGATCAGAGGAAAAAGTGGTCCAGGCGATGACCGGGGCAGGCCTTCTACGGAGGTGATGGACTCCCATTTGCACAGACCAGTTTCATCGTCGAGCCGTTATTTCTATGAACTAAGTGGTTGGGGAAGAGGCCTCATGTCGGCCGAGCCACCCTTGGGGCCAGGCCTTTGCCTCACCAGACCCGGACACCCACCCGGAGGCCGGGGACCAGGACCCAGTTTCCAGATGAGGGAAGCAGACGCTGCGAGGGGTCACGTGACCCATGACCTCTGCTGCCCCCCGTGCCCCAGCACGAGGCAGGGTCCTCGGCCAAACTTTTACGGGTGTGTCCTTTGCTGGAATCTCACCCGCCAGACACGACACACTTGTGCTTACACGCACACGTGCACACGCACCCACAGACACACACACACAACACAGGCGCACACGTGTCCACACAGAGGCGTGGGCATCACACATACACACACCACACACGCCTGCATGCAGGAAAGGAAGAGCACGTAGTCAAAGAGAAAAGGGAGAAAAGTCCTCTGGAAGCTTCATGGGATTCCAACGCCCGGTGCAGACACGGTGCTTTTAACAAAGACTGAAGGTCTGTCGGCTTCACCACCAAACAGAGCTCCCCTCCTCCCGAGGGCCCCTGGGACCCGCACTTGGGCAGGTGCTGACCCACAGGCCACTTGCTCCTCCTCCAGCAGGAGAAGGAAACCTATGCTCTGAGCACCCGCTTCTGGCCACAGGAATCCCTTCAATCCGGCCCAGATCAAAGCAGAAATCACCATTTGATGACAAAGGCAAACACTGTGTTTTACAACATCACCCTGCAGCCGGAGTCTACCGGCCCCGCATAACGTGAAGGAACCGGGATGAATGGGGAGTCGTCTCTCGATTTTTATGTCGATAAAGGAGGGATATTTATTTCTGTTTCCCATTATCTCACAAAAGGTTTTGTGGAAGAAAAATTAGGAGATTATGAGCCCATTCAGGTTCGAGCACCCGCTTTTCATTAACCTAACACTTTCTGACACCTTGCCTCGGTCTCCATCACTTTCTTACTGTTAAGACGCGAGACAGATTCCTGTTTTTCATTTAATGCACAAGACAGGAACACTGCAGACAGAAGGTGAGAAGACAGACTTGAAGATGCCACCTTTGGCTTAAAGAGCAAACTGGGAGAAGCCCCAGAGCCCGTTCCTCCAAAACACAGAGACAGAAAGGTTGGTCCCTGCAGGCGCATGCTCACAGCACTGAGGGCCCTGCCCGGGGACCGTGTCGGGCGGGGGGCGGGGGGCGGGTGGGGGGCTTGCTCACGAAGGAAGATGAAGGTCAAAGGAAAACAGTAAACCCTGCAAGAGCTGGAGCCACCGTCGGGGAATTCCCGATTGTTCCCCAAATGCCCCATGGGGCAGGAAGCCGGGACTCTTACCTGAAGGCCGCCAAGTACTCTGCGTCTCCCATGGGGGGGTCAAGGCCGCCGGTGAAAGCCATGTTGACATTGAAGCCCACGCCGGGCCCCGTGCCCACCTGCATGGGGGAGAGAGATGAGTGTCACAAACCATGACCCCGGCGGCCCTGCCGGTGCGCCCCTAGCCCGCCCGGGGCCCCAAGGCCCCGACACACTGCCTTCTACGATGGAGCATTTTCAGAGGCAGGGCCCCCGTCCCCCTCCACGGGTGGAGCGTGTGGGGCTGCCCTGCCCAGGGGAGGGGCCAGCAATGTGCGCCCACAGGGCCCTGCGAGCAAGGCTGTCCTTCCCAACTTCCTTCCCAGAAGGAGACCCAGAGGCACACGATCCTTTTTCCTTGGGTGGGATTCCCCACTGTCGGGGCCTCTTTGTTCAGAGTGTGGGGCTCTGCTGGGGCATCGGGGTGTCCCACAGGATCCTGACACTCCGGGGCCCACTGTGTGGCACTGGACAGGCGAGAGGACGGCCCCCGCCCAAGGGACAGGACGAAAGGCGTGGCTTGGAGATGCGTTGTGACTGCACACAACAGCCTCTCCTGCAGGACAAGGGCACCCCACTCCCACCCGTTCATAAATCCTGCAGTCTGTTTGGATTAGAACCAGAATGCTCTCCTGTTTTCCATCTTTACTTGGAACAAGATAAAGCCCACGTGGGCACACGTGATGGAATCGAGGCTGACGGCTGCCCCCCATCCCCGCTGGGAGCCCTTGCTCTGCGTTGCAGGTGTGGTCATACCTGTTCTCACGCCCCCTCCAAGGCCCAGCACGGGATGGAGCCCCGCTCACCTCGTCAGGTGCCCCGCTGCCCGGGAAGAAGTTCCCGTCGTCGTAGCGGTGCAGCGAGATGTACAGCACGCTGGGGTCACTGTAGAAGGCCTGCTGGGTCCCGTTCCCATGGTGCACGTCCTGGAAGGGCGGGGGTGTGGTCAGGGGTGGGGGCTGACTCAGTGCAGGTGCCCTTAGGCCCTGGCTGATGAGCCCCGTAGCTCGGGCCCTCGGGGCCCTGGGAAGAGAAGGAAGAGGCCCCAGGCGGCATCCTCCTCGCCCGCGCGGCACCCCATGGGGCAGGTTTGCGGGTGTCTCAGCTTCCCCGGAGGCCGCGATTTTCCAGGCAAAGTCATTTGATTAATTTCTTGTCACAGCCTGGCAGGTGAGGGCCGGGGAGTTCGCTGACCACGGCCGCTCACCTGCTCCGCACTGGACCCTGGGGTACACGGGAGACCGTCCCCGGGGTGGAGTGATGGGGGTGCCAGGGCCCAAACAGGAAGGACGAACCGCTTCTCTGAATCACAGTGACCACGTGTTGAAACCACACAAGCGGGTGGCCCGCTGCATAGAGCGTGCACCCTTGAGGGCCGCACACGAGTCTGTGATTTTAAACCCCGGGGAACTGCTTAGAATCCTTACCCTATTTATGAGAGCTACCTGTGCTCATCATAGAAAAGTGGAAGGACAGCTGCAAGTGAGGAACCAGCTGGACCCCACTGAGGCCCACCGCCGCCGAGGGGCGCACAGCAGGGCCTTGGCACTCACGCACCACTTGTGCGCTGTTCCACGTGACGGCGGAGCCCTTACACGCGGTTCTGCGACAGCACCAGACGGATCACCCACTTTCCGCAGTGCTTCCGGCATGCCCACCTTCTCCAGCACTCAGCTGTTATACGTGCCCAGCATCTCTGACTGCTCCACAAGGGGCGCTAAGGGAAGGGCCCCCTGGGGCCAAGGCACCGGCTGTGTGAACACTGGGCTCCACAGTCCACGCTGTGCGGCCGTGGCACCCAAGGGCCCCTTGACCAGTGCCCGCCGCCCGGAGCTTGGGGGTGTCCTGGGCTGTGTTTTGGTGTTTCTTTTCCCAAAGGAGAGGGACTTTGCAGCATAAAGATAATCCCACCCAATGTACCTGATCTTTTTAACTAGAAAAAATGATGAAATAAATCTTAAATACCAAAGAGAATGTTCCCCCTGCCCCCTCCATATACGGCTTAAAAAAGAAGAAAAAAGTGAACACCTAGAATCCCCATGTCCAGCATAAAACTCCGTATACCTATTTTTGGAGTTCAGTTATTCTATAGCGTTTTTCATAGAGTTTACCTTTGAGGCAGTGGGATTGTCAGATGTGGCCCCTCCCAAGGGAAAATGGGAAGGAGGTTAAACCAGTGTCAATTGGCTCCCCTCTGCAGAAGCAGGGAGGGCCTTTACACCGGGAGTGACAGTGATGCAAAGCTGCCGTGCTGGCTCGGGGAGGGCGGGCCACAACCTTGATCCCTGTCGAGGCCCAGGCTCCACCCCTTCCTGCACCCCCGCCCCCCAGCGAGGTTTTGCAAGGATTGCCCTTTGGCTGCTGCCCTCGACCACAGGCCTATTTCTAGACCCTTCAGGAGCCGGGTTATTGGCAGGATCGGCTGGGTGAAGCTGTCAAACAGACTCCTAACAGGTTTGGGCTTTTCCTTTCTGCATCTTTGAGGTAGTTTCCAGAAAGGTAAGGCCCCCAAATCCCATGGCCAGTGGAGATGGAAAAGCTCGCCTCCGCCTCCCACTGTCTGCGGGGGAGACAAGGAAGGGCCACTCACCCAGTCCACCACGAGGGTCTTGGTCACACTCAACCTCTGCTGGAGAAGCTTGGCTGCGACAGCCACGGAATTGAAGTAGCAGAACCCCCTGGCAGGTGAGAATCAGGAGAAATAGAGACAAATTCCGGGCTCTGATTAGTTTTTATTCAACGTGCGACAGAACATTCTAGAATCCCACGAGGGTCTAAGAAGGCGGTTTGGAAACGTTAACTGATGCTGATCACTGACACACACACACGGTCCCTGCGTGCAGGCCGCCAGCGCTCCCAGGGTGAGAGAGTCCATCTGACTTTATGCCCCCAGGACGTCTCCCAGAACACGCACTGACCGACCTGTCAGAGGCACCGAAGCCCACAGACACGGAAGTTACTCATTTGACTTTCTCACTGCGCGTCCTTCCATAGTCTAAGGTGTATAACAATGATTCTAGAGAGTCTCTGAGAGAACGGGAAAAACGAGCTGAGAAAGTGAGTCAAGTAAAAATGAAAATCTCCTAAACCTGAATTTCCCTTTGCCTGAATCACCAAAGAAAATGAGAAGCCCGGGTGGGTCTGTTTTCGGGCTGTAGGCTGCCCAGCGGGAAGCCTCGCGTCCCAGCAGCCGCCGCCTCTCTGGCCGCGCTGGCCCCAGGACCGAACGGTGCAGTCTCTAAGAGCCTCCACGGACGTGTCCCTCCATATTCCATCTCGGTCCATCAGCGCCCACCCTTCAGAATATCTGACAGCTCAGAGTCGAATTAGAAAGGTGACCTCAGCGAAATGCTACGATCAGCGCCTGCCCCTCGGTCACGTGGACTGTTCCGGGCCAGGGAGTGACCGCACGGTGGTGACGGTGAAGGGTCCCTTCCTGAAGCCCGGCCCCGACACCCTCACTGGGGATTCGAGGCGGCCGAGGGCTCCGCCGCCCGTTGGCTGAAAGCCAGGCTCCCGGTCCAGCACTGCCCCGCGCTTCCTGCTTCTCCCCACAGCTCTGTCTGCACCATCCGTGCTTCACCAGCCGACAAACCAGTGCTCATTCCCCCAGCCACAGCCCGTCCCCTCGTCCTGACGACCCACAACACGGTGTCTGCTGTCGCGGGGCCCGAGGGCAAGCCCCAGACATCACGCTCGCTGAGGGTTTTCTGCGTCCACTCCGTGCACAACTGCCCGGGTCAAGTCCTGTGGCTGCCCCTGGGCGGCTTCTCCTCGACCAGGATGGACCCTGAATCCGCACGTCAACCCCGCCACCTCGGCCAGCTTCTCATGTGCACAGTCAGGGGTGTCTACAACCCGAAACACAGGCCAGAGAGCTGCCCCCTGTGGTCATGACCTTGGGACTTCAGCCTCGCGGTGCCAAGCCGTGAGCAGCTCAGCTGGAAGGCCACCCGCGAGCAGACCCGAGGCCTGACTGTTGAAGCTCTAGAGCGAGGAAGCACCAGAGAACTCCTTCCGGGGCAGCAGAAGTTCCCTCTCCCAGGCCTGGCGACGAGACGACTCCTCTGGACTCGCTTCTGCACACACGGCCTCCCATTCCGCACACCTGCACGCGCCGCCCCCTGCATCTCTTCACCGGGACCAACCCTAACCAACTCGAGCTGCACGTACGGCTACGCCCTGCTGGACCGGCCTCTCGGGGACCGTGCACGGGCAGGCTCGAGAATGCCGCAAGTCCCCTGCCCGAGAGTGACCGTGTGTGTACTTACATGGGCGTGCTCTCCTCCGCGTGGTGTCCTGGGGGGCGGACCACGGCAAAGCCATTCTACGCGCAACACCAAAAAGGAGACATGGGGACAAAAGATTGGTTTCAGGTCAGTGAGAAAAGGCAGAGTGTGCGTGAGGACACGGTTTCCAGCTGCCTCGTGGGCGCACAGACGTAGGGCAGGATACAGGGCTGGCTGTGAGCACTTCAAAGACATCTAGGTCCCTTCTCTGAACGAGCCCTGCTGGTTATCACAAATTACTAAGATAAAAGGTGAGTCCGTCCCCGATTTTCTATCTTTGACAGCCTGCTGGCAAGGCTGGGAGCTGCTCAGCTGGGGAAGCAGGGTAGGAGTGGAAGGGGCACCGCGGCCCCCCTCTGATCGTAACCAGCCTCCCCAGGAAGCAGCTTGACGGGAGCCCTGGACGCAGATGAAATGGAGAAGGCTCGGCCGCTGCACAGATGCTGTGCCCTAGTTTGGCCTTAACGTGAATCTCTCTGCTGTCAGTGCAGCTCAGTTCCCAGGGGACTGAGCGAGGCAGAAAACAATCACTAACGCTTAGAAAGAAAATCTCAGAGGCTGGAGAGGAGCTTCAGTCCCCACCCCTGCTTAGGACCCCTGAGTCACTTATGCTTTAAAAGAACCATCCGCAAACCATCCTGCAGCCACCATAATAAAAATGGTTTAGACCGGCACCCCGGGTCTCACAAGCGCAGGAAGCCGTGCGATCGAGGTCGGTAACAGAGACCCATGGGTCGCGGACCATGCTGACCGGGCGTGGGAAGTGTACCCAGCCGGCTGCAGAGACCAGCTCAGGGGGGGACGGGGGGGGCACACTTAGTGGGAGCCCCGCCTCGGCACGCTTGGCGCTGCCAACTATCTCCCCTCTCCTGCACAGGACCCAGCGCTGCGGTTCTGCATGGGGACGTGGGCCCCAGGGGTCCCGTGCCCCGGGGGCCTTTGCATAGCAACCCCAAGGCTCTGTGCCCTTCCCGCGGAGCTGAGAGCTGACCGGCGGCGGGCAGTGATGGCGGGTGGCCTTCGGGTACGGTAGCAGGAGGAGGCCCGGGCACACACGTTTGCAGGGAAAAGGAAGCTCCGTGTCAGTGCCCCGAAGAAGCAGTAAAACTTATCAATTTCATTAAACCTCGACGTCTTTTTAACACCCGTGCAAAGAGGTGGGGAGGCGTGCAAATAACCCGCGGGGCTGTCACCTCAACGAAAACGACAGACAGTGGCTGTGTCAGGGGTGGGATTTGAGCTTTCCCGTGAAACCGAGAACTCTGGACAACTTGTATTCGGCCCAGCTCTTCCCAGCACTGAGAAGACCTTCCTGATGAGCTGGGTGGTGACATTCATGGTTTCAAAGATTGGTGATGCTTTGGACGCCGTATAATAAAATGTGTCCAGATTTGGAAGACCTACGTGATCCAGTGAGTCCCTATTTCCAAACAACCATGCACTGTGCAAACGTCAGGATAAATGAGCGGCTCCACGTGCGAGGCTGACGGAATTTCTCGCACAGGAGGACAAGCTCGCTGACGCTGTTCTAGGGTCCACCCTGCAGCTCATCTTCAAGAAGCTGCCACTTGTTGAATTTTGGCAAAGCATCAAAGAAGAATGCCCACAATTATCTGGAAAAGCTCTTAAAATACTCCCCATTCCCCAGTTCTGCACATGCGCGAGGCCAGATTTTCTTCGTGTGCTTCAACTAAAACAACACGTCACCAGACACGGAAGCAGAAGCAGGTGTGAGAGTCCAGCTGAGCGACTAAGCTCTTATCATTATATTTAAATTAATAAATATTTTAAAAGCCTCCGTTTTAAACTCTAGTGAGTGGTCAAGGCTGATGACACAACTCATAAAGACAAAAGCTCTTCGGGATTTTTCAGCCACTGTAAGAACGTAGCATGTTCCCGAGATCGAATTCTTTGAGAAATGCTGTATCATTACACGTGTTTTCACAAGCGTGGGAAAAGTCCCCTTGGGTTCAACAGTGATGACAGAGCTGGGTCCGCCCATACTCCCCATCACAGCCACCAGGTGCCTGTCCAGAGGGGGAGCGAAGCGGGCGGGCTGTCCCTCCCCACCTCCTCCTACCCCCCCACCCCCGGGCTGTGTCCTCCCAGGACCCCTCCCGCTGGTCCGCACTGACCTTCAGTTCCCCTGTGGCCACCTTGAAGACCAGCTCCACCACGCAGCCCACGGCCAGGCGGGCTGCCCCTGACGAGTGGACCTCGTTCCATATGGTGTCACTGTCTACCTGTGAAGACATCAGGCCCGCAATAAGGCCGGCGTCCTTGGTCAGAGTCACCCCCCCATCGCGGCCGGGTGGCTGTGCAGCCGGGGGCCCCTGTGCTCTGCCTCTAAAACCAGAGCCTGCCATCTCTCCTTGACTAATTACAGAACGTACCCAGCTCACATTCGGGCTTTTTTTTTTTTGAAGACATGCCAAAAAATACTAAACAGAGAAAGAACAGTGCGTGCACCGAAAATAGCACGCCTGCGTTTTTACCCCTTTCTGAGGTGTCATTTCTTTTCTCAATTGCTCCAAAATACTCCATGCGAGGAGTCACGATGTCAAGGTTACCTAGTTCCCTTCTTTTTTTAACTGCAACTGCAGCTGAGTTACACTAACAATTAGCAAAAGCAAATGTGGCAAGTGTTAGAATTAGAGGTCCCTCCAAATTATGACTTTATTTCTTGCTGAACTGAAGGAGAAGCCCCGCGTGTTTGACAGGAGTCGTTAACAGGGACGGCACGTGGAAGGGTGAGGGGAGGAGAATCCAGGCTCTTGGACACACGCCAGGGGGCTCAGCCCAGGGGATAGCACACCTGCCCAGGTAGCTGTTCCCCTTCAAAGAGAAAAACCCGTGTGGGGCACAAACCTGTCAGGTAACGTGTTTGTGTGTTGGTTTATTTACTTACACATTAGATATGTTTTTTAAACTCTAGCTAACGTGGGCAGGAAGGAAGACACAGACTTGACGAGTTGGTTCTGCGGAGGCTGAGTCTCCTGCGGGAGCCTGGGGGGCAGGGAGCAGGGGCCCCTGGCTCCAGGTCAAGGGCGCTGCCATCCCCAGGGCAGGGCAGCTGGTGCCTCGGCCGCACACACCTGGGACTCGCGTGCCCTTCCTGTGGGTGCCCGAGCCTAGAGAGGGTCTGGGAAGCTGTGAGGAATAAGCCCTTCCACCTGCAGCAGAGTCGGCCGGGCCTGGGTGAGACACTCCTTCCCACGGCAACCTCTTCCAAGCGCTGAACGCTCGGGGCCCCGGACACAGAGGCTGAGCCGCAGGTGAGGGCCCGGCACCCCCTCTCCGGCCCAGCCAGGGTCAGCGCCCAGGCCCCTGCCCACCTGACAAAGGCCCTGATCATTACGTGGTGCGGATGGATTTCTTTCAATGAAGTCTTGGGGCTTCATCTTCAAAGCGAGATGATTTAAAATACATTTACGAGCAGCTCGAGCTATTTCCTGAGGAGTGTTATTCCGTGCGGGCTCTTCTCTTCAATGACCAAACCGCTATGTTCTTTAAATAGCTTCCAAATGTCAGCAGAACGCTCTGCACTTAGCGCACTCTCCGCAGCATTAATATTCAACGTTCAAAGACCGGCTTCTGTTCTAAATAATACTGTGCTGTTATTCATTGAAGTAGCCACTCAACTAGAAGATTCTGGACCAGTTGCTTCAGCCGAAGAACCAATTCAATAAAACCGAAGCGAGAGCTGGCAGGAGGGTCCGACCGGTCGCCTGGGCCTCGCGAGAGGCCGCACCCCTGAGCACCAAAGCGGGTTTGGGCAAAACTACGCAGATTACTTCTCCTCCAAATGCAATGATTTGGGTTTCAGGCTAATAACCGGAGCCAGGTGGGGAAAGGGACTGACCCCGCGTGTGCCCTGAAGGATCTCTGTGCTCTGTTCTCCTCCCGCATGACCCCAGGGTCCACAAGGTCCTGGAACATCGTGTCCAGGGTGAGGGACAGACCCCCAGCCCCACTGCAGTGTCTCCAGAGAACCTGACAGCACTTTCCACTGCTTCGGGGTCTCAGCCCCCCAGCTCCCCAGGGACCAACGTGGGATGGTCGGATTGGAGCCCCGAGTTCCAGAAGTACGAGGCGGCCCTGCTTGGGGCACCCACAAATACAGAAGCAGGAAACAAGGGAAAGAGCCACGGGCTACACTCCACAATCCCTCCAGCAAAGACGGAGACAAGGTGAAGACGGGGGTGGGGAGACCCCTTACAGAGATTTCAAGTGGACACTCGGGGTGGCCACTCTGAGTGGGCCGCGGACCTTAGAAGCCATGGCACTCGGGGTCCCCAGGGCCTACCAGGGCAGGGCTGGGAGGGAAATGCAATAATCAGGAGATGAGCAAAACAGAAGTTTCTCTTATTTGGCTTGGGAAAAAAAGGTAAAACCATTTAAAAGCTCCATTACAGAACCTAGATGTTAATTCAAGCAGCTTCGGGGGAAGCAATGCACCCTCTCCTTCGCTGCTTCACCAGCCGACCTGCACCCTCCCAGCCACACCTGGGCCCCTGGGGTCTCCTCTGCTTCCCTGACAACACCCCGGGGGGCTGGCCCCTAGCTCTGGAAGGAGGTTCAGAGGCCCAAGAGGGCTGCAGCTGCACCAGCGACATGGCGAGTCCACGCTGAGCCAGGCGGGAGGGCTGGCACTGCGATTCTCTGCTCTCCTATTGGGGCAGTTATAGAAAACAACTGAAAGGGAACGATCCCTTGAGGCGCCCTATGGTTCACACTTCCCACTAATTATTCTGATGGACTCCTCTCTCGACCGGGTTCGACTTGGCGAGATTTTCCACGTCTCCGTGTTCCAGAGCATTTTTGTGTCTGGATGTGGAGGTGGGCGCTGGTAGCCTGCTGGGGGCTGGATCTGGACTTCACACCGGGGAGGGGCCACCTGGCTCAAGGCCCCAGGCCCAGTCCCCATTGCGCTTTCATTTGCCAATTATAAATCCTGCCTCGCAGAGCGTGCTGCTGCAGGGCAGTGCAAAGCCAAGCCTTTTCAAGTCTGGCCAAAAATTCGCCCCGCATTAAGAGATTGCAGCCTCTTTACAGTACAAAATGCAATAACTCTAGGAGGCCCTGGTGGTGGTATGAACAAACGCCGTTTATGCTCGTTCTGACGGGGTAATTTTCAAAGCAGCGATTTTTGTAAAGACTCAGGAAGAAAACAATTTTGTTTCATTTCCATAACGGAATCCAGACCCCGAGCTTCACCCCGCGCTCTGTCGTTACGCTCACGTTCGGCTGAAGCGCGCTTCCAGCCGAGATGCCTTTGTCGTCCACTAGATCCTCCGGCCTCTCTGTGACGGAGACCGGCTGCAGCGCTTCCCGGGCTGGGGAGCTCCACGGCTAGCAGACTGGCCAGGAGGGGGCTGGTCCTTGCCCTCACCCTCCCTCATCCAGAGGGCAGCGGGGGGCGGGGGGACAGCCCCTCCTGATGGAAGGAGCAGCTCTGGCTGCGGAGACCTGGCCTCCGCTGTGCTGAGGTAGGGGTGGGTGCCCAGAGGGGTCCTGCGCCCCCATCCCGGGCAGGGAAAGCCCAAGTTAAATCAAGATGCTGGTTCTCCTGCGTGTCTACCTGCCCAGGTCTGCTCAAGAGCTCCATCTCCCGGAGAAGCAGCTCTACCCCCCTCACGCGGCCTAGAAACCTCATGCCCACGGTCAGAGCTGCCCTTGGGGCTTCGGGTTGGAGCTCGGATACGGGATCAACACACACCCCGTGAGGTGACGGATTCACGACCTGAGCTGGGACGAGTGGACTGTTGCTCGGTGGGTCAGACGAGACAGACCCACACACCAGATCCCGTTTCCTAAAGCCAGCCGTGGTGCCAGACGACCTTCCCCGGAGGAAGGTGCCCCAGACCCGCCATCAAAACGCTCACAGGCTCACAGGGCCTTTGAAGCCACACGTGTGAGCGGTGGGGCAGCCCCGCCCAGCAGGCCCTGTTTATGGAAAACACCTGGTAACAATTACCTGCTCTGCGGAGAGCAAGGCCGCGATTTCTGTGACCACCAGGACCCTGAGAACAAACAGGACATTATTTACACATTAAAGAAATACTTACCCCGACACCACCGCAGGGCAGCCTGACAAACACCGATGTTAGCGAGCCTGCAGGGAGAAGGAGAGCCGAGGTCAGGTGGGCAGGGTCACCCAGCGCCCCAGCCTGCAGGGGGCACGGCCGGGCGGTGCCGCAACGGCGCTCTGACGCTTGTGGAAGATGCACAGTGCGTCCCACGCACGCAGGGGCAAACGGTCCTCAAAGGTACCACTGTACCACCCTGTGGCCGGGGGTGGGTCCTGGGCTGAGCGGGCCCAGCCCCTGCGGAGCCCTTGCATTCTCCACGGCAACAGCCCACTCCTCACGGGGTGGGGAGACCACACGGAAGCTTCTGCTTCCAGCCCGAGCTGTGCACCTGGCAGGGAACCACCCTGAGCTCCCTGCCCCCGACACTGGCTCTCAGTTCTGAGCTCTGGCCGCCCTCCCCAGCTGTGAGCAAGAGAAAGAGGCCTGGGGTTAACCCCCCGGGGTGAGCTCTTTAGACACGAGGGGTCTTTGGGGATATGACAGCAGCCCCCTCCCCATGTACAAGTGTTCCAAGGTCACTGGGACGGTGCACAGCTACGAAACCACACAGCCTTGAACCTGGCCGTCTAGGAAGGCCTGCCCGGGGCCCACACTGCAGACACAGGCCCCGTCCCACGAGACTCAGGCCTGCCTCGGTGACAAGAACGGGACCTGTCTTCTTCCTCAGTGTGATCCGGGTGCTGGTTGATGACTCGCCTAAAACCTGCCTGTCATGCAGGACCAGAGGGCGGCACAGCTGCCCAGCGCCCCCTCCCCGGGCTGGCGGAGTGTGAAGCCCAGGCTCCAGCTGGCCAACCCCCCTTCAGGAGCTGCCCCCATCCGGGAGAGACTCTCTGTGCAGCCGGGCGCCCCTGCCCCGCTTCCACCTCGCTCCCACTGCGACCCCCAGGCCTTTCCTGGCAGGTTCCACAGCCCAGCTTGGGAGTCTGCTTTCTGGACCTGGCAGAGCCGGGCCCGGTGCTGGGAGGGCTCACTCCCAACACTGCCCTCTCCCCAACCCGAGCACCAGCTCTGCTTGGGTGGCCGTGAGCTGCTCCCGGGGCCCCAGGAAAGAAGCAGGCCTTGGGTCACAGGGTCCGGATGGCTCACCAGGGGAGCAGCCCTGGTGAGGTCTGTGCCCGCCTCATCCCGGCTCCTGGCCTGGACCACACACTGTGGACCCTCCCCGTCATGCCCCACCCCCTCCGAGATGCCCGGACGGTGGGTCCTGCCCTGGGCCTGCCCTGCCTGCGCCCACGGCTCTCCTCCAGGTCACGCCCCCCCAGCCGCCTGCATCCCCGTCTTCTGACTGTGGTTCCCCTGCCGCGCCTTCTGACATCAGTTAAACTGATCCTCGCGGAGCCACGCAGCCTCTGGCCCCATCCCCGTGAGGCTGGGGGCATGCCTGCCTTCTCCTTGTGCCACGACTGCAGGGGAATCGGCGGGTGCGCAGGTGGGTGGAGGGGCCGGCGCGCAGGGAAGTGATGTCCACGGAGAGCAGCCCTGGGAGGGGCTTCCCAGGCCTGCCCTAAGCCCCCCGTGGGCGGTCCTGGGGCCGGAGGGACAGGGTGGGCTGCAGTGCATGGCGGGGGGCGGGGGAGAGGGGAGCCGGCACCACGCTGTCCTGCAACAGATTCACCCGATGGCCTGAATCAGGGAGGGCGGCACCAGCCCCCCGTGCCCCCATTGGCCCTGCCCTTGACACGCGGCAGTGGCTCTAGGTGACCACGGGCTGGGAATGGCTTCAAGATGGTTCTCGTAACACTAACTATTCCAGCACACAGGAACATGATGCTAGGGGTGTAAGAGCTTCCCCCCAAACAATCCAAGCGCCCGTGTGAATCCACGTACATCCATCAGTGTGTGTGTAAATATGAGCGAGAGGGGCTCTGCTGAGACTGGACTCCTGTGTTTGAAATTACAGACTGATGCATTAAAACCATAAATCGTCTGAGTATTTTGATTTTGCTCATTATCCGGCCAGGAAAGACCACAATAATAAAAAAGGTAGGATACCCTGAATTCGGACACAAGCCTGTGCTCGGATGGGCAGCAGGGAAACAGGGAAGCTGTCCTGGCCCAGAGCTCCGGAGCGGCCCAGCGGTGGCCTCTCTGCACAGCTGGTCTCCCCCCGGCCCCAGCCGCCTCGGCCGAGGCCCCAGTTGGTCAGCGAGTCCCTCCCCCACTGGCGTCCTGTGTTGCGGGGCCACCACTGCCTAGGCCAGGTCACAAAATGTTCAAGCCGAGAGACGGGGGTCTGACGCTTGAGGGGCACCCTTGCTCTCCCAGTCCTGGCAGGTTAGCTGACAGGCAGGCTGGGATGCCGACGGGCGCGGGGAAGATGCTGGCTTTCTTCCGCCGCTCCTGCTGCTATGCTGTGAGCAGAGGGTCACCTAGTAACCCTTCACCTGAGCTCGGAGAGGCACTCATGAGGTGCTCTGCAGCCCTGGGTCCGCACTCCTCAGCCACCAGGCCAGGCTCCCTCCCCAGGTCGCTGCCGTCAGAAGATGAACCCTGACTTCCAGGAACACCTAAGGTGGTGAACAGGTAGCCCCCTGCAGCCCGGCCAAGCTGTGTCACTGCCCCACACTCACTACACAGGCCTCTTTGCACAAGGCTTGGAAATTTGTGGATTCAATTAAAAAGAGGAAGGGAGATCACCCGGTAGTGTTTAAACACCGAATCAGGGTACCGTTAACATCATCAACTCTCACCACGTCTGGAATAGCCACACTGACACAATGACGCTAGAACAGTCATCAGAAATGTAAATAGGGCTCAAGTGGTAGGAAGGTATCTGCTTGGGCATCCCCACGGCAACGTGAGTAGACTTCACAACACAAAACTCAGTAGGAGAGAAAAAGGAAACAGAACGGGTTATAATACCATTATGGTAAATGGAACACACGCTCACAATACGTGTGTTTGTGACAACACACTTGGCTCATAAAAGAAACACTAAATACACTCCCGCGGCTGCCTATGGGCGGAGCGGGGTCTGAGATGGTGGACGAACACTTCAACAAAGAAGCCACGAGCGGCAGAGGGGCTTCCAGGGACGGAGATGCTGGATGAACTGAGGGGGACCCCCCATGTGGTCACGGACACGGCTTGGCGGGAGGAAAGCGCCGTCTCCTGGCTCACCCACCGTTTACTCTTCCCCAAGGACTCCTGGCTCCGGCGTCTCTCTCATTTCCGATCACCCGTCTTAAGCCTAGTTTGGCACCAGACTGGAAGCCTCACCCGTCCTCCTGGCGGGGGACCCGAGCCTCCGTGCCTGCAGGGAGACCATCCTCCCGTCGTCACCCGATCCCCTGCCCCATGGAGCAGCGCACGCCCAGGAGACGGGCTTGCAGGACTCCTGGCGGGCTGACCAGGGGAGGGACATGGAGCGTGCGTGGACTCTGGGCCACACGGTGCGTTCAGGGGGAGGCCGGCTGCTCCCCGGGCTGAGGCCCCCGGACGCTCCTGGAGACTGCTGAGGCGGGGCTACCGGTCCCGGGGCCCACGGGCAGCCCCTCCCGTGCGGGAGAACGGTCCAGGAGCCGGGCTCTGCGTTTCCTGGGGGATCCCGGGGCCCTGCCGGACGTGCCGGCCTGAAGACCCTGCACTTGGCCCACTTGGCCCCTCCCTCCGAGCCCGCTGACCTTCTCCCCCACAAAGCCCTGCCTGGGCCCAGGCCAGACCCCGTCCTCTGGGCCCGGCCGGCGCTCTGTCTCATTTCTGGACATTCTTGCTCCGATCCACACCCCTCCCTGTGCCTTGGGCCCAGCCTCTGGGCTCTCCTGGGTGTCACCTGTCCTCCGGAGCCCTGGGCCCCTTCCTGGGGGCAGCCGGCTTAGACCTCCCTGCCCTCCCGAGTCCATGACTCTGGGTGCGGGGCCTGGGCACCCCCAACAAGCCCTCTCAGCTCAGAGGACACAGATGCGTTTTGGGGGCGTCAAATGGAGGACGTCGTACACTCTGAAGAGTCTATTCCGTATCTGTGTCCAGTCTGCATCGTAGACGCCCCTCGGCCGAGGGAGAGAAGAGAGCAGCGTGCCCCCTTCCACGGGGAATGGGGACCCCCTCCTCGGGCCAGTCGCCCCCATACACCTCCTGGTTTCCTGTGTGTTATCCTAACCCACGTGGCCGAGCTTTGGAAAACCAAACTGAGTAGCAGGGACGAACCTCGCTGAGTGAGGACACAGGGCCCTTGGGGGGCAGCAGTTCCCGGGACAGGAGCCGGAGTGTCTACTTCCCTGGAGTCCACGTGTGTCTGCAGAGCAGGGCTCACAACAGCCAGGGCACCTGGCCGGGCCAGGGATCAGGCCCAGGGACCAGGCCTGGGACGTGGCTGTGGGGGGAGCGGCTCTGGAGGTCTTCCTCGGCCCACTGTGACCACCCCCACTCCCGGGGGCGGGCGAAGTGAGCCCCCAGCTGACCCAGGCAGCAGAGCCTGAGTGAGGAACAGGGGCTGCGTAGCCAAGACAAGAGGAGACCCTGGGCAGGCTATCGCGGGCCCTGGTCTGGCCACCGTGGCGGTGCGGCTCGGTGGACACTTTGGTGGAGACAGCCCGACAGGAGGCTTCTCAGCCACACTGGTCCCGGCTGTCCTGGGGGCTTCCACACGGGGAACGGGCGGCCTCCTGACCTGCCTTCACCATCCTCGGGGGGGGCCTCTGTGACTAACATGGCTTCAGTGTTTTTGCCCCCCCAAATTCACATGTTGGAACCCTCACCCTCAATGTGATATTAGGAGGTGGGGCCTTCGGCAGGTGATTAAGCCGTAAAGATGGAGCCCTCGTGAATGGGGTTAGTGCCCTTATAAAAGAGACCCGGGAGAGCTCCCTCGCCCCTCCCACCATGAGGACCCAGCAAAAGGCACCGGCTGTGAACCGGCAAGAGGCCCTCACCCACCACGCTGGCACCCTGAGCTCGCATGTCCAGCCTCGGGGCAGGGAGCAAGCCTGGACGCGCCCTGATTCACCCTCATACTTGACCAAGTCTGGCTGGGTGAAAACTTCAGGCTGGAAAGAACCTTCCCCCAGAACGGGCCAGGCGCTGCACTGCTACCGAGGGGCCTGACGTCGTCCTGGTTCCTGGCAGACCTGGTCCCCTCCCTGGAACATCGCAGCACCCTCGCATCTCGTCCCTGTGCTCTGAGATTTCCCAGCGGTGCTCCCTGGCAGGGTTCTCGCGGCTGCCAGCTGGTCCTCCGGTCCTGGGACCTTCTCGTGATCACCCCAGATGCTTTCCTTTCCTTTCCGTGTCCTCCGGAAGCCCCTGCTCCCTGGGCCCTGAGTGCGAGGAACGCTCCTTGGATTTTCTTCTTTTCTCCCGTCTCCTGGTTGCCAGCTCTGGTCACCTTCCTGCTCCACTTTCCGGGGCCTTGACTCACCGTTCCTTCCAGCCCCAGGACTCGATTCTGTGACCATGTTTCACTTTCCTCTCTGTTCTGTTCCTTCCCTTCTCTATGACCCTTGCTCACGTGCTGTGGATGTGGGATCGCCCTCTTTAAGGGTTTTAATGCTGTTCCTGGCTCTCTCTGCAGCGCCCCCTCCGGTCCCCGCACCCACCCAGGAGTCTGGCCTCCGAGCTGCCGATAGTCCTTGGTCTTCTGTTCGTGGCCCAGAGTGAGGACGTAAAGCCGGTGGAAGGTGCGGGGACACGGCGGGGACACGGCAGCCTTCTGAACCATCAGCACCACGTCAAGGACCGTAGGGGGCCATCTGCTGCGGGGCCCCTGATGACAGTTTCCTTTGGGCTAGTCAGTCCCCGAAGGAGGTCCCCATCTCTGCCCGGGGGTAAAGGTCAGTGTGCCGGAAGCCCAGCATGGGGCAGGGGGTGGTGGCCTCACCGTGCTCTGTGCCTGTGTCTGTCCCAGCCCAGGGACCCTGTGCCTTTCTGTCCAGGGCTGTGGGGGTGGCAGGGCGTCGGGACGGAGGCCTCTCAGGCCCCTGTGGCCCGGTCCCCTGTCTGAGCCCCGCCTGTCCTGCACCCCGGGGCCAGGGTCCCTGCGGTCACTGTCCCTGGGCTGTCCGAGTCAGCGGCGGAGCTGGGGGTGTCCGTCCCCGTGCCGCTCTGCAGCCCACTGCCTGGCACTGGCCGTCCAGCCCCGGGTCTCCTGCTCCTTCCCTGCCTCCCAGGTGCGAGGGTTTCTGTCTTTTAAAAGCCCTGTTGCTACACACGACCCCCACCCCCCAGGCCAGAGCCCGAGTGTCTCCTCGCAGCCTCCGCCACCCCAGCTCCCTGCTCTAGGGGGGCTCAGCGCCTACCGGGCGCACAGCAGAGGAGAAGACGTGCTCCCCGGGCGCGCGAATGAGCGAAGGGGCGCATGAGTGCCCGGGGAGGGAGCACAGCCGCGCTGCAGGATCCCCAGGAGGGTCAAGCCAGTCCGGCGCAGGGCCGGGCACGGAGATGACCTTCGCAGCACCTGGCACGGAGACCAGAGGAAACAGCGCACAGTCCACCCCTCCCCCCTCCACATCTGGGCCCCAGAGGCTGTGATTCCTAGGCCCCTGCTGCCTGCTTTGGCTCGGCTCAGGGAGGAGCCCCAGGGGGCTTCTCTCCCCAGGGGGCAAAGGCAGGGATGGGGAAGGAAACCCACGGTTGGCGACTGCCCCGGTTCCAGGCGGCTGGGAAGCGGGGGAGGGAATTACCCAGCAGGGGTCCTGCCCGGCGGGGGGCGGGCGCCTGTGCCCGGGAGCCTGGGGGACCCTGCCCTTCTGTCAGACCCCCCCTGCCTTATGGGGAGACTCTCACCACCTCCCAAAGCAGAAGATGCCTGTTAGGAGGTTCCTTCCGTCAGGCCCAGATCCCGCCCCCCCATCTGGGGGGCTGCCTGCCAAAGCCGAAGCCCCTGGCCCCCGGGGAGGAGGGGCCCGGTGTGGGGCCGGGGGCTCGGGTTGCCACGGTGCCCCCCCCAAGCCTCGAAGAGCGTCCCCCAGACCAACTCCAGGCCCAGTGCGGGGTGGCCGGGTGGCCTCCAGCAACCCAGCTCTACTATTTGACATTCTGTAAAACCACTGGTTCTCAGCCCATTTTCTCCCCAAGACACCGGACACAAAGCAAGAAACCAACTGCCCACGTGAATGCCGAGCGTGGAAATCTCTCCTCCGGCCCCTCACCTGAGAGCCTGGCCCGGGCACCACGGAGAAGGGGCATCCCTGCCCCAGCTGCCCGCACAGAGCCTGGTGGGCGACACTCGCCTGTGCAGCGGGGGGCATGCAGGTGGGACGGCGGGGCCTCGGGCGAGGGCAGGGCTGGAAACAGCCTCGGCAGTAAAGGTAAAGAAGGCCTTGAAATACCTAGAAGTTTCTTACTGTCCAGCTTCTGCCTGTTGAGGGGGTTTGTGCCGTAGAGCAGGGCGTGCGCCTCCGAGTGCACCGTCTGCAGCTCCTCCAGGGTGGCCTTGCGTCCGCGGATGCACTGAGGGGACAGAACAAGACAGGATACTGCAGGGGTGAGCCTCAGCAGAAAACTGACACCCAGGAGGAGATGCAATGCTATACGGGCACGAGCGCAAAATTATTCGGTTATTGTGAAGTCCAAAGCAAACATCATCTGATGCGACATTTGAGAAATATTTAAGAAATATTTTACAGGGTTTGCACTTTAATTAAGACTTAGGAAAACGTTTTAAAAAAAGATAATTCCAGCCTTCAACGCTTTAACCTTCACAGTCACACAACTGGTTTGGCATCAAATTATTGCATTGCTTTCCAACTGGGGGGTCTGGTCTCAAAAGAGAGACGAGCTGCCTGGGGGTGGACCTGCTCTCAGGACGCCGGGGCCAGACCCCAGCTCCTTGGGCACCTCCGAGCCTTCCTGCGAGCCTGAGACGGCCCGCAGTCGTCTGACACCCCGATCTGCGTGTCCATCCGCATTTTTCTTCGGTTTGGAAATTCCTCAAGTCTGGACGCCTCGGCTACTTTCAGATGTTCTCCAGAAATTATCTTGAGCTGAGCCACATTTACTTAACCTCTGAGAAGGAGGCTGGTTTGTGAAGCGGGATTCCAGTTGACACTTCTTTATACTTTCCGAGGGCCAGAGCGACACAGGAGGAGCCAACAGGACCCTGGGGGCCCAGGGGGAGCCCGTGGGCTCGCCGGGCCGGATGCAACCCCGTGCAGGGGCAGGCCAGGAGCTGTGCTCCCCCGGGAACCTCCAGGGAGGCCCCAGAACCGCTCCTAACGGTACAACAGGCCTCCCAGCGACGCCTGCCGCCGCAGGAGCACAGGGCAGGGGAACCGGAGGCCGGCTGTGACCGAGGCTTTGCCGGCCTGGTCTCCTCCTCGTGGAGGGGCCACAAGGCCGCAGAGAAGGTTGCCTACCCCATGGAGTGAGGGGCGCTGGCCGGGAGGCCTGGGCACCGGGGGGTCGTCTGGTCCCTCTGCTTCTTCTCTGTCAGGGGCCCCTCCAACAACCCGTGTTCCCTCGGCCGAGGGAACATGTGTCATCCTCTGGACTTGCAGGTGCCCCGCATGGTGAGCGTCCCCGCACGTCGAGGGCATGCCTGGCCCTTCACCCCGGGTCTCCTCGGTAACCGGGGGCCCCTGCGGCCATCGGCACTGGCCCTCAGTGCCAGGGGGCTGGACGAGCAGCTCGGTCTGCTCCCCTTGTCTCCGTCTCCTGCCTTGAAACTACCCTGGAGGCCCCAGGCCCGAGGGGACCCTCCTGGGGGCGAAGGAAGTGGCGCCTGGGAAGTGGGGGGGGGGGCGGCGGGGGGGGCGGGGTGGTGGTGGTCCTGCAGTGGAGGAGGAGGGTGCGTCCGCCAGGGCGATGCTGCCCCCCAGTGGTGCAGCCTCACGGGATCCGGGAGCAGGTGCCCAGGGCTCCAGCCCACAACCTCGGGGTCCCCCTCCTCTCCAGAGGGACTCCAGGACAGGATTCTGGACGCAGGCCCCATGCTTTCCCCTCCAAACACCATGTATCGCCATAAACTGGCAGAGAGATGGGGTCACGCAGGACAACTGACCTCAACTCCTAAATACTGGCTTCTGGGGAAGGGGGGCTGGATGGGGGGCAGAGTGGGGTTCGGGCCATGCCCGCCCTCCAGACGGGCTGCACTGGGCTGTGAAGGACGGACGCAGACGTTCTGCTCATCCACGGGGCTCTAGCTTTCCAGGGCCACCCTGCAGGGGAGCACACGCCACCCTACACCCCATCCCCGGCTTCACGGGCTTCCCAGTGTGTGGGGAGACAGCAGGCCCCCACTTGCTGGGCACGTGGGGGGCTGGCTGCCACTGTCCTAGAGGGCTCCTGGGAGGGGGTGCCACCTGCCCCGCTCCACGGATGACAATGCTGTGGCACCCACAGCCTGGAGCTCCCCCCACACCCCTCCCCGTGCACCCGCACAAACGGTCCTCTGTTTCCTCTCACCCCAGAGCTCAAGACCCTCTTGATGGCCGCATGCCAGGAAATGTCTCTCCCCCATCAGAAGGCTGGAGGAGCCTCAACGGTCCTTCAGCAGAGCCTTCCTGTCCGCATGGGCCTGGGGCCACCGCAACGGTGGGTGGGCAGCGTGAGGCCCAGGCCCCGACGGGCCGGAACAGAGGCAGCTCAGCCCGCCTTGTCGGCAGGCAGCGTGGTCCCCTTGCCAGGTAGCTGGGACAGACGTGAGGGCCCGCCGCTCAGAGGGGTAGAGGCAGGGGCAGTGCTGCGCTTGGGAACCAGCGCCAAGCAGACCAGACCGGCCCGCGCACCCTCCCTGCCTCGGGGGCCGGAGGCTCCCCACACCCTGGGAGAGGCTCTCGGAAAAATTCAAGTAAGAGAACTTCCAAGGGAAAGCCAACAGGATGATGGATCCCCCGGACCCCGCCCTTGCGGCAGAGGCCCTGGGACGGCCTGGCTGTGTGACCCGGGTGCTGATGGGGAGCCTGGCTAGGGGCTGGCTTCCCAGAGAACAGGAGCATGCGAGAGGAGGTGCAGGACAGGAGAGCTCGGCATTCCTCCGGAAGCCAGGCCCGTGCGCCCGCCTGCAGGGCCCTGTCCTCCCCCAGGCCTCCCCCGCTCAAGCCCTGGCTCACTCGGCCCGCGTGGGCCGCCCTCCTTGCTGCCCGCGGGGCGGGCCTCACCTCGCATCTGCCTCGAAGGCCGGTCTCCTGCAGCCGGGACCAGATGCTCTGGATGCGCCCGGCGTGCTCGGGGTGGCTGTTGGTGTTCCCACAGGTGCACTGGTGCTTCAACATCAGCGTGTCGTACACGAGGCCTGCGGCAGAGGTGGAGGTGGCCGCCGTCAGACGAGCCCTCGGGGTCCCGGGCAGCTGCCCCTGCCCACCGCCCGCTCTCGGCACTCGCCAACGGCCCGCGTCCCCGCCACCCGGGGCGTGGAGGGAGCTGAGCGGCCTGCGGTGCGGGGGGCAGGCGGGGCAGGAGGAACCAAGAAGGCAGGCGGCCCGCCCCCAGGTCTCTCGGCGGTGAGCCCTGTGGCACTCACGTCCAGGGGACTGCGCTGACCCAGAAACAAGGGAGATTTTGGTCCAAAACTCGAGTCTCTCTGTCAGGGGACTTCTCTATCGAGCGGTTCAACCTTGTGGACTGAGACCCGTCCACGGTTCTTGGGGCCCAGAGGCTCAGTTCTGCCCTCAGAACCTTGCAGAGCAGCTGGACAGGCGCGTGGAGCTCACATGCGCGCTCGCACACACACACGGACGCAAGCGCATTTAAAATCACCCTAGAAACGGACGTAAATGGAGGAGTCCAGGAACTCGCACTCACTCCCCAGCTCTGCACTCTCCACTTGGGACAGCGCTGGAAGCTGTTCAAGCCTGAGGGTGCCCAGCACAGAGCCGGCCCAGCGGCGGGGTCACCCTCAGGGGGGAAGTGCGGCAGCCTCACCAGCCTGCGCTCCGCCGCAGGGAAGCGGTGGCCCTTCCAGCTGATCAAAGTGACTGATGTCACCTGGCAGCTGCGTGGAAGGTGGTGGAACCTGCATGTCTGGAGAAGCGGGGGGGGCGGGTGGGTGTGGTCACCTTCAGCTTCCACCAGGAGCCCCCCCGTGCCGTGCCCCTCCTGGGGCGGGGGGGGGGGTCAGCCCCCGGTGACATCTGCCAGGAGGCGGCCCTGTTGTCCCCGACACAGCACAGTCACACACCTGGTCTCCCAGGGTTGGGACAGTGGGAAGGTGGCTGGGTGAGTGGACGCCCTGGCAGCCACTGGCACCTGTCACTAACACCTGCTCGTTCAGGTGGAGAAGGGAGGGAGCGCCAGGCAAAGAGCAGGGGCCGCAGAGTCAGAGGCCCACGGCCGCTCCTTCTCCATGTCTGATGCTGCCAAGTGGAAGCATTAGCACCAGCCTCCGGGGGAACGAGCTTCGAGGTGAGCCTGTTCCTACAGGTCCAGCTGGACACGGCAGTGCCCGAGCCTCCCCGCTCAGTCTCTTAGAAGTTGGGCTAATGGGAGTCAGTCCCCTTGCATTGGAGGGATTCTGGGTCCACCAGCAAAATTGAGCGGTGGGGCAGGGGAGAGTGGGGTTGGACTTCTGGTAAAAAAAGCAGTAGGACAGGGGCAGGTTTACAGTCAGTGCACTAACGAGGGTGTGCCTGGTAGCGCGTAACAGATGCACACACACGTCTACGTGGACGGCACGGACGTATGTATGTGCACAGCTTAGAGGCCCATCAGTGCCACGACACGGCCACCTGCTCCTCCACAGCATCGTCGTGGTGATAAAATCGCCTCCTGACGTTTACTGGCCACGAGGCCAGGAACTTCAAGGTGATGCCACTGTCATCCCCTTTCACAGACGGGAAACGGCAGCAGAGCCGGCCTGCAGAGTGAGCAGGGAGCGGCCAGCATGCTGGGCAGACGCGCGTGGGCTCGGAAGACGCCAAGAATGGCCGACAGCAGTGCAGGGGCCCCAGAGTCCTGGCTTCGTAAAATGCACAACATCTGTGTCTACCTGTCTGCCTGGCTACGCGCAGAAACAACCCAGGAGATGTGACCTGAACGCCGACAATGGCTCCTCCGGGGGGACAGGGTTGGGGCACCCATTAGCTTCTCAGGTTTCCATCACATGTCCTTTTTTTTTTTTTTTTAAGTATTTATTTATTTATTTGGCAGCGCCGGTTCTTAGTTGCAGCACGTGGGATCTTAGTTCCCTGACCGAGGATAGAACCCAGGGCCCCTGCCTTGGGAGCGCGGTGTCTTAGCCACTGGACCGCTAGGGAACTCCCATGTGTGCTTTCTTACAGTGAATATGCACTGTTTTATACATTAAAAAAAAACTGATAACGAAGACAAACTAAGGAGGTCCATCAACAGAGCAGGGTCCAGCGGCCGGGCCACTGCTGGTGACGTCATGCCGGCCCGCAGGCTCCCTGGTGGGACCGCTGACCGCCCGGGGGCACATCTGACACGGGAGCGTTTCCACTGTGGTCCTGGGGTCTGTCACGGGAGCTGCGCCCTTCTAACAATGGACCTACCTCAGCCAATGGCCAGGGCCTCACACTTTAAAGAGTCACCTGCTGATCCTATTGGTGATACTTGGCAGTTTTCTGGTTTTCCTTCTGAAAAGCAAGAACTTAACTTCTGGAGATACTGACTATGAAACTTTTCCCTGAATGTGAGCAGTATCCTGAGACCTGACAGAGAGAACACGGCCACGTCTGCACATCCCAGTGTGCAGAAAAACTGGGTGTTTTATGAGAACTGTTTGGAGGAGGATGAAACTGTTGTGTATTTAGATAACTTTACCTTAACGTGCCACCAAGAAGAAACATCCAATGAGTTAGATGAGAACAGTGTGAGGCACTATCCCGGCCACCCTCCCGTCCCAGGCGGGGTGGGGCAGGGTGGAGGCTGCCCCGGGAGCAGCCTCGGCCCGACAGAGGCCAGTGCCTCATACCCTGGTGGATGCCTCACTTGGCTACCGTTCTCAGCCCTGACTTGCGGGGAGCGCCCTTCAGGCAGAGGCAGAGGGTCCTGCCCACAGACTTCTCCCCGGCCGGGCGGGGCAGTGAGGCAGCACAGGTGGAGGACAGCTCGGTGCAGAGAGCAAGCGTCCAGGGCTGGCCGAGCCCTGCTCTCACGCGATGCGCAAACACCGCACGGGGTCACCTGGGCCTCACAGGCGAGGTCCTGGCCGAGCACTCAGTTCGAGGTCGGGAAGGATGCGGAAGGGCAAGGTCGCTGCCCTGCTGACCGCGGACAGGAAGCCGCCCGGCCCGCGCAGGCCCCGCAGTGGCGCCTCCCGCCCCCTCACGTCTGCCCGGGCCACAGCCCCGACCCCCTGCCCCACGTTACCTGTGGTGAACCGCGGCTTGGTCGGGGGCTCCTGCACAGACATGGGGAAGGTGGCGGACGCGGGGGAGGACTGCGCTCGGGACAGAGGCCGGTGGCCGCCGAAGGACACGGGGATGCCGGCCGCCTCCATTGATGCCTGGTAGCTCCTCAGCTGGTGGACCCGTTGCTGCTCCAGGAGGAGGGCTTGCTGGGGGAGAGGAGACAAGAGCCATTTTTGTTGCTTCCAGGCAGCTCCTGCCCCTGGCTGGAGGGCTACGTGTGTCCCCTCCTCCCAAGTCGCTCATCCACCCGGCCCTTGGCCCTCGGGTGGCACCGGGCAGACAGCCTGCGCTGGCCCTGACCAGACCGGACATCCCCGTGGGAAGACAGACCATCAGCGGAGACGCCCGGCGAGTCCGGTCAGGGCTGACAGGGAGGCCCGGCCCAGCCGGGGGGCCGCGGGGGGTCCCTGAGGAGGTGGCACCCAGGGAGGCAGGGCGGCCGGGCAGAGGGTGCTCGGGGCGGGGCTCGGAGGTGTGAAGAAAGGCACTGGCGCAGGAAGCCACGCCGACGGGGCTCGACAGCACTCCCGGCCAGTCTGGTTTCGACCAGGACCACTTGGTCTGCACGCCAGAAACTTGGATGAAAAGCACATCATGGCGGAAATGCGACTTCTTCTCCAACCCCGACCTCTTCCCTCTCCTGGTCTCACACGTCCTCACGCCGGGACGGGAAGGACGGCTGAGGCAGAGACGGCCAGGGCCCAGCGGTCTGGGCGTCAGGGCCGGGGGGTGTGGGTGCACCTCTCCGAGGCCTGGACCCAGAGCGCAATCCCCCGGACCCCACTTTAGCCAAAAATAACCAGAGTAAAAGTGGGTGGGTTAAACACACACTTTACAAGCTCCTTTTTCACAGAAGGTATCTTCCATGTGAAGAATGGGCTTCTGTGAGAATGCCAAAAGGTCCGAAAGCGGGAAGTTTGCAAACCAAAGGGCCTCCGCCGGATGAGACTCTAGGGCTCGGAAGCAGGGAGCCACAGCCCCTCTGCTGAAGCTGGACAGGCCCCCCCATCACCCCTGCCCTGCTCTGGACTCTGAGCCAGCGGACAAGCACACACAGGAAGACGCCACGGGGACCGTGGGCTGCGCGGGAGAGAGGCGCTGCGCCCACGGGGAGGTGGGTGCTGGATCTGGGGTGGAGTCAGGGGAGAGGGGGAGGTACCAGCGGTGCGGGCGGCCGCCCAGCCCCTGCCAGAAGCGCGGGGAGCGGGGGCTTCCTCCCCGGGCGGCCACGGAGGGGAGGGCAGGACACCCTGTTCAGAGGTGCTGGAGAAAGCAGGGCTCCTGGGCGACTGCAGGCTCCACGGCCAGCCCTGCCCTTGTTCCTGGGGGAAACGCTGTCCTTTGGGAAGCGCGGGCCCCGGTGAGCAGCAGACCCCCTGGACGAGGGCCCATGGCTGTGCCGCGGCCCTGGGGGCGGCCTCTGTCCGGGCTCCTGACCTCCTGCCTTTAGGAAGCAGAGTGGAGAGGAGAGAGCCCGGAGCCCCTCCCAGGCGCTTCCTCCCCTTCTGCTGATGGGGCGCCCAGTCTCTCCAGATACGAGCCGCCTACAGAACGTGGTGCCCGTCTTAAGCTGAGACCTGCACGTTGTTGCGTGTGCACCAAGCTCCCCCGAGAGGGGCTCTGCTTGTGGTTCCCCAAAGCACACAGAAAGCAGGCGTTTCTGATAACTGTCTCAGGCTTGGAGTACAACGAGGATAATTTTCCTTAGTGAATGCTGGCCACTTTATCATTGACAAGACACTAGCCCTAAAAAATTGTCGCAACGCCTTCCAATTTCATACGAGCGTACGAACAGCAAGCTGAATTCCAGTTATAATGAGAGGCTGGCTTCCTTCAAAAACGTGCGAGGCCCACGCCCCCCAGCACGGGAACAAGGCCCCAGCTCAGGCCCCGTCACCTGCAGGAGTCTGCACAGCACAAAAGACAGTGGCTTCCTCCTGCTGGGACCACCCTGTTTTCATTAAGTGTTGGTTCCCGTGCACTTTGCAGAGTGGTGTTTAGTGCTGAGGCTGTGGCCCGAGACAGGAGACCGGCTGCCCTCCGAATGACAAATAAGAAAAGCAACACAGCGCCAGCCACCCGCGGTGCCCGCCCTGGCGTGTGGAGCCCGCAGAGAGGGCTGAGCTGCGGCCTGTGCGGGGTCTCCAGAGAAACCTATGAGCTGATCCCGTGTGTCACCTCCCGCCCCAGTCCAGATGCCCCCGGGTGGGCAGACGAGCAGCAGAGGCGCCTGGCCTGGGCTGCCGGGCCAGAGGAGGAGCTTGGCTGGGCAGCCAGCACTAGGCCCAGCAAGGAGGGGGTGGGCAAGCCGGGGCCCTGCACGTCAGGTGCTGAGCTCCAGCACCGATGAAGGACACGATTAGATATCAGATCCCACTCCTCAGATGCCCTGGGCCGGATTCCGACTTGCTGGCCGGCCGCGCTAGCGTTTCCCTGACCTGGCAGTTTTCCTTTTCACTCAAAGTCAATGAATCATCCCTCAGATTTAGTCATCAGTCTTGTGAGTTTATTCATTGCATGTCAGTGCCAGGGAACCTGACCCGCTCTGGATACCCGGGCCAGGCTGCTGTGCTGCACCTGTAAGGCTGGTCGCTGGTGGCTTCTTGGCCCCCGAGGTCCTGGCTCCTGATCAGATGCCACCCAGCTTTCTGATCAGTTAACAAACCAGCCTCCCTCCCCACGTTTATGCTGATCCCACCAGCACGTGCATCCGTGTTCAGCTACAGCCTGTGAACCTGAAGGAAAAGCATCCCTAAGGAGTTCAGGGCCTGTGCTTAGCCGGAAAGCAGGCGCGTAAGTGCCCACAGCGGGCAAAGGGCCAGTGGCCCTGGGTGTGACCCGCTATAACACAGACGTCGCACCACACCTCCCTCCCGCATCGCCAGGGAGACGGGGCCTGGGCGGCGGGTGTGGAGGAGGGCACCGCCCTCGGGGCCCGGCCCTGCTCAGCGGGGTCACCTGTCTGAACAGCAGCTCCTGCTCCGTGGGCTGCCGCTGGCCCGGCGCCACGTCGTCCTCGTCGCTCTCAACGGGCTCCTGCTTCACCTGCACCCCGGCCAGCGTGTGCGCCTCCTTCGGCCCTGAGGGCCGGTCCAGGAACGGCTCCTCCAGGAGGGCCTGGTGCTCGCGCAGCTCCTCCTCGGTCTCCTCGGGGTGGCTCTCGGGCTGCCGGGCCGGCTCGCTCGCTTTGGGGATGATCTGCAGCACAGAGGGTGGGGACGGAGCGCGGTGTGACGTGGGGCGAGCGAGATCGCGGGACAGGAGAAGGCTGGTCACAAAGCCCACACCTCAGAAACACCGGAGCCAGCCTCTGAGGGCGCTGGCACACGCGCACGCCCGCACACGCGCATGCACGCACGCACACGCGCACACACAAAGCCCACACCTCAGAAACACCAGGGCCAGCCTCTGAGGGCGCTGTTACACACACACACACGCACACACACATATGTGCACACACGCATGCGCACACGCACACACAAAGCCCACACCTCAGAAACACGGGCCAACCTGAGGACGCTGTTACACACACACGCACGCACGCACGCACACCCACACGCACAGACGTACACACACACACACACACACACACACACACACACACACACACACACACACGGGTGGCAGGTGCTGTCCGAGGTGCTGAGAAAGGACACAGCCCGGCATTTGGTACCTGCTCTTAAGCACGTGTGTGCCTGGCACAGCGAAGTGCAATGCAAGTTACAGGTGTGGACCCACGTCCACACCTGGGCGTGAAGAGGGAGGCCTCCTTCCTTCGCGGTCACAGCTGCTGGGAGAAACCTGCCCGTGCCCCTCCCCTGCCACCTCAAGAACACGCACGTCCCAGACGCCGTGATGACCCTGCCTGCCAGCCCCCGACGGGGCACACGTGGCTCCCCTGCTCTCCCCTGGCCTCTGCGCCCACTCACGCCTCGCTGTCCGGTCTGCCCTGGGCCTGCTGCCCGGACACCACGCTCCTCAGCAGCGTGGTCCTTTCCCTGCTGAAGGTCCCACACGCCGGTAACCCCCAGACGCAGGTGCCCGGCCCGGGCCTCGCTCCTCATCCCCAGACCCACCGCCCGACGGCCTGGTACGCATCCTGGCTCAGCACGGACCCCCGGGGCACCGGCTCTCGCTGGCCCTCCCCCTTCCGTGCCTGCCCAGCACTGCCCATCTCACGTCTCTGGAGAGCACACTTCTCTCCATCCTCACGCTCTGCTCCCGTCCTGCACCGGGCAGCCTGCATCTCCTGCTAGATCACAGCCACGGCCTTCTGAGGCCCCTGTCCCGTCCACCTCCGTGTGGCAGTGACAGTGGGCTCTCAATGTGCCACCACCCTGCCTAAGCCCCTGCAACTCTTCCTCTCATCCTTACTTTGCTCCTCTGCCGTCGGCCCCGCTCACCCTCCCCTCCACCACGCCATGGCCATCCTGACATCACTGCAGTTTCCTCCTGACGGGCTCCCCACGGCTTCCCTCCTTCCCGGACGCCCCTGGGCTGACGCCTCGACACCCCTTAGACCTCCAGTCTTCTCCGGGAGGCGTCCTTTGGCCTTCCGGGTGGGGGCTGGGTGATGCTCACCTGCGTCCGCACCCCCAGGCTTTTCCAGCCACAGGAGTCATTGCAGCTCTGCAGCTGCCGTTTACATGGCCGCCTGACCTGCAGCCGTTCAGGTGAGGGTAGGGGCCACTGCTGACTCACCCACGGGGCACGTGGTAATTATCCATTAAACGTTCACCTGAACGACTGGGTAAGTGAATGAGCCGTCCAGGGAGTGGGAGGGTCAAGGTGGAAAGTGAGCAAGGCCAGCAAGGCCAGCACACCGGGGGCCGCAGGACAGCAAGGGCCGGCCCGACAGGGACGAGGCGGGGACCTGGCCCGGCGTGCGGGGGACCAGCAGACGTGCAGCCCAGAAGTAGGCGCTGTGGTCGGCCGGCCCGCCAGGGCCTGGGAGGACAAGGGCCTGCCCTAGCCGCTGCGACGTGGGGGAAGGACAGGGCCATGCAGCAGCAAGGGGGCAGCATGTCCAGGCCCGGGACACTGCAGAGGGAGGGCCGTCCAGGATGGCGCCCTGGGTCTCGAGTGACGAGGCTGCTGCCCTGGGCACGGGGGCCAGAAGACAGACAGGTGCTGGGGGCACAGAGGTCTCGGCCGTGCCCGGCCTGAGGGGAAGTGGTGAGCTGGGAGGAAGCTGAGAAAGAGGAACAGACGCGGGGGCCCCTCCTGTGACGCGGGGGCCCCTCCTGTGACGCGGGGCCCCCTCCTGTGACGCGGGGACTCGGGCACAAGGAATGTCTCAGAGCAAATTAATACCTGAACTGCTTGACTTTCTGTAAACTGTGGAAGAACGTGCCCCAAATTTCAAAGCCCCCGGCCTGAAGGTCGCTCTCCACGCACGATCCGTCCATTCGCTGTGGGGCAGATGTGACTGGTGTCGGGGCTTTAAGGAGACGCGAAGCTCTCGAAAGCCCCTGTTTAGGTCCCTGCCATGCGAGAGACCTGCCCTGCAGGGGAGAACGAATCTTGCCACCACTCCTGACTCTGTTTCTAGAAGGAAACCGAGGTCTTCAAGGAAGCCTAGTGTTTTCTCGTCCTGGGCGTTTGTATTTTAAAAAGTCCTTACAGAGCCACCTGTGCCCTCACCCACACCTGGATGCAGTGAAGCCTGGCCCACGAGGGATGGATTCGGGACACCTGTGCCAGTGCTGGTATTCCATTAGCTTGTAACCAGCCAGGGGTCAGCTGTACCCGGCGGGTACCAGGGCTCAGCCCCAGAGGAAGACTGAGCTATAGATGCCCTCCTCAGCACCTGCCTTACTTTGCTGAGAAAATAGAGTTTTGACTGGGCTAGGGGTTTCTTTTATGTGATCATCCCCTAAGTTGTCTGTAATGAACACTGTAAAGGAAAGCAACCTACGAAAGCCAAGCCGTGGGGACCCCAGGCCCTTTCTTTACACCTGCCCATGGCAGCTTCTCATCAGGAAGTCCCAGTCCAGCCGGAACAAGGTGGCCACAGCTCCGGGAGCAGGTCAGCGCCGCTGCAGCGGAAGGCGATGGGGTGTGAGTGGAGAGGAAGCCGGGCGGGAGGGTGCCAGCTGGCAGACAGGCTCAAAACTCTAGTAAACCATCCGGCAACCTCACGTCCAGGCGCTTCGACAGATTTCCCACCGTGTTCATCAAAAAAAAAGTGTTCTGAAAGTCTGTTTCTGATGATTTTGAGATCTGTCAATCCCGTCTGCTTCCCACACACCTGGAGTCCGCAAGGCCCCACGATGAACTTCGTGCCTGGACAGAGTCCACTCGGGGCCAGACTGTGCCTGCCCCCCCCCCCCCCCCGCCTGCCCCTCCACTGGGGCTGGGTTGAGGCATGGAGGACCCATCTCTGCCAGAAGAGGGCGCTGGGCCTCTCCCGGGCCCCAGCATGTCCGCAGGCGCCTCGAAACCTCAGCAAATGGCGTTATAAGCCTTGGCTTTAGGACCCACGGGGTCAAAGCTCTCTCGTTTCCGCTGTCCCCCAGGGCCTGGCGCAGAGTCTGATAGGTAACAGGGTGGGGTTTGTGGGAGGTTTATTGAGCGTGGGGCCTGAGAAGGTGGCTGGGGAACAGACCCCGTGAGAGGACGCCACGGCAGAGGGATGGGGAGGGAAACAGGAAGGGGGGACAGCAGCCAGGATGGATATGGGAGTGGCCAAGGCCCCTTGCGATGCGCTGGAGGGCAAGGGTGTGAAAGAATTGGCAACAATGGACAGCGCGGTGGAGGTCAGGGAGAGGGACACGGGGACAGGGACGGGGGAGTGGACAGCAGGGGGCGGGCATGGGGCTGGGGGCTCCCAACACCATGGACTTCACCCTCCAGATGAAGGTCCCGGAGGTGCTTTCTCAGAGCGGGTAGCAACCTCCTCTCCGCTCTGTGGAAAGATCCCAAAGGGTCAGGGGACTGCCTGCGGGGAAATGACCCTTGGGGGCTCAGCCAGGAGGGGGCCGAAGGTCAGCAGAGAGGTGGGTCCCGGCACAGTGAGGGGAGGGCGGGGCAGATGGAAAACGGAAGCGGGGAGCACAGATGCTCCAGGCCAGGCTCGCGGAGGGAGCCCGGGCGGCTGAGGGCCGGGGAGTGGGTACTTCGGGGGAGGTGGGGACGCCACGTGGACAGAGGGGGCAGGAGAGAGGCTCCCGCAGGGGAGGCCGAGGGAGAGGGCGGGGCCCCCGCAGGGGACTTGGAGAAGCAAGGTCTCTGTCGGGAGGGAGGCCGCGGCGCCGTGGCCCGAGGGTGGCCTGCAGTGGGGTCACCCGGAGGCTGCGCCTGGTCCTCAGGACGCCAGGCCTGCTCCAGGCCCTACGGCAGGCGGCCCCTGAGTGGGTAAGTGTATCCGGGGACGCAGTGGAGGTGGAGGCCCCGGGAGCAGCGACCGAAGGGTAGAGGGTCCTCGTCGTCCGGGAGGAAACGGGGTTGTGACAAAGCTGAGAACATGATCACCGAGGAGACGAGGAGAGCAGCCACGGGAAGGTGCACTGTGGACAGAAGCTCAATCCTCGCTCTCTTCCGGCACCTTCCTTTCAAATCCAAAACTACAGCGCGGTTTCGAGAACAGTGCAAGACCCTTCACATGCCCTTCGCCTGGACGTCAGCGGACGGCGGCCATGGAAACAGGCAGAGGCGCCTGTCCTTCTGCTGACCCACGGCGGGCTGGCGGGCTGCCGGACCCAGCCGGCAGACGTGTCAGCACGACGCTCTCCCCAGAACCCCGGGGAAACCGTCCACCACGGGGCTTTGAGGGACGGGCTTAGCAGCCGTATCTGCTGTATCTGCTGTGTCCCACAGATGAACTCAGTACCCGAACCCACTGTGTGTGACGTGTGAACTTAGTAACTGTACGATCCTGGTGACCTGTATTTACGTTTCCTCCATTGTTCCAATAACGCCACTCGTGGCCTTTTTGGTCTGATTTGGGTCCAGCTACAGGTGAGAATTTGTCTTCAGGTGTCCTGTACGAGGCTGACATTTCAGGAGTCCACGTACTCTGTAAAGTGCCCTGGAGGTGGAGGAGGGCTGCCCCCTCAGGAGAGACGTGGGCGGTGCCCCCCGCGGGGCCTGCGGGGCCCTCGGGTGGGGTGTGTGTCCGTCGGCGTGGAGCCGGGCCGTCAGGGGTTGGGGTGGTGTGATCGTGTTGCCTGTGGACGTCAGTCGAGGTCTGTGGGCTGTGTTCTACTTCTGTCCATGAATGACGGGCACAGGGGTTCAAGGGCTGGATGTGCAAGCCTCAGGTTTCCATGTGCGTCCTCTGTCCCGTGTGGTGGGGTTCCTGCCCCCAGCCCGGCCACACTCGCCCTCGCCTCCCAGGTCGGCCTGGGTGAGGAGTGTCCCCGCCCTTCCCCCTGCAGCTTCACTGTCAGGGATCCCAGGGGCACGACCCCCATCCCTGCAGCCCGTCCTGGCAGGGCCTGGCAGGATGCAGCACCTCTCGGGGGGCGGAAACTCCACACTGGGGTGGGGCGGAGGGCTGTCCCTACGTGGCGGCCTCCCTGTGACGCCAAGGGGCCTGCCACACACCTGCCAGGGGTCTTCTCTCAGCAGTGACACCGGTGTGTGTGCAGCCAGTCTCCTTGGGCCACGGCCACAGGCAGAGGTCTGTTTCTCTCCCTGTCCATCTGTGAAACGCAGCTCTGCATCCACAGGCTGGGCCGGTCACTCAGCAGATCTGGCTCCGTGAGAGGAAGGAAGGCTCGCTGCGAGTGAGTGCAACAGCGGAGATGTCGGCGGTGATGCCGCAGCAGACGGGACAAATGCAGCAGCTCTTTGTCTCCCAAAGACCCTTAGGATCTCGGGAGCACCCTCTCATCGATTAAACGAGAACAGACGTAAGCCATGTTCATAACAAGAAGCTTCTAAAAGCCAGACTAGAGTTAAGGGCCCAGACCTAACTGGTGAGCAGGCCAGTATTTAAAGGGCATTGGATACACTCACCATTAGACACCCAAACAAACGAGGCCCCGTTTTCGTATTCACAGTGGAGGCTGAACAAGCAGTGAAGCACGCGAGGAATGGCTGCCATCCCGGCGCACGCTGGCCAGGGCTGCAGGGAGCCGCTCGGGGGCCGTCAGGGTACGAGCCCCCGGAGACGAAGGGCAGAAATGTCAGTGCTGGCGGTACTAGATATGACTGTCAGCTCCCTGAGCATCCCAGGAGAACAGCGTACAAACACTTCAGCCAACTGTCGTTCGCTATGGCAAATCACTCAGAACAAAACCCAGGGGGATCAGCCAGCTTCTAACTCCCTCTGTGAAGAAGGCACCACACACGGACAGGTGCTTCCTGTCTCCCTAGAACCTCCTACCCATCCATCACTCGGTCAGTGACGTAGCACAATTAAGAAGCCGGTTGGGGGCTTCCCTGGTGGCACAGTGGTTGAGAGTCCGCCTGCCGATGCAGGGGACACAGGTTCGTGCCCCGGTCCAGGAAGATCCCACATGCCGCGGAGCGGCTGGGCCCGTGAGCCATGGCTGCTGAGCCTGCGCGTCCGGAGCCTGTGCTCCGCAACGGGAGAGGCCACAACAGTGAGAGGCCCGCGTACCGCAAAAAAAAAAAAAAAAAAAAAAAAGAAGCCCGTCGGTATTAGGAAGGTGACGTGAAGTGCCTTTGACGCTTCTGACACTTGGCGATGCCCCGCTCGCCCACCCTGATCAGGGGCCTTTCCTACCCGAGTGGGGGGCTGGCTTCAGCGGCCCCTCCCACTACTGACACCTCCCTGTGCTGCCTGGTAGGAAAGCCCGCGCAGCCAGGGGGGCTCCGGGGCAGGGCTGGTAAGCCTGTGTCCCAGCACCTGGTGGGCGGCAGGGGTCTGGGCTTGGCCTGCCCTGAGCGTCTGGCCTCATCCCTGGAGAGGGCGGGGTCCCTCCTCACCTCTCCACCTTGCACCTGCCGGGCACCTCACCTGCCGGGCACCTAGACACATGACCCTTCCCTCGTCCCTAGGCCCCTCCCATCCCTGACCCTTCCATCCCCCAGGGAAGCAGACAGAGGCCTACGCGCACCTGACAAGTGGAGCACAGGTGACCTGCCCGAAAAGGGGAAATGACAGGTGAGCTTTCACGGGAAGCAGACACGCCCATAATCAGGGCTCGCTGCCCCCAATCCGCCAGCGTTCTCACGTTTCCTTCAGAAAATGCCCAGAGTTGCCTCCTATCACCTCAACCTCTTATTTTTTTAACAGCTTTATTGAGATGTAATTCATATAGCATAAAATTCACGCCCTTTAAATTGTATAACACAGTGGTTTTTAGTATGTTTACAGAGTTATGCAACCGTCCCCATAAGCTGCTTTTGGAACGTTTCCACGCTCTCATAAAGAAGCGTCGCACCCCCAGCCCCTGGTGACCACCAAGCTGCTTTCTGTCTATGGGTCTGCCTGTTCTGGACGTTTCACGTGAACGCAATCACACACCATGTGTTTATTAGTCTTTTGTGCCTGGCCTTTTTCACTCAGCACCACGTTTTTGGGGTTTACCCACGTGTGGCCTGTGTCAGTGCTTCTTCCCTCTTTGTGGCTGAGCAACGTCCCGTCGTATGGACGTGCCACGCTGTTTATCACGCACCGTGCGATGGGCACGGAGGCTGCCCCCTGCCCACCCATCCGGAGCAGCGCTGTTGTGAGTGCTTGTGGCCAGGCCCTCGCCCTGAGTTCTCCCGGACAGATGCCCCCGAGCTGCCAGGCAACGTGGTCGCTCCACGGTTAACCTTCGGAGGAACCGCTGGACCACGTTCTGAAGTGGCTCGTCTCCTCTGACAGAAGGAGGCTTCACTTCGAATGTAAGCATTAGAAACAAGCCACTCAGAGCTGCTGCCCCTCCGTCCCCATAACCAGCAGGGCCCCACTAGCCTCGCCGCTGCTTCCCGCTGAAAGGGGGCCCCGAGTGACCGTCCAGACCGTGGAGGGATGCAGACCTCTGGGCGGGAGCCCTTCCGACGAGGCTGCTGCAACAGGCGGGCAGGGCACGAGTGCCGAGGGGCTCAGAACCCGTGCTTTGGGGGCCCCGTGCCTCCGTTGGGGCCTCTCTGCTGCGGGTCTGCTTAAGAGGGTTAAGTGCCCTTAAGAGACCCCAGAGAACCGTGCGGGCCAAGTAGAATAACCCCCCGGGAAAGAGACGCTTCGCGCGCACAGCGCGCTGCAGCCGCGCCCAAGCCCGCAGGCCCCACCGCCCGCCGCAGCCCGGCCTCACCTTGCTGAGGTGCAGCTGCGGCTGCTGCAAGTGCTGCTTGTGCTTCTCCAGGAACTGCTGATGCTGCTGCTGGACCACCAGGTGCTGCAGTGCCTGCGCGCTCTGGGGCAGCGGCGCCGACTGCGTGCGGCCCAGCGGGCGGTGCTGCCGCAGCTTGTGCACCGATGGGGACACGCGCTCCGCCCCCACCAGGGGCTGCGCGTGCAGGGGCAGCGCTCCCAGGCCTGCAAGATAGCGGTCTGAAGAGAACACAGGGGGGAGAGGCAGCAGAGGGGAGGGGAGAGGGCCGTTGAGTGACTGTCGGAGGCCGGCCGGTCCGGCACCGCCTCCCTGCAGCCCGCCGGGCCTGCTCTAAGCTTGGGCTTCAGGGCAGAGGCCTTCCATCATCTGGTCCCCGGACACCCAGGTCCAGGCCGTAAACGAGAATGGTCCCGGCACAAACGCCCGCAGAGGGGCCCCGGTCCGGCTGAGGAAGGGGCCAGGGTTCTGGTGGCTCCAGTGTCCTGGAGGAGCAGGCTCCTCCCCGACAGCCCACAGAACCAGGGTCTGAGGATCGGTGGTCCCTAGGGATCAAACCATCCTAAAGTTCTCTTAAAGCATAGATTTTATACACACAGAGGGCATTAACACTTTAAAAAATCCTGATGCACATTGCCAAAATCTCTTTCTATGAATTTCTGGAAAGCTTTTGCTACCAGCTGATAGGAAAAGGGCAGCTTGGCTGTACCCGTGCCTGGACTAAGTTTTTCAGTTAAGAATCTATATTGACGGGACAGGGTCTTGTTTGAATCTGTGTTTGAATCTTGTTTTAAAATGCAACCTCTTCACGCAAAACCCAGGAAGGTAAACGTTTTTCCTCCTGTATTCCTTTGTGTTCCAACCATCAGTATTTTTTTTTTAATGAGTTTTTATTGATTTTTATTTATTTATTTTTGGCCGCGTTGGGTCTTTGTTGCTGTGCGCGGGCTTTCTCTAGTTGCGGCGAGCGGGGGCTACTCTTTGTTGCGGTGCACGGGCTTCTCATTGTGGTGGCTTCTCTTGTTGCAGAGCATGGGTTCTAGGGCACATGGGCTTCAGTAGTTGTGGCGCATGCGCTCAGTAGTTGTGGCACACGGGCTTAGTTGCTCTGCGGCATGTGGGATCTTCCCGGACCAGGGCTCGAACCCGTGTTCCCTGCATTGGCAGGCAGATTCTTAACCACTGCGCCACCAAGGAAGTCCCAGTATTTTTTTCTTTTACAAATTGTTGGTTTAGATAGTTTACCATTTTTCCCCAGTTCCATGGGTAAAAGGGTTTAACAAACCCATCCCAGGCCACCTGAGTGTCTGTTCCCTGGCACCTGAACAACATCTAAACATCACTCAGGCAGACTATGACCCCAGATCAGGGTGTCTGACCAGGAGAAACAGCAGGTAAACTGAAATGCCAGCTCTCGGCTGCCCAGAGAGGCTGGCTTCTGCGACGGGGCACCTGCCTGAGGTGGCCCTGCTGACAGGTGGGTGGCTCCTGCCCTCCCCCAGGGTCTCCAAAGCCAGTGGGGCTGTGTCGCTATGTTTAGTCGAGCCTGAGACCCCCGGTGGGTATGGACTCTCAGTCTTTTCCTGGTCCCTTCATGGGGGCTATTTTTGAATTAAAAATACTACTTTGTGCCAACAGGAAAAAAACCCTCAACCCTAGCAAAACTGTCCCTTGTTACCTTTTCAAAAAGTTAATCAACCACAGTTCCCTAAGCCACCATCTCTTTTTATCCAAACCAGTAGTGTTCTGCAAAGGTAAGTTATCTTAAACTTTACTGTCTGCTTGGCTACTAAATTAAAGTGAATAACTCAAAATGCATTCGAGATAGAATAGAATCGTTCTCTCCCCAGCTTTCTAGAAAAGTTTTTTAAAAAAGAACGGCATCATCATAAAGAAGGTCTTTCAGAATTCGTCAGTTGTTGATGTAGGTATTGTGGGGGATTAAACCATTTCACGGAGATAAGGACACGAGCCACACGACGCTGCATTTATGGGGTTAAAAGGCTACTTAGTTACTGAAAAGGTCCCTTCTTGGAAAACATCCCTTGTTTTTAAAGCTCCTGTGGGCCCCCAAGGACGAGGGTGTAACAGGTGCTGGGGCCGCAGCGCCCTGCGCTGGGCGACCTGGGCCGACCCGCATCATAGCCCGCAGAGCAGCTTCTCTCGCTTCCAGAGGAGGGAACACGAAGTCCACGGAGATCTGACGTCCGCTTGGACACAGGCTCAGGAACAAGGAGCTCAAGTGGGCCAGCGAGGCTGGGACTCCGGTTCCTGCTGCCGTTGCGGGTTCTCCAGGGCTCCCCTCTCTCTGATCTGGGCCTCCAGCAGCTTGACGACGGCGCAGACGCCTGCCTTCACCGGGCGACGCCTCCCAGAGGACACAGGTCGCGGTTCCCGCGGGGCCGTGGGCGTGCGCTGACGGTGGAGAGGCCTTACACACCCCGACGCCGGCGATGCTTGGGTTGGACACGGAGCTGCCCGGGGCGCAGGCCTTTCGGGCTGGAGCCCAGTTTTGTTCTGCCTCCGTTCCTCACCTCTCACCCCCATCCCACTCACCCCAAATTTGACCCCAGTGCCCCTGGAGGGTAAAACTGTGGGGCTACCACGCTCGGGGACAAATGCAGTGATCAGCATCACTGAAAACTGGACACCCTGACCTTCCAGTACCAAAGCCATCAGCCGGCAGCTAGCTTCCGGTTCAGAACCTAAAGATGACCCCTTAGATCATTAACGAGAGTTTTTGATGATAACTCAAAAGCAGTTGGTTTTCAGTATATGTTGTAAAACTTTCAAGCATGAGGGCACAGTAAATTAGGATCAAATTCTATCCTGGATGACCAGCTGCCTGCAGAGGCCGGCTGGGTTGGGCGGGGGGAGGGCCCAGGCTGCCCCGCCCACAGGGACCTGCTTCTGAGTATTTGTGAAATGATGCGGTTCTAGCTCTGACACTGTCTGTCCGTCCATAGTGACCACCAGCAAGCAGGCAGGTCTGTGGGCCGACCACTGGGGAACCTCAGGGAACCTGCCGGAGGCAAACCTGCAATGACCCTTCCTGACTCTGCTCAGACACCCCTCCTGGCACATGGTTCCATCGCATAAATGTCTACTGTGCACCTTCCAGCACCAAACACCGCGGGGGGTGGCAAGGTCGTAGGAAAGAAAGCCCAGCGTCTGTTCTCCAGGAGGAAGGAAGCATGCCCAGAAACTGCCTGCAGAGTGCCCGGGAGGAGGGCCGGTGGGCACCGGAGTGGGGCCTGATGCAGAGGAAGGGCTCTGAGAAAAGGGCGGTGGGTGCGGAAGGTGCCGTGCGGGCCCTGCCAGTACTGGGCGAGCGGCATCCCATGTGCTGCGCGGGAGGAGAGAGGGAGGCCTACGCAGGCTGCTTCCACGCTGAGAGCTGGGGCTACGCGCCACGCCGGAGCTGTCCGACAGAGCTTCCTGGGCTGACGGAGTGTTCCACGTTCCTACTGCCCCACAGCCAGTGGCCACGTGAGCATCTGATGAGCCGCGTGTGGGACTCCCCGTCAAATCTCTCCCTCTGCTGTTAGCCTTCATTCAATGTGGGTGGCCACACTGGCCCAGCTCTGGACCCTGGCAGGGCTTCCCGGGCCTTCCTACGAGTGTAGGGTGACTCCAGAGATCCCAGGATCAGGGAGGGGGCGGGGAAGGGCCCACGAGACCCCCAGGAAGGACAGACAGGCCAGCAGGGAAGTGAGGGAGAGAGCGAGGTTGAAGGTTAAAAACGATGAAAGACCAAGAGTCACCACCACAACCAGAGCACCTAACAGCTGAGGAGGGAGTGAGGTCAGGGCCGCCCCGCTGATCCTCAGGGCTCAGGAGGCCCCTGTAAAAGCCAGGGAGGAAGCTGAACACCCCGCTGGGTGGTGCCTGGACCCGGGGTGATGACCCTGCGGCAGGGCCCCCTCATTTCATGGAGAGCCACACACACACCGTCACTCGGAAAGTAACACTTTTACACTGTGTTGCTAGGCAAATTTCAGAGCAAATCTATTTTTTTCTAAATATAACCACCCCTTAGATGGGGCACATTAACAAAAATGTTACTGCTAATAGAAACCCGCTGCCCACCAGAGCCAGCCCTGGGCTTCCATCACGTGTCCGACAACCCAAAGGGCAGACCCATGAGAGGGGCCGCCAGCCCGCTCTCGGGAAAGTAACCAGGAAGTGTGTCTGATGCTCCTGCTTCCACGCACCTGGCTCTGGGAGTGGACTCGGTCCATCCAGCCACAGCCTGGCATGCGAGGGGCAAGTCCAGAAGTTCTGGGGGGACAAGCCACCCCGCCGTCCCTCCTGGGGAGCCCACGACAGCCTGACGCGGCCTGCAGCATGCTCACCTGTGACAAGGGGCGTCTGCGCGGGCGGCTGCTCCAGGAGGACCACGTGCTGCAGAAGGGAGCTGGGAGTCGCCCCCGAGTCACGCTCCAGGGGTGTGGTGCCCAGGTAGGGGGTGAGGTGGGTGCCGGGGAAGAGCGAGATGCGTTGCTGGAGGGCCGGGAGGGCCAGTCTCTCGGCCTCCTGCTGGCTGGCCGCCCCCTGGAGAGGCACAACCAGGCTCCCAGGGTCAAGGCCTGGGACGGCCGCCCCACGCCACTGCCACCCAGACCCGTGGGCACCCACTTACCGCGGAGGGGCCGGTGGCGGGAAGTCCCAGCGTGATGTTGGGCAGGGATGGGGACGTGTACAGGGGCAGCGGGCCCACCGAGCCTTCTCGCGTCACGAGTCTGTGTGCCAGGCTGGTCTGGGGACAGAGCACACAGGGCCATCACACAGGCTCTGCACTGCCAAGCCTGGGTGACACTCGCCAAGGCAAACGACCACAGAAAACACTTTGCGGCAGACCATGCCCAGTTCTGAGATCCCCGGTACAGAAATCTATTAACGAGGACAGCACGGGGGCGAACACGGCATTCAAAGCAGGCCACAAGCACTGCAGCCTGATTCACAATTCTTCACTCTCTTGTTTTGTTCTTATTCAATTCACTCATCGTTGTAAACTATCAGAATAAAATCTAGGCCAATATATTTAAAAATATATTCTTAGAGTCAGGAATGTCTTTCCAAACATATCATGAGAGGTAGAAACCAGAGAAGAAAGTATTGATTAAAAAAGAAATCCCAGGCTTCCCTGGTGGCGCAGTGGTTGAGAGTCCACCTGCCGATGCAGGGGGCGCGGGTTCATGCCCCGGTCTGGGAAGATCCCACATGCTGCAGAGTGGCTGGGCCCGTGAGCCATGGCCACTGAGCCTGCATGTCTGGAAAAGGCAAATAACGGTCACAACAAGGTTGGCAACGTATAGTAGAGACAAAGACCAATATATAAAGAACATGCAAATCAAACAACAAGTAGTGAGAAATGACAAAGAACCCATATGGAGAAAAAAACTCATAGAAAAAAAATACTCAACATCATCAGTAATCTAAAAACATACCTAAAAATCTAAAAACATTTAAAAACCTATCCAGTTGGCAAAGATTTTCAAAAACGACTACAGCACCTTGACCCAGAGAAACAGAAACACACTGCTGGCTGGATCATAAATCGGCGTGCTCCTTCTGCAGGACAATTTGGCAATCCGTGTCAAAAGCCTTAAAACCGGATCTAACCTTAAATCCAAAAATCCCACTCCACCCTCAGAATGCACCCTTAGGAGATAAAGCTGGACGCACACAGACTTGGCCACAGGAGCGCTCTCTGCAGCAGCGTCCACGCTGTGCTACAGCGTGTCAGAGGATAAATCCATGAGGGCATGTTTACACATGGGGACGTTCAGGTTGGAAAAATCTTGTTGATGACTTGGGAACTTATTTATCACGTGTGGTTAAGTACCAGTCCCCGAGGACTTGAACTGCTGTCGTATTTCACATCTTTTTGCTTCTAGAATGAAGGTTCTTTGCTAAAAGGACACTGTCCTATTCACACGGTATCCTCCCTCACTAGACGCCCAGTGACGTGTGCGGGGCCAAGGGCACAGGAAGAAGAGGACGAGAAGGTGGTTGCCGTGACGCTAGCTGGTGGTGTCATGGAAAATAACACTAGCGATGGACATCTAACCAGTTCTCTCCTAGCTCTTCTCACAATGGACTATATAATTAAGCATGAGAAACATTTTGGGTGCTTTAAAATTTCACTTTTGCAAGGTTAAAAAAAAACACGAGCTGAAAGTTGTCACAAGTTACTGTAAACAATGGCAGGCTACCTGTAGCCCCGGCTGGAAAGTCCATCAGAGGACTGGGCGATTACCACCCCAGGGCACGTGCGCAGGTATTCGGTGCTTTGCAGAATTTCCTAGGTGGCTTAATGGTGTCATACTTGGTGTTACTCGGAAACACACATGCACGTGATAAACTCCGTCCTCATGCTCTAAGTGCAGAGCAGGAAGGACCGGCGTTCTTCACCTGGGAGGGAAGTTAGTGCATCTTCCCCAGAGAGATGGCTGCGGCCACCTTTAGTTCATTCACATATTCAGTTGTACAGTAATGATTAAAGGGCTACTTTAAAAAGTAGCCCATTTTCTAGATACAAAAAAAAATCAGCAAGCTATGATTTAGAGAAAGTGATTGAGATTGCCAAGGAAAGCACGATTTTGTTCCTGGATTTGTCCAGGAACAAAATAAGCAAACATTTAATGTTTGAAAGTTGTCATTTCCTCTTTATAACCAAGGCTTTTTTTTTTTTTTTTTTTACCTGATTTATTTTTAGAACTAAAGCAGCCTTCTGGGAATTGCCTGGTATGTTGATTTGTCCGCATTTCCGGTGCCGGCCATCTCCATCTGCCCTAGGACGTGCTTCTCAGCTGCCCAGCTGCCCAGAAAGGCCAGGGCCAGGGCAGCATGCCCTCTGCACGCCCCCGAATCACACTTGGCTTTCGGCATCGGCTGAATGTCTTCCCCTGGGAAGAGGCTGTCCACGGGTCAGGGGAGCCCTGCTTCCTCCATGTAAGCGGGGCGGGGGAGGGGTGGAGGATGCTGAGAGTCCCTCAGTCAAGCAGGGAAAGGGGGCGCCGGGCCAGTGGGCCTCGCTCCCGCATGAGCACCCCACCTCACCTCTGGACTGGAGAAGGAGAGCAGACAGAATGGAGCTCTCAGAGAGAATGTCCAGTTCTAACTATACTTGAAATCCACAAAGGACATCCAATCGTCATCAAATTTTCAAAGACTACCCCCATGATTACAATGACTATCTAATGTAAAACATGAAAACTGCGCTCTTCACATTTCTTGTGAATCCTCTGACATCTATTCATCTGCAGTAGCTTAACTTACATTAACATGTGATTTGTAAAAATTAACACATAATTTAAACTGGCATCCGCCCAAATAAGGCACCTCTACAATATGAACCATTAGGTACCTAACTGCCCGTTTTAGATAAAATCAGGATCTACGCCAGCTATCGACAAGCCACACCCAGCATTCACATCTCACTCCAGGGAGCGATTTCTAGGCCAAGTTCTAAGGCTAATCACAGGTAGACCTCAGCTGTGAACTCAGACTCACAGAGAAGCGTTGTTAAAACTTCTAATAATGTAAACAAGTATTTAAACCGGTAGGTTGAAATGCACAGGTAATAAAAGAAGCACATAAAGGAAAAGAATAAAAGAAAATGGGGATTCGGCAGGCTAGAGGCAGTAGCACAAAATCATTTCCAACAGTCATCTTAGTTCTAAAAATCTGCTTATACCTTAAGTGTCTAGAAACTGGAAATGAAAATGGAGTGGACACGTGTGCCTGCGTCCTCCAACTAAGACTTGTCAACCCTCTGGAAGGGCAGGACTCATTTCTAAATATTTAAGGAAGAAAGTAAATACCAGTATTCGATAAATTATAGCCTCCTGTACGTTGGAAGGAACGTAAAAAACCTCATGAGAACCTTGCAGTCAACAGGACCGTCTGAGCAGAAAGGACACGGCACCGCTGGCTCAGTCCAGGGAAACGAGGTGTGCAGCCGGCTCCCCAGCGGTCGCCCCCGCCCTCGGGCCCCAGATACCGGTCAGCACCTGCCCATCCCAGTGGGCACGGGAGAGACGACTGGAAGCCGGCCCTTGGGGGGGAGGGTGCCTGGCACAGGGCTGGCACGAGGCAGGAGCTCCAGAGACACTTGTGGGATGAGCCGGGGGAGAGAAAGTGAATAAGGAGGGAAATGAATGCATGTGGAGCAAAGGTTCTGGAACCTCCGGCCCGGAACATGGCCCTGACCGAGGTCTGGTCCAGGGCACGACCTGTAGCCAGCCTTGGGGCCCCTCCACCTGGCCGGAGCAGCCCCCCAGAGAGAGCTCTCCCGGAACGTCCCTCCCAACCTGTAGCGCCCTGGGCTCTGACCGGCAGAGGTGAGGGTCGCTGACCCTGTGGTCAGAGGCTCCTGGTTCCTGAGATGCTTCTGAAATGCTGCCCCTGACAGTCAAGATTGAAGGGCAGCTGGAAACTGCTCTTTGGAGCCAAAAAACCAGACGTGGACAGGCGCGCTGGGCACTGACCTCGGTCGGGACGCTGGGGACGGCGGGCGCGATCCCATTCTCCGCGCTGGCGTTCCCGGAGCTGTTGTTGGGTGAGCTGGGTGCGGAGCCCGGGGCGCTGCTGCAGGCCGAGTCTGGGGGCAGGAGAGACACCTGTGAGCCTGACTCAGGTCAGGCAAGGACACCGCTTCCCAGGCCCTGAGCTGCGCCGGCCGCCTGTCCTCAAAGCTGCACTTCTGCTTTGAGCTGGCTGACGGCAGCAGTCCCAGCAAGGAAGAGCAGGACCACGGCCCCCAACAAGGGCCATGGCGCCAATTCCTTGCTCTGTTTTGCCAGCGACCCCTGTGAGCTTCGCAAGCCTGTGGCTCGTGGAGGCCCCACCGGCACCTTCTCAGCTGTGCACACTCTCGACTTTACTCCCCTTTTGAAAAGTCTCAAGATGATCGTAAACCCCAGAAAAAGAGACCCTGAACACTTACTGATATTCTAACAACAAAAGACAAGAAAACACAGAGGCCAAATGACTGTGAACAGGGGAAGGTCAGATTCACTGTACTTGCTTACAGAGCCCCCTCGGTCAACATTTGCTTTGAGCTAATCTTTGCATTTTTCAAACATCCAAGGAAGAGCACAGCTGGTGGCTTCTGTCATTGATTAGGGTTATCTGAAAACTCACCCCAAGATACTCTCCAGGTAGCTGTGACGGGGGGGTGGCCCCAGCCCACGCATCGGGGCTGGGACCGAGGCGGCCGTGTGTCCCAGCCGGGTCTGCCCCTCAGTTCCAAAGGAGCCACCGTTGCTGTGTGTGCAAACACGTGACGTAACAGGAGGGTCTTGTCTGGCTGAACGCTGTTTATCAATGGCAGCCTCTGGTTAAGACCTTCCAGAGGGAGCCGGCCTGAGCCATTTGCCTTTGCCTCCTGAGTACTCACTGACCACGGGCACTGCTGACCTAAGACTCTGCCCTGATCTGGGCTCCCAGGCTCGAGGAGGGGAGGCCTGGGCCACCTGCCTAAGCTGGCACGCCGAGGGCGCTCAGCAGGCCACCCTCCAGCGCACGAGACCACGGAGCTGCCCGCGGGGCCTGGCCGACTCTGAGACCTGATTCCAGCCGAACTCGGGGTAACAGTGAGAAGGCTGAGGGTGCTGGTGTGGATGGCAGTGCCCATACCCCAGCGCCCAACCCCACAGGCCCGGCTCACGCGGGGAAGGAGACCTGACCCCAGGGGCACATGCACGACCCCCTCAACCCAGGGGACCGTGAGCGCTCTCATCCTCTCCACCGAGCAGCGGTCCCCCTGGGGACACCCTGGCAGCAAGTGACTGTCCACTCAAGGGCCCGCCCCGCCCTCCGGGGTGCTGATGGTGAACTCGGGCCCCGGCTCCCCTCCCTCCTCCCACCAGATCCAGAGCCTGGCCTCCGCCCAGTGAAGTCCCATTCACACGTGCCCCCAACTGGGCTGGCAGGTGTCACGCTTCACGCGTGAAGACAGGGCTTGTTTCCCCGACCCCCACGGCAGCCATCCCCCTGCCTCGGACGCCCACATGGTGAGGCCCTCCCACCTTCCTGTAAGCGGGCCTGTGTCAGCAGCATCGGCAGGTACGCTCTCCTAGGTGTGTGTGTGAAAGCACAACAACTTCCGGCAATAAAAAAATATATATACTATCTCTCCAACTTTTCACCCGTTTTCAACTCAAGAATGTTGATTATTTTTTCATTCCACTTCAAGGAATCTGGTCTAAGAAAATAAATACAAATGCGTAACCGTCACGATATTATTTGTATCAGCACGATGGAATACCATTAAAGGTGCCAGAAAGTGTTGTGACTACCGTCAAGGGAGGAAAGGATACGATTGGACACAGGGCACGTGACAAATGCACAGAAGAAGGACTGGAAGGAAATGTGCTCAGATGCTGACGGCAATTTTCTCTGGACGGTGTTGGAGGGGCAGCCGATTCCCTCCTTTGCTTTCCCTGATGGGCACGGCTTTGACGAGGGACTGGGAACAGGCAGAGTGACGCTGCCACGTCCCGGGACCTGTCTCACCATCATCTCAGTGCCACCTCTGGCCCCCGTCTCACCGCCGTCCCCCTGTACCAGCCGGCGGAGCTGCTTCGGCGACGCTGTGTACCTCTCCTGCTCAGGAACCTTCACCACCTCCCCAGTACCCCGGGGGAGGCGCCCCCGCTCTCTCTGGGAGCCTCCCTGCCTGGAACTCCTTATTTTCCAGTCTTGTGGAAAGCCAGCTCTGCTCAGAGCATCCTGCCTCTCCAGCCGCCGGGAGGTGTGCTGGCCGGGAAATCCATCCCTCATCTCCGTGCTGCCTGCATTCACCCGTCGAGCTTCCCCGGGCCCGGCGTGGCCTCCACCGCTGCCCTGCCCCGCTGCCTTCGTGGTGCCCTCTTTGGGTAACACAGCCCAGGGCCAAGCTGGGGCCACGTGTGGTGCGTTAGCTGCCCCACACGTGACGTCTGGGCTCTGGAGTTAGACTGGAAGCTCCCTGGAGGTGAGCACGCAGCTCACCATTTTGGTGCCCAGCCCAGTCCTGACACAGTCACAGGCTGACAGCACGGACGCCAGAACCGGCGCTCAGAAAGAAGCCGCCGGGGACTGCGTCCCACCAGAGGCAGGACTGGAAATAGACGCAGGGGCCTGCCGTCCGCGGCCTGGCATCCCCCAGAGAGACGAGGCCCACGTGTGGTGAGACACACGCTCTAACTCGTTCGAGGCCTGAGTCTGAACGGGATCCCCCAGGCAGAGGATCCTGAGGTGACTCCCTTCCCTGATCTCTCCACCAGAATGAGCAACGATGACAAAGATGGGCCCCCGGGCATGAGGCCTCAGGCTCCGCTTCACACAAACCCACGAAGTCCAGAGGCAGACCCCTGGGCTGCGGGACAGGGGTGAGGGCACTCCGGCTCTCATCCCATCCCAGACCCTGGACTCAAATCTGAGGGTGAGGTTCCCGGCCCCTCACCAGCCCCAGCACCCAGGAGCCCTTCCTCCTTCCCTGGGAACTTGACCCTGAAGGACGCTGCCGAGAGCCCTGGTTTTCCCACCAAACCCTGCACTTGGTGCAAACATGGTCCCGCCCCTCCTGTTACCAGGCCACCTGAGCGGCCCCTTTGTCCCGTGATTTTAGGGCTGGTGGATGTGCACCCTCTGGAAGTGGGGTGCACGCCCAGGAAGTGAGGTGCGCCCTAGGGACTGGGGGGTGTGTCGGGAAGTGGGTGCATCCCAGGACGGGGCTCTGCCTGGTGGGTGTGCTCCCCCGAGTCGGCCGCTAGGTGGGGGCCGAGAGCAGTGCGTGAACGGAGACTCGGAAACTCCCAAGCTCCCTCCTCCTTCCCCCGCCCCTGTCCGTCCCACTCTTCCCAGGAAGATTCTCACGCTTTCCAGCGGTTCAGACGCTGTTTAATGGGCAGTGGGGCAGGGAGGAAACGTGGCATTCACCACTGAGAGGGCAGGATCAGTTAAAACCCCACCTTCGGAGAAGCCTCCACTTACAATTCCTGAAAGTCTCCTGTGACGGCAGGAGGTCTGACTGCTCTCACCTGCCCGGCGGGGTCAAGGTCGGCTGGGTCAAGGTCGGGAACAGGACACGCCGCCGTACAGCGATAGGGACGGGCCCGAGACCCCCTGCTGGGTGCCAACCGTGGCCCTGGGACTCCCGGGGCTGGCACTGCGGGCACAGGAGCCCTTGGGGCAGGGGGCGGGCGGCGATGGGGACATGCGCAGAGGCAGGTTTCGGTGCTGAAGGGACAGCACACAGGAGAGCCTCTCAGAGGGCAGCCGGGTTGGCACGAACATACCTGTGACATCCAAAGGACGCTTTTTTAGAGCCGTGACCACTGGCCCATCTTTCCTGCGTAACAGGGGGCTGCTCCGTCTTTCAGCCACTTTCTGCTTTAGCCTGGAGCGTAATTTCAGATTGGGTTCAGATGCTGCACGGAAAGGAGACACCATTACAAGCAGGCAGACACAGCTGGGGTCACGGTTATCTCGTGGGCAGTGTAAGAATATGCTCACTGGGTAAATATTAGCTTAACACAGATGCACTGTTCCAGGCTGGAGCAAGGCGGCAACCTGAGGCCTCGGGCAGAAGACGTCCAGCCCCATCCGTCAGTCCAAACACTGACGCAAGTGCACCTGATGCCTTTAGTGAACCATCTGCGGACAGAGGGTTACATACATGTTGGAGCGGCACTGCATTTACAAGTAGCTGGGAGGAAACCCGGCCATCGGGGATGGTTTGGGGGCTCTGGGCCACGAATGTTACTATTACCCCTACATTACAGACTTTCCCGTTCACCTGAGAATCACAAATTCCTCCCTCACGTAACAGACCAGGAGCCAGCTGCCCACTCGAGCTCCCGGCCACCGAGAGGGTGCTAAGGTCAACCCGCCCCGGCGAGAGGCTTAGCCATGCTGCCTGCAGGTGTTCGCCTGACCCCTGGGCACAGGTGCTTAGGCTTGGTTTGGTTTTGGTTAACAGCTCTGCTTGTGTGCGTGGAGCCCTTTGCAAACCCGCATCTTTAAGCCCACGGTGGTCCCAGCCTCTGCGCCTGGAGCCCAGACACTCCCGCCCCCGGGCCAGTCCAGTCCCACACTGGGGGTGGGCCGTCTTGGGAAGATGGCAGCCTCACACAGCCGGGCCCTCCCGGTGGCCTCCAGACACAGGAAGGCAGCTCGGGAGTCCAGGGCAGTGGCGAGACCACCACCCAGGAGACGCGTGTGTTCGAGGCTTTGCTCAACTACATTCAAGCTTCTGCTACTTGTGGATTTGCAAACTGGAGAGTTTTTACCTTTTGTTTTTGTTTTTAATCAGCTACCCTGCTGTTTTTAATCTTTCTGGAACAGGAAGTTTACTGCTGTCTAGAGCAACAAGCAACATAACCAAATGCCCCCCAGAATCGGACGTAAGCTGGTTTGGGTTATAAGAACCGGGCCCTGTGTGTGTCTCACGGCCACTGTGACTCTGCCCTTTGTGGAGCACAGCAGGCAGGGCTGGGGGTCCCAGCTGCCGGGTGACCCTGAAGGAGGCTGGGAGGCAAAGGACGGTTGCTCTGTGGATCTTGGGAAGAGGAGAGAAGCAGGCCCCCTAAACGACGCTCCCCAGAGAAATCAAAGATGCGCAAGGAAGGAGCCAGCCCTTCCCAGAGGCTCAACCTGCTCTGGAGGGCTGGCTCTGGAGAGGCGCCCTCTGCTTTGCGGCATAGTTGTGTATAAGGCAAGGCTCCCGGCAAGACTTTCGTGTCGAAAGACGGAGAGGGCCCAGCTACAGAGCAGCCCCCCACGGCTAGAGGGCCCACTTCCACTGTCTTTAATACTATTTTTACATTGTGGAGATAACTGTAGATTCACTTTCATTTGTTTCTATTTCTACACTGAGTTTCTTACTTTATCATTATTTAAAAAGAAAAAAGAAAGCCCAAACCCCACCAGACTAACAGGCAAGGAAACAACAACCCTCCTCCTACTAAGATCTCAGCTGAACCGACACAGGGTTTCCACAAACACAGGTCCGGCCCGGGGACGAAAGCCGCTCCTGAGATCCAGGGCGGTGCAGCCCCCCCACAACAGGGAGCGCGCGGCCCCCGGCCCCAGTGGGGGCCCCTCTCAGGGGCACTGAGGTCAGGCTGTCTGGAAGCAACACTGCCGTGTCCTGACATCACGCCCAGCAGCGAGTGAGGAAAGCAGAGACTGAGCCGCCAAGGGTGCCCAGCACGTGGCGGGGGCAGCGGCACAGAATTCAGAGAGTTCTGTGTGTGTGTGTGTGTGTGTGTGTGTGTGTGTGTGCGCGTGTGTGCTCAGAGCTGCCCTTTTGGGAATCCTGAAAGGACAGTGAAGGACGCTTCAAACAAAGGTGAAAGAGCGGAAAGGAGATATCTGAAGAAGAAGCTGAGAAATCTGAAAATTGGGAGTAAAAAGGCCCGACATCAAATTAACAGAAACACCAGGAGAGGACAGAGCAAACGGAGCAGGGAAAAGCGCTGGCAAAGTAACTGGAGGTGTGCTGCTGCATCAGAGGAGACCCAGTGCCCAAAAGGGTCAGCGTGGGCTCGCTGTGGCCTGCAGCCCCTCGCCGGGGGGTGTCCGGAGAGGTTTCAGAGCTGCAGGGCCCAAGGGTCTACCTTGTGAGCAGTGTCGGGTTCTGCAGGGCCCACTCCCGGGGCGAGATGAGGACCTGAAAGTCCCGAAGGAAAGTGGCTTCTAGACCCGACCGCATCATGCATCACGTGGGAGCCAGAATGAGTGCATTTACCAGCACGTGAGGACTCAAAAAACTCACATTCCGCGCGCCATTTCTCAGAAAGCTTGGAAGAGCTGCACCACCAAGATGAAGGAGACCACACACAAAGGAGCACGTGGAGTCCAGGGGAGAGAGGCCGAGGCTCCCAGGACACCGTGCAGCGGGGCCCAGGGGCCGCGGGGGGCCTCCGGGCTGCAGCAGAGCTGCGGACTACCTGCCCTGGAAGAGCAGCTCCCCCATCTGCCAAAGCGTGGGGGTGAATTGAAAGCAAGTACAGGGACACATGGGGAATACAGCCAACGTTTTATAGTAACGACAAACGACAAAATATGACCTTTAAAAACTGTCCAGTGTACAATACTGTACATCAACGGTACCTCAACTAAAAAAACAACAACAACCCGGGCACACAGGAAAGTAAGCAAATGAAAGGGCTGGGCAGGGCTGGGTGGGGTGGGACAGGGCTGGGCGGGGTGGGTCAGCTGTTCCCCAAGTGAGCCTGCGCGGCTCTTTGATTTACGGACATTTATTTCCCTCGATAACAATAAAAAGAGAACTCTAGAAAGACAAAAGACAGACTAGAATACTAAAATTTTTTGTAGCATACATGACAGAGACAGGATTGGTATGAACGTATAAAGCAACAAGGAAAGAAAAAACAGCTGACAGAAAAGCGATTGGGTGAGCTGCCTTTAAACACTGGACATTTAGGGCCCCTCCCTGTGTGACCGGTATGGTTGCAGACGCTGGGCACAGGGGGTGGACAAGAGAGACACGGTCTGGCCGGCACCCCTGCTGCCTGTCTCAGGAGCGTCGGCCACCCTGCGCCGTGGGAGCGCGGCAGAGGGGTTCTGCAACACAGCACTCAGCTTACTCCCTGGTAGGGAAGATGGAAAGTAAACAGAGACACCCAAACCCCACTAGCGATGACAGAACTGCTCTTTGAAACATCAGAGACATTGTGACTTCCGCACCCATCACACCTGCTCGAGCGACCCTACGAGTGATGTGGGGGAGGGGCCTCTCCTAAGCGGCTGGCAGGGTCCCGCGCGCTCCGCTCTTCACGCTACGCACACTCATTTGAACTGGCAGCTCCATTTTCAGGAGTCCATCCTACAAAAACAGTGAGCAGAGGGACCTATATTTGTGGGCAAAATAAAAACTAGAAAACTGTTACAACTGCTGTAATCTTCGCATGTTGGGATAATATAGAAAAAGGTGCTGCTCTTGATACACTGAAATGGAGTGGTACCCACGATACAGTGTTAACTGAAAAATAAAGTTGCAGCCAAAGGGCAAAGCAGGTGTTTTTCTTGACAAAGAGACTGTCCGTACACATCATACACACACACACAGACGCACACCCTACACACAGGCATAGACCACATCTGCGCAGAGAGATGCCAAACCCGTAACGGGAGCTGTCTCTGGGGGTAACACGCACATGTGTGCGTTCTACTTATGTTCTAATTTGTCGTATGTACACCTTCCTTCTGGGATTTTTAATTAACAAAGCACTCTACTTGATGCTTAGGATTGGTATTTTCCTACACCCTCTTTCCTACTCAGTAGTTTCAACAGCGTATTTCAGGTGGCCATCAAGCTCAGATATGAACAGGGCGTGTCTGAAAAAGATTCGTTCAAGTCTCACTTCTCAAGTGAGGAGGAGTCCAACTTTGATAGAAATCGAAGTTTGGAGCGAGGCCCTTCTCAGCGTAGACACTGCCTAGTACTTGACCATACTCGCCATCTCTGCAAGTTTCCTTGGAAAAGCACAACAAAGCCTTTTTGAAAACCTTCTGAGCACTTTCACACCTACTGTTTAATGAGCACAAAGTTGATGGAAGACAGCCCAGTACAAAAGCCCCGTGCGGGGGCTGGAAGCGGAGGGGGCCCGGCAGGGCCAGGCACTGTGGAGTGAACCCCCTTCTCTCCGTCCGGGCAGCTCAGAAAGGGCCGATTCCCTGGCCCGGCCCCGAGCAACAGCCGCAGGGCATCTACCACCCTGTACCTGATGCATATAAAAGACACCCAGGCACAACTATGCAGGGTGCGGGCGTTGCCCACCACTGCCCAGGCCACCAGGATGCCACGGGTTCCGCAAACTGCAACAGAACAACACGTGGACCACGCGGCGACCGGCCCCTTCCCACACTGCAGAGACGAGCATCACGTGACAAAGGCGGCTGTGACCTCCTCCCTGGTGACCTCGACCCACGCTACACGTGGACGTAAAATAAACTAGTACAACTACTGTTCAGCTCACCAGGAGGCAGGGAGAGCTTCGCTTGCTCACTGACACATGTGGCCACAGTGCTCAGAGACGCCCCGCTCTCCACCGGCTGCTGCATGCCGCCTTGCCTCCGGCAGACCCTTGTCAGGCGGTGGAGGCCCTGCTGGGGTGCAGGCTGAGGAGTGGGGCCAGGGCCTCTGCAGAGACCTGAGACGGGGCCTCGGTCCACTCTATCTGTACTGGGGTGAAAACCTAGCTTTGCCCTCCACGTGCCCGGGGCCCCTCCCTGGCTGGGCCCCACAGGCGGAACCTGAGGTCCACCCTGGGCCTGGACCCTGCCGTTCACCTCCTCTGGCGGGACTGGAGGAGGCTGAGGACTGTGGCCCGTCCCCCCGCCTGCCACAGCAGCTCAGGGCTCGGCACCCAGGAAGCGCCCGGCCACTGCTCGCTCACTCATCGCAGGGAAGACACAGGCGGGCGGCAGCCGTTGCTTGGGCTCGGGCACGAGGCACCGCCTTGGAGTGAGCGCACCCCCTGCAGGCTAAGTGCCAGGAACCCAGAGGACCCCGGCTTACTGTCCTGTGACTCGGCAAGGCACCCAGCGCGAGTGTCCACCCAGGGGCCACTGCCAGCCCTGAGCTGGTAACAGACACACGGCTCCCTGCAGACCTGGACTCTGTCCCCTGGGGCCGTCAAGGAACCACTGGGACAGCAGTCGCTGACAGCAGGGCCGTAAAGGCTCACTGAGGGGTCTTCAGTGACTGGATTGGGTGAAACAGGCCACAGGTATGCCCCACGCTCACTCTACAAACCGGACCCTGCCACCCCCGAGGGAACGCTGACAGGGAAGGGCGGGGGAGGGGCTGGAGGGCGCGGCTCCGTGTCCCTGGTGGCCTCACTGGAGGCTGTGCGCACGGCCCACGAGCGGCCAAATCCTCCCTTCTGCTCCTGACCCCCACCCGCCCCCTGACCTGCCCTCTGAGGCAGCAGCCCCACAACGGATCCCCCCCTGAAGTAGCGGCGCTGCTGCCCCATTTCACAGATGTGCAAACTCGCTCGGCGAGGCTGTCTGCCAAGGACGCTGGACGGTGAGGGCCAGGCTGACTGCAGAGCTGTCCCTCGTGAAGCAGGGCGGCTTCAGCCAGCGATGGAGAGAAACCCGTCACGTTTCCCATGTCTCAGCAACCAACCAGTGTTTCCTGTGAACAGCTGCTTCCCTCGGGGGAAGCTGTGCTCTCCAGAGAGGAAGGGCCCTGAGGGAGGTGGACGGCTCCACCCGGCGGCCAGGAGCCCAGTTCTCCGTGTCCTCCGGAGTCTGCTGCTCCAGGGGCCGTGGGCACCACGCCTGCCACGCCCAGGGTGGGAGGAAGCACGGTGCGCCCAGTGCACCCACTTTACTGATGAGAGACTGAGGCCAGGAGAGCCTCAGGAATCTGTCCTGGGGCACGGAGCTGCAAACCAGGCGGGAGAGCCCGCCAGGCTGCAGGATCAGCGCCCACTCGCTCAGAGCCCTGCCACCCCGGCTGCGCTCCCACTAGGGCCAGGCTTCCCGGGGCAGGCGCGGCCTTTGTCTCCTCGCCCAGGGTCTTCCCAAGCACAGGCCCCCGTTTCGCTGAATGGAGCGTGGCTGATCGGAGCGTGGCTGATCTCAGCCCCAGGCTCCAGAAGGGGGGCGTGGAGGGCAACCTGGGGGAGCCGGCCTGGGTGCCGACAGACGCCCCTTTCTACGGAGCCCACAGGCTCTCAGGGTGAAGCCCACGCCCTTCTTGGGGGACCATGGGTGACAGCCATGCACTCGAACTGGAGAGAAGAGGACAGAAGCTGCACTTTCACCTTGGATGAAACCCCGCCCACGTGGGCAGACGCCTCCCCTCTGACACGGGGGCGGGGTGGGGGGCCTCTGCCGACCCCCTGCACCCTGGGGCCCCTGCCCCCCACACCTGTGCTGGGGTCAAGTCCACGGAGGCTGAGCTGAACTCCCCCTCCCTTCACCTCCGGCTCCCGTTCGGGCTTTGCTACACCACGTGCTCTCCGGGGCGCAGCTCTGCCCCCCGAGAGGCCCCACGTCTTCTGTCCTTAGGACAGAGCGGCAGCCTCCGGCCCTGCTCCCAATACCTCATCCCCAGGGTGAAGAAGCTGCTTTAGAGCGTTTCTGTCCAGAATGGACCAAAATCCTTTGGAGGAAACAAAATTCGTCTTCACGAAGAAAAAGCTGTGTCGCACATTCCCATTCCGTGAAGCAGGCGCCTGGCATCTCCCACGCGGCCCTGTGGCCGTGGGCTCCACCTGCCACCTCTGAGACCAGGGCAGCTGGCCCTCCGCAGCCCAGGCCCTCGCTTCTCGGGGGCAAAGCTTCCGGAAACACCTCTCCTCCGGCCCCTGGCCTTCTGGCCGCCCTAACGCACGGCCCGCGGCCCATCTGATTTTTCCTAAGGCGTTGCCGCTCAAGCCACCACCGCTAGGAGAAAATCCAAGCACCCTGGGAGCCCTGCTTGTGTCTGACACGCGTATCCTTCTGGTCCGTGAGGGAAGTGCTGACGTAACCTGAGACGCGCACCTGAGGGGCCTCCCAGGACACGGTGAGCTCCCTCCTCGTACAGGTGTCCCTCCCCGCCTGGGACCCCCTCCCCGCCCGCTGCAGCCCCTGCACCGACCTGTCTTTCTGAGAGGAAAGTCATCTTTGGCGTCGTACATGCCCAGGACCGGGTGGCTGTAGGAGACCGACGCCCCGCTCTGGGGCGGGGAGCTCTGGTCCAGGGAGCTGTGCTGCGTCTTCCTGCAGAGAACGGGCAGGACAGAGTCTTAGTGACCCGCACACACGGGCACACATGGCCGTGCAGAGGGAGCGCGCACGGGAGCCCTGCACAGGTCCCCACGACGCCGGTCCTTCCTCTGACGCGCCAGCCCAGCTCGCAGCCGGCCTCCTGGGCAGACTGGCCTCCTCTCTGGGGCAAGACTGAAACGACACAAAACCAACACTGAACAAGCGAACAGACGCCGACCGCAGCCTCCCCTGCCGGGCCCTCGGCGCCGGGGACAGCAGGCTGGCACGACCGCATGCCCGTGGTCCCGGCGCCTGGGCTCTGCACAGCCTCTTCCTCTCGGGTGTCTCCTGACTGGGTCTGTTCTCAGGCTGGCGGGGGGGGGGGGGGCAGGTTGTCACCACTGGCCACAGAGGGGACGGTCCTCAGGACACAGGGGACAGAGGGAGACAGGTGGGCTCCAGGTGCAAGGGACACAGGCGTGCCGGACGCAGCTGAGACCTGGTGGGGGACTTCGGGGACAGTGCTGGTGACGTCTGGTTCTTGAGGGCAGGAGCCACGTGGGGACTCCCTTCAGCAGAAGTGCCTTTACGGGGACGGTGGTCCCAGCCATCTCCCCTCCCCTGGGGAGGGAGGGGCTGGCGGCAACACCTCTGCCCTGGGAGCTGATTCATGAAATTTACTTGCTTTATGAGGGGCCGGGCACAACACAAAATCCTTGAAATGGCTGGACAGGGGCGGCCGCCAGGAGGAGGCTGAACGTGGGGATCAGACCTCGGGAAGAGGAGGGTGCCGGCCGCGCCTGACCGTCAGCAAACGTTCTGGGGGCGCGGCCGCCTCTGCTCGGCCTCCTGGAGGCTCAGAAGGTGTAATGAATTCTGTGAGTCCCTAAACTGTGTAATCTGCTTAATGACGTGAAACGAATTTGCCAACTTACTTATGTGGAATTTGTTAGACTATTTATTTGAATACACAGTACTCCACATGTACGCACCTGGTGTTATTTGAATTAAGAATGTGAGCACTTAAATGCTTACAGGTGGATGTTTAAATATTTGAGAGCAAACCGGTGCAGAGAACGTGGTGATCACGGAGCCCAATCCCAGGATCCCAGCTGGCAGCATCATGGGAAGCGCCCAGAGAGCCCCGGAGAACCGCCCTGCCAGGCTGTGCACCCCCTCTGCCCAGGGCACAGCACCTCCCAATCGGGACGCATGTCAAGGGGGCCAGGGCCGGGGATCAGGGCCGGACCGGCCACCCTCACGCTGGCTGTGCCCTCTTCGTGTCGTGCCGCCAGGCCTCACCTCGGGGGGCCACCCTTGCACAACCCCATTAGAGGTCTGAGGGCAACTCTCTCTGCATCTGACATCTTCAGGCCACATCCTCCAGGGAGCATGGCCTTGGCCGGTCCCAGACCTCTCCTTCAGTGCCAAGTTCTAACCTGGGAAAGAGTTCACTTGCTCCTTCATAAGAAACATGGAAAGGCCTGTGTGTGTATTACATGATTTAAAAAAATAGACAATTATGATTAATAAAATATTATAGGTAATAATAACTCTTATAGTTATACTTTAATGGTAGAGTTTGTTTGTAATTAAGCCAGAAGTAGGAGAAGCTATTTGTTTAAGATTTTCTAATAGATTTTCTCTTCTGATTTGATCTCTTGAGTTGCTGTCAGTATTCAAATCCTCACTTCCTTGTCCAGCCTTAAAATGAGCTAGAACAGGAGGCAGCTGGCATGAATCTGCCTGTGTGCTGGCCTGAGAGCTCTCAGCAGACCTGCTCTGCGTCGTCCAAGAGTGTGTGGCCCAGAGTAGGCAGCCGGACTGATCCAGCTGGTACCAGCGCAGATGAACCCAGACGTCAAGAGGGACGCACGTCACGCACAGCAGCCTGGCTTCCCCAAACCGCGCAAAACCGAGGGAAACCAACTCATCACTAGATGCCCCGCGCTCAGGGCTCCCAAGGAAAACACAGGCCACCTGCCCTCCAGGGGTGGGGGGGGGCACCCGTCCCTCATCACACAGCCCAGGGCTCACACCTGCCCCCAGCAAGCAAGAGTCTGGACGTGTGAGCCAACGCCAAGTCCTGTCCCTGGCTGCATGCACACTTACACACACACACACACACACACACACACACACGCATGCGCGCGCGCACACACACCCGCCCCCCACCCTTGTACCCCGGGGGCAGAACCTGAATTGCCGCTCTCCTGTCTAACTCAGCCCCAACCAGAATCGTCTTCCAGGTTTTCAAGCCTTCATTCCCGCCAGGGGAGGAAGCACAGGCGGGTGTGTCTGCTGTGACCCTGGCTGATGGGAGGGGCACCTTGTCTTAAAGACAATCCTTCCTGATGAAGATGGAAAAACAAATATGCCTTGTTTGCTTTCTAAACGTCCCTCTGATTGTAGTACAGAATAAAGCTAAACACAAGTTCGGCCATTTCAATTCTATCAACCATTGGCCTTTCCTATTACCTCAGATTTATGCATATGATTTAAAATAAATACAACTTGTAATCACTCACACCAGCGCTGTCCAAAGGAAGTAACACCGGCTACATGTGCAATTTAAAATTCTCTCATAGACATGTGCACACGAGCAAAAAGGAAGCAGTGAAATCAACTTCCGTGTTCTCCTTAACCCAATTTATCCCCAATCCTATCGTTTCAACATGTAATCAATCTAAAAAGTATTAATGAAATAGTCCCCGTTCTTTTTTCCCATGAGGCTCTGAGATCCAGCGTGTCTGACATTCACAGCTTGTCTCAATCTGAACAGCTCGCTTCAACGCCCTGGAGCCCACGTGGCTGGTGGCTGCCACACGGACAGCCACCACAGTCTCATACGATGAGCTTAAAGCTGGGGGTTTTCACACATGTACACCATGGAACCAGCACCCAGTAACGATACAGAGCAGCGCCGCCTTCACAGAAGGCCCACTGTCCTCTGGCAAGGGATCTCCACCCCCAGCCCCTGCCGCCTGGCTTCCTGTCACTACAGCTCAGCTGTGCTGACCCTAGAACTGCTGGCAAAGGCATCGCAATGCACAGACGCTGCGTCTTCGACCAAGCTTAATGTTTCTAGGTGTTGGCGGGCAGCCCTGGGCCTCGCTGAGCAGCAGACCAGGGAGCGGGTGCCCCTGTGTTTCACCACTCACCTGCTGGTGGGCACTCAGCTGCTTCCGTTCTCTGGCGATAATGAATAAAGCTGCTATGACCATGGGGACACAAGTCTTTGCCCGGATGGAAGACTTTACTTCTCTTGGAGAAACACCTAGGAGCGTGGCCAGGTCATGGGGTGGGAGTATGTTTACCTTCATAGGAAACTGCCACGGTGGCTGTGCCACTTCAATCCCCACTGGCCACGTGTAGGGGTCCAGGGCCTCCACGCTTTGGCCAACACTGGGTTTGTTCAATTTCAAACCCACTGGGTGTGAGGGGGCACCTTGCTGCGCACTGCATTTCCCGGGTGACTCACCATCTTTTCATGTGCTTACTGACCATTTGCATCTTTATTTTGTGAGGTATCAGGTCACGTCTTTTGCCCATACTTTTTCAGGAGGTTGCCTGTTTTTTTGTTATTGACTTGTAGAAGCTCTTTATATGTTTTGGATCAAGTGCTCTGTCAGATACATGCATGGCGAATATTTTCTTCCTGCCTGCGCCCTGCCTTTTTATTTTCTTAAGGGTGGCTTTCAAAGAGTGAAAGTTTTACATTTTGATTAAGTTTATGTTTTTTGGTTTATGCTTGAAGATTTTAGTGTTTTAAGAAGTCTTTGCCTACCTCTTCCCCAAGGTCATGAAAACTTTTTCCTATGTTTCCTTCTGGAAGTTTTAACAACTTAGCTTTTACGTCAGGTCCATGACACTTAAGCTGACCGTCATGTGTGGCACGAAGCCAGGGTCAAGGTGCGGCTCTTCCCCATCAAGATTGGTTCTTTGCTGGATTGGTTTTCCAGCAAAGTTTTGCCTTCATGCAGCAAGTGAATGTGGTCCATGATCTGGTTTGGTTTTGGGTGACAAAACGAGAAAGGTGCCAAACCCAACACAAACAAACCCATCCCTGGCTGACTCTGCTGAGACAAGTCCTTCCCCACTGCAGCCTGCACAGCCCAGTCCCCCGGGGAAGAGGGAGCTCCCCACGAAATGCTGGACCCGGGCAAGCAAGCCTCCGCCAGGTCTCAGCTGCCCTGCTCACCAGGGAGCGGCGTGTCAGCCCCTTCTGGCACCCTGCCCCCAGGCCTAGCCACCCTGCATGCCCCCACCTGCCCCTTCTCGGCTCCCAGGTGCTCCTTGCTGACCCTCCTCCCCAAAGCCCTTTCTCCCTTCCAACCTCCTGGCACGTGCAGCTCTGCGGAGACCACCCCTCCCCGGCAGCCGCCAGCACTTTCCCATCCTGCAGGCTCCGTCCTCCCCGTCATGTACAAGCACATCATCATGGCCTCTACTCCTGCCAGCCCGAACACCTCGCCCCACCACTCATGGGGTGTCCTGGGCCTCTACTCCTGCCAGCCCGAACGCCTCACCCCTCACCCCACCACTCACGGGGTGTCCTGGGCCTCTACTCCTGCCAGCCCGAACACCTCGCCCCACCACTCACGGGGTGTCCTGGCACTGGCCGCCCCGATCTCTTCACATCACTGTGGCCACTGTCAGAGGACCCCAGTGTGGTCAACCATGACCTCTGCTCTCACCACCCAACCTCCTTTGGGCCCACAGCGCTCTTACCGCGGCTCCCGAAGCCCCCCAGCTGGGGATAGACCCTCTCCTGAAACGGCTCCTGGCATCCGACCCTCGGATCCCATCCCCTCCCCCATGGAGGATCTAGGAGCACCTCCTCACCCCTGCCCTACCGGCTACTCCTGGGTGGTGCCCACGTCCACCCGCCCGCCCACCCTACCTAACCCACTGCACTGCAGGGCGTCTGCCCGGCAACCTGCCCCAAAGGGGAAACGGAGCTTTCCCACTGCAACACCCAGGGGGCTGCCACTAGCGGGGGAGACCACGGATCGGCGCCACCACATCGTGGGGTCCCCAGGTGTGCTGCCCCAGAACTCTCCACCGCTCCGGGGCACGTGGCTGCTGTGTATGGCTTTTCGGGGACCACCGCTGCCGTCTCTGCTCTGGGCGAGGCGTGCCGCTGGCTGAACGGCAGACAGCCTGCTCGTGTGAGCGCGGCCTGAGGGGCTGCAGACACTCGGAGCAGAGGTGCCCTCGGAACAGAGATGCCCTTCATGTTACACCACGATGACCAGCGTCATCTACCGAAGCAAACGGGTTCATTTCAGTGGGATCTGGCGGCGTTTTAGCAGAACTGCTGCCCGTCTGGGGGCTCCAGAAGAGCTGCATTTCCCCCCCAATGAATTAACGATGATCACGTTTTCATTTATGAAAACTGCCCTGTGAGGTTTCTTCTAGAACAGAAAAAAGCCCTTGAAAAGTTGTAGAAAAGTATAGTCAAAGCGAAAATCTGAGGCACCTTTGACCATGGTTTAAAGCCACATAACTTTGTCACTCGCTTCCAACTCGGCATGTGTCGACTGCCAGCCCTGCTGAGCCGCGCACAGGCCCAGAGGAAAGGGCCCCGGCACACGCGCATCCTCGCCACAAAGTGAAAGGCCTCTTTGGCTTTCAGTTCTGAGCACGAACAAGGCACTTGGTGGTCTCTGTCCATTAAGCGGGCTCTGGGAGAGGGTTCTTAGTATAAAAACAATGAAAAGACCACAGGTGCTTTTGACTTGCCTGGGAATCAATAACACACCGGGTAGAAATTTGGGAGGTGCCTACGGACGATTTAGACCAGAGTTCCTTTTTAAGAGGTTCTTTCTGTGGCCAAAGAACTGCGTGAGAAGCCAAGAATAATGGTTAGGCACTGGCCCCACGAACGTCTCTTTAAGGTTTGTTTAAAGACAGGCCCCCTCCGCACCTGGACGACGCTGGTCTGACCACATGTGCTGCTGGCTCACGGAGTTTCTAATTCCACGCCCTCCAGGGTGAAGAACTGAGCACCACTCCGGTCTACCCCCAGACCCTGTGCACCCAGGCGCAGGGGAGACCCGGCCCCTCCACTTACCCATACCAGTAGCGAGGGTCACTGGACATGCAGTGGTTCAGGTTCCGGTGGGCCAGCGCCTTCTTTTTATTGAGGACAAACTCCTGCAGCTTCATCTTCACTTCTGTGCTGGCCACAGCACCTGGCGCGGGAGAAAGCAGAGGCGGGTGAGTCGAGGCTCTGCCCCAGGGGACCCTGAACCATGTGCCAGGAAAGGCAGGACAGGGATGGAGAGGGTGGGATTCCCATTCAGGACGCTGCCGACGCCAGAGAGCATCTCAAGGAAAAGAGACGGACAGGAGGGCTTGAAGGAAGAGACCTTCTTCCCAGGAGTATTTTACGTAATTGCACCCTATTTAAAATGCAGCACAAAATCCTATTGTAACCTAACACGAACCCACTGCTGAAGGGAGTTCTAATCCTCTTACATAGAAGGAGGTCCTGAATCAGGCAGAGCAGCTGGGTGGTTTCTTTCTCGCTGCAGCAAGAAGGAACAGAGCCTCAGAGAAAAGGTGCCTGCGACCCGTGTGACAGGGGTGAGGCGTGCCTCCCGGGACCTGGGCAGACGGCAGGGGCAGGGCAGCTGGGGCCCTTTCCAGCCCTGTCAGGGGATGTTCCTGCTCTTTCCAGCCTACAGCCACCTACTGAGACAAAGCGCATTTCACCAAGCCGGACTAAAGCTGAAATCTTGGGTTCTGTGTTTTTTTTCTGGTGGTCGTAGCGGTTGTTCACAGCCCCGTTAGAGAAAACTGGCCAATTTGAGAAACAGACACACACAACTAAAGTCCAAGCCCACCACGCTGACTCAAGGTCTGCCGGCACCTCGTGTTTTCCTCAGAGCTGCAATCAGACTCCAGGGCACTTCGGACCCATCCTTCCATTAGAGACGGCGGTGAGTGTTTTCCCCGTTGTCACACAGAATTCAAACAGCCTTTGTAATGGCGGGAAAACGCTTCACGAGGTGAGCGATGCAGAGTTTCCAAAACCCTTTCCCAACCGGGAGACACTTTTAGACATTTCCTTCTGTTGTTCTTGTTAGAAACCACGTCGTGTCAACATTTGTAAGTAAATATCATCCCCCACGCTTAGGATTCTGTCCTCTGAAGAGATGAGCAAAATGCCTGCATCCAACAAAACGATATTAACAGCCTCTGAAGCAGCTTCTAAGTTGTTTTCCAAAATGCCTCTATACATGACCACCAAGTGCAACCCCACTGGCCATAGACCAGGTACCCTGTGTCTATTAGTACTCAGGAGTACCACCTGACCCGTGTCTATCGGTACTCGGGAGTACCACCAGACCCTGTGTCTCTATCAGTATTCAGGAGTACCACCTGACCCATGTCTCTATCTCTAATAGTATTTGGGAGTACCACCTGACCCTTGTCTATCAGTACTCGGGAGTACCACCTGACCCATGTCTCTATCTCTGATAATATTTGGGAGTACCACCTGACCCTTGTCTATCAGTACTCGGGAGTACCACCTGACCCTTGTCTCTATCAATACTCAGGAGTATTACCTTCACCCTGTGTCTCTATCTAGTAGCACTCAGGAGTACCACCTGACCCACGTCTCTATCTCTAATAGTATTTGGGAGTACCGCCTGACCCTTGTCTATCGGTACTCGGGAGCACTACTTGCTGCAAATGAGAAGACCGCCTGGTTCCCTCTGCCAGGCCCTGATGGCCCCGGGGACGTACACTGGTTCTCCTCTCCAGTGATGCACCTTTACGTCCTTGGCTCGCTTTTCTTCCAGAGTCTTCCTGTCGCGTGTGTGGTGCTGCTGTGGGTCTGTGTGTACACTTTAGATGTGCAGCCTTCAGTGCGTGTGGCTTTTCTTCAGTAATACATTTACTGGCAGCCGCCACACGCTGGCGTGGCGCATTTAAGCCTCACACGAATGCTACAAGCGCCACGTGGCCCGGGGGGGTGCGCTGAGGGTGGACAGCGCCAGGCGAGGTTGTTCGGATGCTCGGTCTCGCCAGCGTCCCGGCTCTCGGCTCTGCGTTCTGCTTGCACATGCAAGGTCTGTCCTGGTCTCTCACTTCCCTTTAAAATGTGGATTATATTCTGAAGCTGTGAGATAACAGAAAACAGTGGTCTCTGCCCTGGTCCAGGCACAAAGCTCCTAAAACGCTTGCAATTCCCTAAGGGATCAGAGCATGAGAAGCAGCTCTTGTTCTCACGGGGCTCCTGGGAGGGGGATGGTCACCAGGAACACCAAGCCTTGACGAGAAGCTTGGCATTCTCAGCTCCACCCTCACGCCCCAGAGTGGGGAGAGGGGCTGTAAGCGGAGCTAGTAATGGATCACACCCACGTGAGGAAGCCTCCACAAAACCCCAACTGTACGCATTTCAGAGAGCTTCCGGGTTGGTGAGCACATCTGCACTGGGAGGGGGACCCCGACCCCACGGAGACAGAGTCTCCTGTGTTTGGGACCCTCCCAGACCTCACCCTCGGTATCTCTTTATCTGGCTGTTCACCTTCCTATGGGACTGAGTCCTGAACCTGCGAGATCTGATGCTTGCTCTGGGGAGATAGTGTCAGAATTGAGTGAAACTGTAGGACACCACCCGGTGTTGCAGAGAATTGCCTGTTATGGGGAAATCCTACACGTCTGGTGACCAGAGGTGTCAGGAGTGAAGGGCTCTGTAGGAGCGTGGTGTCTACGTAAGGCTAAAGGAGAAACACGAGACGAGAGAGCTGCGTTTTCCCAGCACTGGAAGGAAAAGACTTAAGTTTTTCCTAATTCAGATGTTCCAGTGCTTGTTTTTATGGCGTCTATTCTAGTTTATCCATTGTGATTTTTTTCCATTTCCTGGAAGCTTTGAATTGGATCTTTTCACTGGTTTGGGAAACAATCAGTTTCATTTTATCCTTGTTTTTCTGGTGTTGGATTTTCATTCATTTAGTGGTTTTCTATTATTTTTCTTTCACATTTCACTCTGATGTATGAAATGAATTTTGGTGTATAAGACTCTACAAGTATTTTGAGAAATTGCTCATAAATTGTTAACATCATTAGAGAAATATCTTTCTTGTCACCTTTATCCAATTCCAAATATAACTGTTATCATTCGCAAGTTGAATCTCTGTCTGTCTATAAATAGGTCTGCGTTAAAGGCAGCATCCCACTGTGGCCGTTTCATGATGGACTTCAGGGTCAGGCAGAACAAACCCCTCGGGAACAGGGTCCTCCACGCTGCAGAGGGACCTGAACTAGACCAGCCAGGGAAGCACCACGAAAGTGCCCTAAACCGGAGTCCAGAGCACATCTGGAAGGGTCCGTCGGGACACACGGGCTTTTGTCTCAGGCCTTCTCGGCGTCCAAGGAGACAACTCATCATCTCTTGAGCAGGGAGGCTTGCCCGAGCTCCATGTGCTATGTGACGTTTGCGTGTGGGTGCACCAGCCAGTAGGCAGAGCAGCCCAGACCCAGCGACACCCAGCACGAAGGGCCACGGGAGTGGTGACCAGAGCAGGCGGTGGGAAATGACTGGAGGTATAAACTCGCACCTCCGCTTCTGAGCAAGGCCCCTGGGTTCCCTCCAAATGCAGCCAGGGCTGGACTTGGACCATCCTGAACACTTTCAGCCTGTCTGTCTCGTCTGAAAAATCACACTCATGGAAACACTGAAATCTGTGTATAACGTGCCTGACACGCAGCCCCCGGCATTCCTGACGGCCTCTCAGCCCCAGGCGGACACCTGACAAAATACGCAAAGTGTGGACCGTGTCACAACACAAAGTGCCCCCCAACCAGGGAATGGAGGGGGTGGTGCGGGAGGCAGGGAACGGGGCGCACAGGGGGCCCTTTACAGCAGGGAGTGGGCAAGGTAGGTTCAACCCCGCCAGGAAAGAAGCGGGAGCCAGATGAGGGGCTTGGTGTCTGGCTCCAGTGCGCTGGCAGTGCGGGGACGGGGCAAGGTCAACGAGGTCAACACGACCCAGAGGGCCCGTCTGAGGAGCTGACCCTCAGGTCCTTCTGAAAGGACCGGAAGGAGTAAATGATGCAAAGCAGGGTTCTCGGGGGGCAGGAGCCGGCAGGCTGGGGGTCAGCTGGCCCGACCTGCTCAGAAAGCCCCCTTGACGTGGAGGCACCCTGCCCTGCAGAGCGAGCCACGCTGAGGAAGAGCTCACTCTCCCTGCTCTGGCCACACCCCAGGCTCACACCATGGGCTCCTGAGCTCCAAGAAGGGACAAGGACAGACGCCCAGTTCCAGCAGGGAGGGCACGTGCTCGATAAGTGCAGAGACGGGCAAGGGCAGCTGCCCTGTCCGGGGGGACGCTGGCCCATCCCTGGCGGGGTCTGAGGAGGCACTCCAAGGCACCTGCTGGGCTGGGAGGTGGACAGTACCCTTGTCCCCTGGGCCGCCTGCAGGGCCCTCACAGGAGGAGGTGTGCCTGAGGGGTCCCCGGGCGGTCACGGACACACGCGGCCCTCAGCCAGCTCTAGGGTGGGTGAGTGCACCTTGCCAGGCTCTTATGGAGTCAGAAGAAAACAAACCCACGTCCCCACACCCTGACTTCCTTCCCCATAAAATGACCCGGAAGCTTCCTTGACAGGGAGAGAATTCCCAACGGAAGACGCTGATTTTCATCCTCGTCATTCTAGTTACATACCCGCCTCTCAAAAGACTTCTTCACTTTAAGTGAAACTTCCAGCATCAACAAAACACCTTCAGTAGATGAATAAATACCAAATGTTTCCATCTTTACTTAAAAAAATCAATTCCTGTCGATGATCATTTATTCATTTGACAGGCTTTACAGAGAACGTACTGTGTGCCAGCACTGAACCAGCCAGCGGGGCTGGAGGTAAATAAAAGCCCCGGGGAGCGATCAGAGGACGAGCCCTGGAGGGAGCCCAGGAAGGGAAGGGGGATCTGGGCGGGGCCCACCTGCTGGGGACAGAGACCCGGGGCTCAGCGGCCCCGGAGGCCCTGCAGCATGTGACACCAGACCCGAGTGGGGACACGTCTCCCAGGTTTGCGCCTCTGAGGAACGCGCGACTTCCCCAGCAAACGGGGCAAAGAACTTCTCTTGGGGTCCGGTGTTCCATCTTTTATCTCCACCCTTTTGAGACATTTTTTAGATAAAGTGAACGACTTCCCTCAAGCAGTGGCACCTTCTTCCCCAACAGGCTGTACCTGTAACTAACAGTGAAAAACACGTAGCTGTATTAGTTCCAAACTGCCCAGAGGGCGAAGACTCGTCTTCCGTTGGATTTTTCCTTTCGATATGATTTAAAGACAGTGTATCATGGAGTCTTAAACACGGTTAATTTAAATAAAACTGATTGAAGATGAGTGTTCGTGCTGAACAAGATGAAAATTGCCATAAACTCTAAGAAGTCACTGTTCTACCAAATCAACAGCATTCATTGGTATCAATAAGTACAAGAAGGGGCTTCGCCGGTGGCGCAGTGGCTGAGAGTCTGCCTGCCGATGCGGGGGACGTGGGTTCGTGCCCCGGTCCAGGAGGAACCCACATGCTGCGGAGCGGCTGGGCCCGTGAGCCATGGCCGCTGAGCCTGCGCGTCCGGAGCCTGTGCTCCGCAACGGGAGAGGCCACAACAGTGAGAGGCCCGCGTACCGCAAAAAAAAAAAAAAAAAAAGTACAAGAAAGCTGCAGAATTACTTAAAAGTACAGTAAATGTTAAGTGTAACAAAACTTTTGATTAAATATTCAAAAAGAAATTCATTTTTAAAAAAAACCAAGAAACTAAACAACGGAAGCTCTGCACTGCCTTTTCAAACGCTTACAAAGTGGAGATGCTGAACGCCACGCACGCGCTCCCCGCCCCACGCTCCGTAAGCTGCACAAACAAGACTCTCGTTCATCGGTGAGGCCCCACGCGCTCAGGAGCCCAAGCGGCGTCCAGCGCGCGGCCTGCCAGGCCTGCCTTCTCTCAAGGCCACACTCTGAGGGCTGCACAGCTGACGCAAGCATGCCAAGGACCCAACTGTACACAGTCCGTTATTAATAATAAAACCCGACCACCCAAACCCACAAGCTGAAAACCGCCAGGGCTGCCACTGGGACCAGCTTGGAGGGGAGCAGAGAACATTCCTTCGCCCCGTCAAGGGCCTGCTCAGCAGGCAGCAGAAGTCGTTTTTTACTTTAAACGTGTTTTCTGAAGTCAAATCTTTTCATATTTTGTGAGGCTGAAGACGTTATTTTTATTGGAACTTTCTGGCCAACTAGGAGGAGTTACTGTAGACCAAGCTGGTGAACTGGGGTTTGCCGGCACGCCGGGCGCACAGCAACTCGCCGATCCTAGCAATCTAAACCCTCCATCCTCTGTAAACAAGCATTCCCTCGCTCCAAAGAAAAGCACGTGGACGAGGCACCCTGAGGGGAGGGCAAGGAACAGGGGTCGGGCAGGGAGCGGGGCCACGTCAGGGCCAGGTGCGCGGGGCTCAGCAGGTGCGCCTTAGCTCTGGACCCACGCACCATCCTGCCCGCAGCAGAGCCCCTCCCGAGGGCACATGTGAGGACCGGGGTGCTGTCGTCCACGGGGCAGCTTCTATGGAAGCCACGGAGGGAGACCACTGAGCCGCCAAGACGCTCAGGCCCCTAACCCGGAGAGAGGACATGGACCCCGACCCTGGTTCTCAGCCTCCATTGCACCTTAGAGTCGTCCCAGGAGTTTTAGAAATGAGAGCACAGGCACCTGTCCTCTGCTCCAGATCAGTGCGTCACGACTGGGGGGCTGGTTCCTGACACCGTGTGCTACAGGCTCAGGTGTGGTCAGCGCCCTGGCCGCACCCTCAGCGCAAAGCAAGTGGTGGTGAGACCAGCTTGGCTGTGTGGACCAGCTGGGCAGGTGGCAGGCGGATGCCATGGGAGCCAGCAGGCCAGGGAGTGAGAGCCGTGAGTGTGATGGACCCCACCTGGCACATCAGCCCGCTGCGGGGCCGCAAGGTGGCCCACAGACCAAGGTGCAAGCAGCCAACCCAAACCTGCAATTCCGCTTCTCCCGATGCCTTTCCGTCCTCGTTTCTGGAATCTCGACTGTGGGCCATCACTGAGCCTGTACATCACCATCTCACCAAATTGTTGTGATCCAACGAGATGTACCATTCAGATTTAGTAATTACTTTCAAATACTAATAGAAAAATCAGATTTCACGTGGAATAAAAACTCTCTTGACCTGCTTTCTAAATTGAAACTCTATCAGACAGTTAAAGTGAAAATACATTTAAAGTGTATTTATTTCAAGAGTGAAAAGCTGTAGTAACTGTTGGCAAAGCTGTTAATTTTATGTATAAAAACAACTAAGAATGTACAAATACTGGGTTCAAGATGGTGGAGTAGAAGGATGTGCGCTCACTACCTCTTGCGAGAGCACTGGAGTCACAACTAACTGCTGAACAATCAACGACAGGAAGACATTGGAACTCACCAGAAAGGATGCCCCACATCCGAAGACAAAGGAGAAGGTGCAGTGAGACGGTAGGAGGGGTGCAATCACAGCAAAATCAAATCCCATAACCGCTGGGTGGGTGAGTTACAAACTGGAGAACATTTATACCACAGAAGTCCACCCACGGGAGAGAAGGTCCTGAGCCCCACGTCAGGCTTCCCAACCTGGGGGTCCGGCAATGGAGGAGGAATTCCCAGAGAATCAGACTTAGAAGGCTAGCGGGATTTGACTGCAGGGCTAACCATTTTCAGTAGTCGAGGATAAAGAATTTTTGAGGTTTTTTGAGGTTAATATGTACTTGTAGGGGGCTTCCCTGGTGGCACAGCGGTTAAGAATCTGCCTGCCAATGCAGGGGACACGGGTTCGAGCCCTGGTCTGGGAAGATCCCACACGCCACGGAGCAACTAAGCCCGTGCGCCACAACTACTGAGCCTGCGCGTCTGGAGCCCGTGCTCCGCGATGGTAGAGGCCCGCGCACCGCGATGAAGAGTGGCCCCCGCTCGCCGCAACTGGAGAAAGCCCTCGCGCAGAAACGAAGACCCAACACAGCCAAAAATAAATAAATATGTACTGGTAAAGTGCCTAAAGCCTTCTAGTTTTACTCATGAGCACAGGCAGAGTAAATCACCACACAGTCACGACATCAAATCCCGACACAGGAGAGAAATGCACGTCGTGACTTACTGACACGCGGGATTAACAGGGGCCAGTGCGTTCACCTGAGCTCTGAGGTCTTGGGCAGAAAGGACCAGAGCCTGGGGATGTGAGAGTGGGTCCACTCGCCCCGCTTAGGTCCTGGGGGTATCGCTGCAAACGACAAACTACCAAAACAAAGGGGCCCAAACACACACGAGGGAGTGTGTGTTCAGCCACAGCCTGGGAGGGACACGGCACCCTGCGGGTGGAATGCCGAACCGCGTCCATCCTTTCGTGCGAGCCCCAGGCTCTGCCCAGCGCTGACATGGGGAATTCCGCCTAATTTTCAAAGGGGGAACGGCACCCAGAGGAGTCCCCTGGCTAAGATCCAGTTGGGTGTCTCCTGGAGGATAACAGACCAGGCTGGTCTTTGCACAAGCACGGCCGCAATGGAAAGAAAAAACTGGGGTCAAAGGGCAAATGTGCCACCTGAGAGGTGGGTCATCGCGTCTCCTCTCAGCCCAGGGACGTCCTAGCAGCTGCCACCTGGTGTTGGGTGCTCACTGACGCCCTCAAAACAAAACAGCTTTGAAGAAGTTAAGGCTGAACACAGGTGAGGCTCACTATGCTTCTGGGGTGCTTTCTGGTTCTTAGTATCTTTTCAGCCCACGAGGAGTCTGCAAACACTCCTGCAAATGCTTAAGTCAAACCCAAAGTGGGGCTGCATGCCCCCTGCAGCTCCCAAGTGAAGACAGAGCTGCGGACCAGCCCTGAGGCTGGGGCGCCCAGAAGCACAGCCCCGGGAGGGACACCAGCCAGGCGGCTCCTGCCCCAGCTCCGCTTCTGGGGCCTGGGCCGCAGGGAGAGCCGCCTGGCGAGGGTGCCCACGCCGCCAACCCGCCGGCTCCGCCACGCACTCACTCTCTTTGCCTTTCTCCTTGTGCTTGAGCTGCTGCAGCTTCTGCTCCCGCTGCTGCTTCGCCAGCTCCTGCTCTTGGCGGTGTCTCTCCAGCTTCCGCTGATGCTCCAGCAGCTCCTGCTGGTGCTTCACGGCCAGCAGCTCCTGCTGTTGCTGCGGGCAGGGAGGGAGGAGACAGAGACGGTCAGAGCCTCGCCCCGAAGCAAGACGACGAGACAGACACACACGCAAGAAGGTCGGCAGAGGGCCAGCCCGTCCCCGCGCCGCTGTGGCCGTGGGGACCTCGCGCCCTGCGCACGGCCCGCATCTCCAAGGAGGTCCCTTCGTTCAGTCTGTCCAGGAAGCAGGGCTGCTCGGGGATGTCTCCTAACCACTCCACGCTAAATGCCAAAAATGAAAATAAAAATGACCGAATCGCTAGAAGAAAATACGCCTGAAGATTTGCGCAATCTCATACGTTGGGAATGCCTTTTGGAGAATGACGCAAAAGCGTACGAAATGGTGTGGCAGCTTCGGGAAATTGTTTGGCCCATCCTTACGAGGCTAAACACGCACCCACGCGAGACCCAGCAACCCCACGCCCACGACTGACCCAAGAGACATGGAAACACATCTGCGCAAAGCCCTGCACGGGACTGTGCGTGGCAGCTGTGCGCACGGCAGCCCAGACCGACACACCCCAGACGTCCCTCAGACGTGAACCCAGCGGCAGAAGTGTGTGTCTGTACGTGAGAATCCCACCCGGCAATGAAAAAGAATAAACCGCACATACGGGAAAAAACACGCATGGGCTGCAAGACAAGCGAAGCGAGCGGGTCCGGCGTCGACAGGGCTGTGGGATACGGGCCAGAGAAGAGTCAACATGCAAAGGGTCTATTCACACGAAGTTCTGGAACAGGAAATCCTAAGACGTGGTGATAAAAATCAGAAGAAGGCAGCTTCTTGGGTGAGGCAGGAAGATGAGGCAGGAGGGAGCTGTGTAGTGTGTGGACTGCCTGACAGAGACGGCATTTGCTCAGATGCTCAGGACTGTCGAAGCGCGGCGGACAGACACTCAAGGCCCGTGCGTTTCATCGTGTGTAAATGATATCACGTATTTTCAGAAATGACATAATTGACAACATAAAAAGTTACCTTCCTAATAAATACTGTAAACAAAATTAAAATGCAAAAGATGAATGAGGAAACCTCTGTGCAGTGTTCGCAGCACAGAGATGGCCGTGGTAAGTTACTAAGGCTACGGTAAGCAGCCCCTAAGAAGGTGAGCAAAAAGACCAAGAGATTCACCAAAGAGTGGTTCAAAATAAATGGGGGACAAGGGCTCAAGCTCACCAGCAATCAAATCCCGCTGTCACTTATCGCCCTGGAAAAGCTGAGAAAGAACGAGCCGGCCAGCGCGGACCGGGGCTGCGGGAAAGGCTCAATTACGCCGACACGCTGGACACCGGTTTTCCTCAAACCTCAACCAGCAAAAGCCCCCGGGGGGTGGTCTGTGCTGCCTCCTCCCGCCCCACGGCTCCTCCATCCCCGTGTCTGCCCCCTCGCTCTCTCTCTCGCTGTCTGTCTCTGTCCCCCTCTCTGCCCATCCCTCTCTCTCGCTGTCTCTGTCCCCCTCTCTGCCCATCCCTCTCTCTCGCTGTCTGTCTCTGTCCCCCTCTCTGCCCATCCCTCTCTCTCTCTCTCTCTCTTGCTGTCTCTGTCCCCCTCTCTGCCTACCCCTCGCTCTCCCTCTCAGTCTGTCTCTGTCCCCCCTCTGCCCATCCCTCTCTCTCTCTCTATCTCTCTCTCTCTCTCTTGCTGTCTGTCTCTGTCCCCCTCTCTGCCTACCCCTCGCTCTCCCTTTCAGTCTGTCTCTGTCCCCCTCTCTGCCCATCCCTCTCTCTCTCTCGCTGTCTCTGCCCCCTCTCTGCCTATCCCTCTCTCCCTTTCAGTCTGTCTCTGTCCCCCTCTCTGCCTACCCCTCGCTCTCCCTCTGTCTCCCTGCACCTGCCCCTCGCTCTGCCTGTCTCCCCACCCCCGCCTGCCCCCGCTCTCCAGGGCTCTGGCCACGCGCACTTGCCACCATGGAAGGACCTGAGTGGGGTCAGCCTGGCTGCCCACACCCTCCACCCCGGCCACCTGCACGGAGCCGTCCTCGTCCACGGCACCTTCCAGGGGGCCCCCCGTGTCCCCCTCGCTGCTGGGCGGGGCGGGGCGGGCCTGCCCCCTCCCTGTCCCCGGGTGGAGGGACGGGCTGGGGGGGAGCCAGCAATCTGTCACCCAAGAGGCCCCGGGACTCTCCGTCGAGAACGCTTCACCGACGAGCGAGCTCCCTGTCATGGACCACGTGTGTGAGACACAGCACGACTGAAACAGCTTGTGGCCGCTCCCGGGGACCGCGGCAGACACCTCCCTGCGGCCCCGCTGGCCCACGTGGGAGCCTCCGCAGACGGCATGGCCGGCCTCCCGGCCCTGCTGCAGTGGAAGGGACCTGAGAGCAGGGCCCCTACGGAGCCTGGCGGGCTGGTCAGACCTGTGCCCACACGCGCAGCAGGGAACCCACGGCCCTGCCCACAAGCCCTGCCGCGAAGGGGAGGGGGTTCCTTTCCAGCTGGGACCACAGGGACAGAATGGCAGAGAGGTGGGTGCAGCTAAGCCCAAAACCCGCGCAGGAGGGAGGGAGAGGGAGGCGGCCGCGGACCACCCAGAGGAGCCAGTGTCTGGACCCCACGCAGCAGCTCGCACCTCCCGCGGGTGACTCTGCTCCTCTGCCGTTTCCCAGACTCTGCGTCATGCAGCAGGGCGTGCAGGGGCGTGGCCGCCAGGAGTGGGTACACCCAGCTCAGCACCCACCCGTGGCGTCCCTGCACACTGAGTGCCACTGCTGAGAGCTGTCTGTGGAAAACAAAATTACCTTCCCAAAACCCGGCTAATATATTTTGCTAATATATTTCAAAACGGTGATGTTTTCTTCTCTTTTAAAAGGAAAACCGAATGACACCACTGGGAAAGAAGAGTAAATGAGGTGGGGCTAAACCATGTCCCTTGTCATCATTAGTTTTCTTCCAGGAGGCAGTACTCAGAGCTGCACTACCTGCTCTTCTCAGAACAGGGTCGCACACCGAGGAAGGTGCCTCTGCCAGAAGTACTTGTTGATCCGTACGGATTCAGAGAATCCTGCCTGGGGGCCCCATGGCTGTGTCTGTGGGCAAAGGTCCCTAGCGGCTGTCACCAGGCCACTGCCCACCGCTCTGGGATTCCGCCCGCGTGGCCAGCCTCCAGAGGCGGACGACTCAGAGGGCTGCCTGGTCAGGAAGCCAAGGCTGTGTCCTGAACAACGGATCTCGGAAGGAAGAACCTCGCCCCCGTGGCATTCCCTGCACCCCCAGATTGCCTTAGGTACAGCCCCGGGTTCCCTTTCAGCTGCTCAGTGCTCATTTAACGTGTAAAGGAGGCGCAGGCAGAAAGGTCTCACGATATTTACTTTTCACCCAGAGCCCAGAAGGAAAGTGAGGTCTCTCAGTTGTCATTACAAAGACACTAGAAACAACTACCCCAGACCCAAGGATTAAAGTTCACAGGAAGACAAAACTCCCAGAAAAACGATATCGTCATTGAGTGTTAATAAAAGGAGCAATTAGAAACCACAACTCTGATTCCCCAAAATGCCCCAGAGCACGACACTGCAGAAGCCTGGCACGGACAGTGCGGAGCCGGGACTGCTGTGGGGACACGGGGCTGCCACGGTGAAGTCCACGTCCACCTGGGACTGGAACCCGGAAGTTCTGTGCATCAAAGCCCCGACGGGCTTGCCGTGTAGGTTTTTCAAAGATGGTCAAGAAACTGCTAAGGCATCACGTGGCCCACGATCTGAGGGGAGTGCAGGGCAGACCCGCCGACCCTCGGAGGTCCCTTCTGATAGAGAGCATCCTCTCCTGGGTGCTGACCTCCAGGCTCACGTGCTACCTGGCCACGGTTTCTAGGGACCATTTGCGACTCAACTATTCTTCCCTATGGGATCCTCAAAACGGACCCATGTCCATCTTTATCTCACTGAACTCCTGGCTCAGCTCGAAAAGGCACCCTCACTTCAGTACCTTCAGAATCACTCTTCCCTCTGGCCTCATGGCACACCAGCGTTATCAGAAGGTCCCCTGGATGTGTCATTCACGTTCCCACCCAAATCTGGATACTCAAATGCCGCAAAGACAAAAAGGCCAGCCATCAACATGCCGGTCAGCAAGAGGAAGGCCGGCATCACAGACACCCGGCACTCTGGACTCTGCGGAAGCTGCGGACTGGACATCGCCGTGTGCTCTGGGGGGAGGGGAGCATGAAGGGGGAGGGGAGAAGTGATGGGTGAAAGTGGTCAAGGGAGAGCCTGGCCGGCCTCCCCTTCCTCCACCCTCACCACCCAGTCTCCATTCATGGGACACGCGTTTTCCTCCCAGGTGGGGTGTCTTGGAAGCTGCATCCCCTTGAGACCAGTGGCGGGTCCCCTCCGTCCGCAGGGCATCCTGGCTCCTTCCCTCCATGGGCTCACCACCACCGGGACACACTTCCTGTGGCGGCTCAGGGCTGACTGAAGACTCAGGCTGTGTCTGACCCCGTCTTCTCTCTGCAGAGAGCAGGTCTGAGCGAGCCCGTGAGGGTACTGGGCCAGATCAAAGCCAGTGTATTTATCAGCAAGAGCCAGTGAGGAGGAATGAGATAAAAACCATGTTGCAAGCCAACGCAAGAGACGGTTTTCTTTGTAGAACAAACTTCTGCAGCTGCCACCTTTGGAAATACACAAAACGACCCTTCTCTTCTACAACTGCAGGCAGCCTACAGCACAGAGGGCACTGTCAAAGGTGAGCAGGACGCCTTAGAAAGCACGGCACTCTCGTGTGCCACGAATGCTTGGTGGCAAAGGAAAAGCCGGGCCCAGCGTGGCAGCCCGAGTGGCCATCAATGCCCCCTGGGGCAGCAGGTCAAACAAGGCCATCCACCTGCCCGTAAACAACTTCCTAGAAACCCAGAGTGCCGGGTTTATGAGCAATTCCTGCCGTAAGCCCGTTAATTAGGCACAGACGGGCTCAGGGATGACGCAGGGCTTCTGGCTGCCACGCGCTTTCCCAGGTACCAGGGTTATGGCAACCTAAGTGCGTCCTGCAGGCTCATTAAAAGTTGCCTCAGGTGACCCGGAAGCCGGGGCCCCAGGTAACATCTCTCCAGCTACCTGGGACAGGTAATAAAGAGAGTAAACATGATGGCCTGGCTCCCAGGGCCATAAAACCAGGTTCCTTTCAATGTTATCCCTTTCCCTTCAAGGAAAAGAGTCACATGCTCAACTAAATAGCTCTTAGAGCTCTCTCCTGTCCATGGAGACAGCACAAATCACACCAACAGACTTTACACACACACACACACACACACACACGTATAAAAATTCAGCCTCACTAGTAAAAAAGGACATGCAAATAAAAGAGTAGAAATCGTTTTTAGTTTTTGCCCATTAGACTGGAAATACCCTGCGAGGCCTGGGAAAGGGACATCCAGGCTGAACACAGCTTTGGAAGGAGCAGGAACTCTTCTGGAGGGCGGCCCGGTAAGACGCTTTAGAATGTGTAATGTGCACACAGTCGTTTTCATCTGAAGCGATTTATTCTGAGGAGACCTGCCCGAAGGACGGGGCCTGCGGTCTGGTCCACAAGCAGGAACTGTGGGAGATGAGACCCCGTCTCCCAGGATGGCACCTGGGACAGACGTGTCAGGACAGGTTCCCGCCGTGCAGTGCGGACGGGGAGGCTGCAGCGCCAGGGTCACAGGATTCAGCCCCGACTCTGGACTCTGGCTGCTTCGGAGCCACAGCGGGGGTGGCATCCACGCCAGGAACACCCCCAGCTCCTCGCCCACTCACAGCCCGTGGACCCACGGGCTCCTGGTGCCGGCAGGATGGACCCATCTAAAACCCCGCCCGGCGCAGGGGTCCTTCACGGGGTGATGAGGATGGTTTGGAACCAGACAGCGGTGACGGTTGTACCATATTGTAAACGTGCTAAATGTCACTGAATTGTACGCTTTAAAATGGTCAAGTGATGAGCTTTATGTTATATGAATTTTACCACAATGAAAAAACTGAGTAAGGGAAAAACTAAGTATTTTCCATAAAGAAAAGGAAAAAAACGAGCAGCCACTTCTCTCTGGCTCCGTCGGGTCAGGAGGACCACAGCCCTGAGACTGAGGATGAGCAAGGTCCCCGTGTGTGTGCCCCGGGCCCTCGGGGTCCCTGGACGGCCGCTGGGGACGAAGGCGGAGCCTGGTTCTCCTCCACGCTCCCCGCGTCCTACCTGACGGGCCCCAGGAGGGAGCAGCCTGCGTCGGCAAAGGGAACGGGCAAACTCACCTGCGATGAAAATGACCAGAACCTGCTGAGCCCTAGAAAACTACAAAACAGCTCAGGTGGTGATTAAACTGTGTCCAGCGCCGACCCTGCCAACAACCTCTTCTAGGAGAAAAAGGCCAGGTCTCTCCACACAGGACCCAGGAAAGGCCTTTTGTCCCTGGGGGAGTCACCTGCCCCGGAGTGCGGCTGCCTGATCTCACACCACAGGAAAGTGGTTACAGGCCTGGAGAGGGCGCCTACCATGCAACCCAAGGGAGACCCCAGCACAGGGAGCAGAGGCCCGGCTTTGCCTAGCTCTCCTGCAAGCCCTCACCCAGGGTCCAGCCTCAGCCACACAACCGCAGTCCATGGCGTGGGCAGGGCCCCTGGCGCACGTGCTGTCACAGACAGCTTTCCAAGATCCCAACATGGTTACAGAAGTTTTGGTCAATGCATGGAAACAAAAAGGGAGGAAACAATTATAATTTGCAGATGACATTACTGTCTACTTAGAGAACATGAAATAACCAATTACAAATTTCTTAGGACTAAGAAGAAAATTCTAGACATTGGTTGGCTAACAAATAATAATGAAACCAAGGGCTCTACACGGACAGTGACCAAGTAGAGAATAAAATGAAGAAACATTCTGTTCATAACAGGAGAAAATATATAAAATACCCAAGAATAATTAAATATAAAATCTACAGCCCTTATATGAAGCAAATAAGACAAGACTTTTCGTAAGGACAGAAGAAGCTTCAAATCACAGGTGGTAATTCCACATTCCCGGATTAGACAGTTAACAGTAGAAAGTTACTAGTACATGTCCTGCTGATTTATTAACTTGCGGCAACTTCAATTAAGCTTCCAGAGCAACTCTGGGGGACGTTATGAGAAAGGGTTCTGATGCTCACCTGGAAAAATGAAAGCTCACCCGGAGACAAGCCGAGGGAATTAAAAATGAAGAACAAATGTGTGGGGAGTGGAGACCTGCACGGCCGGATCCTGAAACACCAGCACAGGCTCCTGCTGACACAGGGTGGGGCCGGTACGAGGAACAGAGGGGGCCGGAGGCAGACTCGGCCAGATAAACACGCGCTGATTATGGGACAGAGCTGGCATTTTTTACATCGTTTAGAAAACTGCTTTGCTTTGTGAAGGAGGCGAGGCCAAGCAGATAACGGACAAAATATAATGGACGTTGAAATAACGCCAGTTTATAAAGAACACTCATACACTGATGAGAAAAAGGCAAGCACTGCAACAGAAAAACAGCAAAGAAAACGATAATTGGGAGAAGAAATGCAGACAGAATCAAAATAGAACGTGAACAAGTTCCACGAACGCATCAGACTGCGGGGTCAGCCCTGGCCCCTCTCCTCTGGGAGGGCAGTCACTGATCGGCCAGCCCGTTGGGTGCGGACGTGGAAGAGGGAAAACGCGGGGGCGGGTAGCGACCCGCGCAGCAGGCTGTGGGTGGGAGGGAGGGTGCCCTGCAGCGCCCCGCAGAGGCAGCTACCACCTAGGACAGGTCAGCGAGTGCTGGCTGTCATGGTTACTGCTGCTTTACTATTCTGCTCTCGGAGTAAGCAAGGGGGGTGTGTGTGAGAGAGACAGAGAGAGACAGGCAGACAGAGAGACACATGCATACCCAGGACCTGGTGTAGCTTTTGGAAAGAAACATGGCAAGAAATAAAAGCCACAGAAAAGGACTTATCCTGGGTCAGCAATACCATTTCTGTTTTGTTTAGACAAAGGCATATGATTCATGAACGAGGACACTAAAAACAGAAGAAAAACTGGAAATGACCTTAATGTTCAACTCTTCAACTATTAGCACTTATTTAAATTCATTGGGGTTCATTGTAAGACTACAATAAAACTGTTAAAATCATGCTTTTGAAGTGTATGTAATGGTAAAGGGAAATGTTAACAGTAAATAAAAACCACATGTCAGTATAATCCCAATTCCATAAAACTACAGATACACACACGCACAACGTACATAATACAAGGTTACGGGAATCCACTACAGAATGCAACAGCCGTCCTAGCCAACAGCGCTGGAATCACATCTTCCCTGTGATTTGCAATTATTCGATAATTAACGTTAATGACTGTGGCGATCAGAAAGAGATCATGATGAAAACATCCTTGTAAAAAACAACATTGTCTGGGACGCAAACAGCAGGGCCCTGCTCCTCTCTGGTACACAAGCCTTGGGGAGTCCGGGGGCCCGGGACCTTCCCCCTCCTCCTCCCGTTTACCTACACAGGTGTTCCTCCCGGGGTGCAGGAGGCTCCAGGGAGATCTGTGGGGAGGACGCTGTGAGCAAACGGTTAATGAGGAGGTCAGACGTGTGGGTGAGCGTGGCTGAGTGGACACAGGCATTCACTCCCACTCGTCCCGGAACCACGAAGAGGAACGGCGCTTTTTAGGAGACACGGATTCACAGGAACAAAGCCTGCAGGAAGGACTGGAGAGCAGGTTTGTCATCAGAACTCTGGAGATGAGACCCGGCAGCACCCCAGAGGCACAGCCCAGACGGCACGGTCAGCGTCGCGTTCTACTCCGAAGTGCTCACCACGTCTCCATCAGTGAAATGGAATACTCGATACATTCCCAATACAAAATTGTCAGTATTTACCAAACAGCAAAAAACCACACATTTATGGAAACATCACTGCCGTGGACGGAGGTCAAGGGGCGGCATGCCTGAACCCAGAACCTTCAGAAGGTGGACAAGGGATTCTGGCTTGCACGGAGGGCTCCCAGCGTGCAGACCCCCAGCCCTGTCCCCGTCCTCCTCTCTTCACGGTGCACCCCGACTTCTCACTGTCCCCCTACCCGAGCCCTCCTCATGTGCACCCGACTCTTGTCAGAATCACTGTTACCACGCCCTCTCCCGCCTTCCCTGGACTAGGGTGAGGATCCCTCCTGGAGAAGATGACTGCGCTCCAGGCCGGGTCTGTCACAGCCCTGCAATATCCATTCCTCTGGGTGTATTCCCATACGAGCTCTCACCCTGGCCTTCAGACTTGCCTTGGCCAGCGAGGCAAGAGCATCCATGACTTACACGGAGGCTTAAACCACTCTTGCCCTCTTGCTGAGCTTGGAACTCAGAAAGCAGCACATAATCCAGCTGCCAAGCACCAGGCTGGAAGTGAGGCTACTGTAGTAAGCACGATATTTGGGGTAGTTTGTTATGCAGCCAAAGCTGACTGAGACACTCATGTAACAGATTCTTTGTGGTCTTATAAAATAGTGGCCATCACCACTCAAGCAGGAAGGACTTTGTGCTGGCTTATATACTGTAATTGTTTTCCTTTTTGCAAAAAGCAAATATTTAAACCATTGATCCTGATCTAGAGGTATAACAGATTCATATTTCAGATACTTTGAAATGCAAAAATCATGTTACTACATCATTATACTTAAAGACAGTCTGCAGTACAAGACTGAAACTGTAGCCATGATCACCAGCGTTTGCCCACAGTGAGAAGAGCTTACAGGTTTCTCAAACTGTGGGACTGGATTTGCACTGGAACATAGGGAGCTCCGCCAATAGGAAGGGAGGAAATCGCTAACTCCAGGGAAAGCTAAGAGCTGTATCAGAGGTCATGAAGCCATGGCACGGTGTGTGTCGGCAACAGGCACCCACACAGACACAGGAATGGAGCCCCTGATGGTCCTTTAATCAGAAGGCTGGTCTCAGTATGTGAAGCATCCGAAAAGCGGCAGTGTATGCGGGGGGGGGGGGGGGGGGGGCGGCGGGGATGGAGGGCGGCAGTGTGTGCGTGGGGGGGGGGAATGGAGGGCGAGGGCCTAGTCTCTCCAGCAAGCGGGAAGTAATCACCCCATGGGATCTTTAACGCAAGGACGAAGCAGACCATCTACAAACTTCTACTGGCAGAAGCCGGCAGAGACCTGGGCCTGGGGAGTCAGATGGGAGAGCAGGGAGGGCCAGCTTCTGCTTGTTCACACTGTATTACATTTCCATTAGAAACACTGGAAATAGGGATTCCCTTGATAACATTTTAAAACAATTTAAAATGACACACGACAAACCCCCAAAGCAGCAGATCTAGGTAATGCTACACTTGCCAGGTGATCACCTGGGCTATCCCAGCTGACATACATTTGCCAGGTGATCACCTGGGCTATCCCAGCTGACATACATTTGCCAGGTGATCACCTGGGCTATCCCAGCTGACATACATTTGCCAGGTGATCACCTGGGCTATCCCAGCTGACATACACTTGCCAGGTGAGCACCTGGGCTATCCCAGCTGACATACATTTGCCAGGTGATCACCTGGGCTATCCCAGCTGACATACACTTGCCAGGTGAGCACCTGGGCTATGCCAGCTGACATACATTTGCCAGGTGATCACCTAGGCTATCCCAGCTGACATACATTTGCCAGGTGATCACCTGGGCTATCCCAGCTGACATAAACACCAAGACACCACACTCACTACTCTCACAGCCCTGGGCCTCAGTGATCATGCTGCCTGGACCCCATTCTGGGGAGAAGAAAACTAACTGCGCAGGACAGAAAGGGGAATGGGGCTCCCGAATCAGCCATGACCAACAAAGACACTGCGTCTAGTACAAGTGCAACACTGAGTGTTGAAACCCTAGGAAAGATCTTCTTTACCCAGGGTTAACAATTTTAGTTACATTTTAAAAATTATTCCCTTTTTAACTATAAAATCCTACTCAAATTCACTGATGATTTAATGACACTAATTCGACTGTGTGCTCCAGAAATCCGTCTGACAAACACCACTGGCAAATGTCACTAACAATATGATACCTTGTGAAGAGCGTAAATCATCAAAGCAGAAGCCGACTGATGGGACGATACAGTTACATCGTTTAAATGGCTTCAGACGAATGATCTCCATTTCAAGTGGAGAAACAACAAACGATTAGAATGCAGAGAGCATGTAACCTTGAGATGCTTCCTGAGCTGCGTCTCTGGGGCTCCCACCATCTCTGGGAGCACCCAGCCTGTGGGTCAGGGGGAGCTCGTCGGGGTACCCCTGACTTCCGAGCCCTCTCTGCACAGTCTGCAGGTGCTGACAGGAGGACCCAGGAGGCAGATTCTGTTCCTTTTCAAAGAGGTGACACAAACTCCTGGAACCCCAGATGAGGAGAGAAACTGGGGGTCAGGGAGAAAAAGCCCCCGCAGGCCGAGGCCCCAGGACAGTGGGAAGCCCGGTCTCGCCCTGAGGGGGAAGCACCAACCGGGCTCAAGCAGTGATCCTAATGTTTCTTGCTGATTTGTGCAACCCCTCACACAAGAGAGGTCGCTGATGTCGCAATTTCTCATTTTTGTCTTGTAAAAGCTACAGACTCAACCAACACAGACACGAGAACATAAGCAACTAGCATCTTCCTTAACCCTGGTCAGCACAAAACCCACCATCGCCAGTTTCCGGTACAGTCTCTCAATCAGGGGCTGTTTGAGTGAGGACGACGGTGCGAGGGGGAGTGAAAACAGAGAGAGAAGTGCAAATCCCGAGTTCCTTCTTCAGCCAGGCGCCGTGCCGGGCCCGCAGATGCCAGAGGTGGGTGGCTGCCTGCTACCAGGTAGGCACGTGGATGGGTGACCTACGGCGGGGAGGGGCACACACAGGGCTCCACCTCCCAAGATGAAGGGCAGTGTGGGCCCCCTGGTCACCAGGAGCCCGGTTAAAGGGGGACGTATCTGAGAGGACCGGAAAGACACAAGACTGCAGTGATCCTTCAGGCTTCTGAGATGAGATCAAGATACGGGGCAGTTGGGCTTCCCTGGTGGCGCAGTGGTTGAGAGTCCGCCTGCCGATGCAGGGGACACGGGTTCGTTACCCGGTCCGGGAGGATCCCACATGCCGCGGAGCGGCTGGGCCCGTGAGCCATGGCCGCTGAGCCTGCACGTCCGGAGCCTGTGCTCCGCAATGGGAGAGGCCACAACAGTGAGAGGCCCGCGTACCACAAAAAAAAAAAAAAAAAAAAAAAAAAAGATACGGGGCAGTGAGGGCCAAAGTCCAAAACGCCGGCTGGCGAGGAGGCGAGGAAGTCCGCTCTGCGTGGGCGAGCAGCGCTACTGGTCGGGAGAGAGCCAAGGATGAGCTTCTAAATTGCTTTTAGGGGTCACAGAAATGTGAGGCTGCAGCTTCAAAGACAAAAGGAAAGGGGCGGCCTGTGGGGGGCTTCTGTCAGTACTGAAAGGCAGGCACCTTGTCGGGCGCTGCTCAGAGCCAGACCCCTCGGGGCGGGGCCTCAGCGGGAAGCCCCAACCCCGTCCCGGCCCCCCCACCCCCACCCCCGCCGCATCCCCGTTTCCCCTGCACCGCACAGAGCAGCAGCAGTGAGCAAGGCGCTGGCTTCCCCACCGGTGCGGCAGGTCCAGGCTGCATCCCACAGCACATCCCACGGGGCTTCCCTCTCCTCCCAACAGCCAGGGGGAGCGGGCGCTTCACATCAGGGGAGCAAAGCGCATCGCGCTCGCTCCCACGGACCCTCGACCACTCCACCCCAAACTCTAGAGCGCTTATTAAACAGCAGAGGACCACGATGGCCGCGGGGGCGTCTCCACGGAGACCGGTGACCTCTCAGGCAGGAGGACTCGCTGGCTCAGAACGCTACAAGCAAAGCCACGAGGCCTGGACTTCCAGCAGCTCTGGACAGTGTTCTCTCCTTGGTTTGTCCACTGCCAACCTCAGAAGCCCTACGGGGTCAGGGCAAAAGGCAGCAGTGGCAGCAACAAAACTGCCAAGACCCACGGCCTCGGTGCAGCTGTCAGCTGGCCAGAGGCAGAAACAGACAGTGCGCGGCTACTCTGCACGGCACCGGGCGCAGGCTAACGAGGGAGCCGAGGCCGGCCTCGGCGCCGTCCCGCCGTAGGTGGCGTTGGTCTCCATGGAAAGGGCATCTCAGAAGCATGTGGGCTTTTAATTCTCCAGATCCCTGCTGTCCAATCCAGTAGCCACTAATCACATGTGGCTGCAATGCAGCTGGTCCAAACGGAGATGTGCTCCACGTGTCTCGTCTGCGACGGTTCACTAAGACTTAGCGTGAACGAAACCATTTATATGGATCACAGGTTGAAATAATATTTTAGAAATATGAGGTTAAATAGAATACATTGAAGTTAGTTTACCCTGTGCAGCCAGGTTCCCAGTGACCCCAGAGATCCCTGCCTCCTGGTACTCACCCCTTGTCTGGGCCCCTCCTGGGAGGGCTGGTCGTATGACAGTAGAATAAGGGAGCAGGGTTGGGGGCTGTCACTTCCAAGATTTGGCCGGAAGACACCGAGGCCGCCTTCTTGGTCACCTGGATCTTGGGTGTCCACTTTGGGGAAGCTGCTGTTAGAGGCCCACGTGAGGAGGACCTGAGGCCTCTGGCCCACAACCGTGGGAGTCAGCTGGGAAGTGGGTCCTGCAGCCCCACCCAGCCCTCAGATGAGCCCACAGCCCTGACTGGCAGCTCAGCAGCACCTCGCGAGAGACCCTGAGGCACAGCCAGCAGTGAGGCTGCTCCTGGATTCCTGACCCCCGGAAGCCCTCAGATAGTTCACGTTGGTTATTTTACCCAGCTCAGAAGCTTTTGGGTAATTGGTTACATAGCAATAAGTAACTTACACAAGCTGGTTTCTTTTGCTGTTTTAAGGTGGCTACGGAAAATGTAAAATTACCTATATAATTTTAGTATATACACATCTCTATTGGACAGCACTGCTCTCCACGTTCCCAAGTACAGTGAGCACACGTTATGACCACAGATGTCATAACTGGTCCCTCAACCACATGACGTGACTTCTCTATGCATCACTAATGCATGTTTCTTTCTAATAGGTTGACTTTTGAAGTCTGAGATCAGATTAAATACATGCAGAGGGTATGTACCAAAAACCAACCTATGTTAGTTGTTTTCTTATTCCATTTAAATGAAAAGTAAATATTAATATCTTTTTTAAATCATAAAGAGTCAGTGGGAAAAATGAAGAGTGGACAGACAAGTCCCAAGAAAAAAATAAAGATGATTTGCAAACACGGGTGTTTCTTCTTGCCGGTAATGTTGCTATTTGCGGACATACCTTATCTCTGTAGATGAAGTCAGATGATAAGCATTTCCCCTAATTTAAGCACGCTTCTACAGCCTGACTTTAAATGCTGTTCCCACCATTGGCCACATCTGCCCCAATTTACTCAACCAGTGCCCAAGTGCTGGACACGCAGGTACTAACTGCACAGCAAGGAATAGGGCTGTGTGTCAATCTCAGCGCTACCGCTGGTTATCAGGGACGGTCCTTATTAGCACGCGAACCACGGGGCCACAACGAGCGCGCGGGCTCTGAGGGCTCCCGGGGGCGGATGGCAGGCGACTTACTTTGATGTGCTCATGGAGCTGGGCTTCGTGCTGCCGGGACAGCTGCTCGTGCTGCCTCTGGAACTCGGCGATGAGGATCTGCCTCTGGAGCTGCTGCTTCTGCTTGAGGGCCAGGAGCTCCTGCTGCAGCTGCTGCTCCCGGATGCCGGGCTCCGTCGCGGGCAGCGGAAACTGGTGGTCCAGGCGCAGGTCCATGGGCACCGCCGGGGGGGCCACTGGCAAAGGCAGCGCCGAGGCCACATCCACTGCGGGACAGAGCACAGCACAGAGCGCTGGTCACCTTGGAGCCCCCAGCCCCGCCCACCCTGGCAGAGAGCTGCTGCCAACAGTCGGGGTGCCCACACGCTGAGGGCCACTGTACGCTTTGGACGCCTCTGCACCCCCTCCCTCAACAGGCTCAAAAGGCACGACCCGGAGGCCTTTGAGGTTTCTATCCCTCGGGCCAAAATCAGTGGACGTTTGGACCAGGACACACACTCCTGCAAACTCTCTTCCCTCCACCCGACCCTCCACGAAGGGCCCTGCTCTCTCAAAGGACCTTGCTGCAGCCCCAGCAGCCTTTTCTGACGTCCCTTTTGAACGTTGATGAAGAGAAAAAGCAAGAAAAAGGCTCTAAAGAGCACTGAGCACCCGTAAGTAGAGAGGCAAATTGCCCATGCTTTTCTTCTCCTTTTCACAAAGACACAGAGGAGCTGTACGCAGGAACCACAGGACAGTGTGTGCCACTTAAGCGGTCCAGACGGACGCTCCGGACGGGGAGAGCGTTTCCATGGTGAAGCGAGCGCCCTCTGGAAAACAGGTTTACCGGCTGCAGCCAATAAAACGCTCCCCCGGCTCGCCCGCACCGCTTGCGCATCAGGGTTACGTGCTTCTGCGCTGTGCCAGGAAACGGACTGTCTTCACTGCACTGATGTATGGCCGAGAAAGAGCCACAAGTGACTCTGATTAGAAACAGAAGCTGAATCGATCCTAAGGCTTACAAATCAATACCAAATTAAAGTGAGAAAAAGAACGCAGAAAGCGAGCCTTAAATTACGGACCTCACAAAATAACCCGACGTGGGTGCTCCTAGCGTGACAGGACAGCGTGTGAAAGGCCGAGGGGCGCCGGCGGGGAGCCCCTTACTTCCTGCGAGGCTCCTGTGCTGCTTCCCCTCCTCGCAGATGAGCGCCCCGGGCGCTGCTCGTAGAGAGAGGAGGGAAGACAGCCCAGCACCGAGGCCCATGGTCCCTGTCCCTTCCAAAAAGCCCCCCCTCACAACCTGCTCTGGGCTCACGCAACGGCACAGACCAGACCCGGGGACCGGAGGCTGGGGCCTCGCCCTCTGGGGGGCTCAGGGCTCCAGTGGGAGCCCAGACTCAACACCCACGGGCCCCGCCAATGCCAGCCCCTCACCACCTGGCACGGGGCCTCATCCTAGCACCTCTGCCTAGACCCTCTGCAGGTCAGGCCTTGCGACAGACACACCTGGCCTCGTCCTGGGGGCTCCCTAAGTGAGCGTGGGCCACTCACAGGCCGGACATAACCCAGTCCCTCAGAAAGTCTGTGCCCCACAGTCCACAGATTCTGGAAAAACAGCCCATTGGTGGAACCACCCCTCAGGAGAGGGCACTTCTGTGGTCACTGCCAGGCGGCAGGTCCCATGCCAACCATCCTTCTGATGAGTGAGGCGAGGTGGGGCGAGGCCCAGGCAAAGCCCTGGGTTCTAACCCCCGAGCTGACTCCCTGAGCCCTGGAGCCCTGGACTAGAACGTGGCCTCACACCTGCAGGGCCGCTCACCTTGGAAGAGTGCAGGACGCTGCCTGGGGCGAGCGGGGCCCTGGCTCTGGGGCTGAAGTCACTGTCTCTCCCACCCCCGGGACCGGCCTCCACCCCAGGCCCCCAGAGCCTGGGGCAGCTTCCATGCAAGGAATGCCTGGGACCTGGCCACAGGGAATGGAGAAAAATCCTCAATATTCAAGCAGTTTCAGAAAATATTTAATTCTCCTCTTTGAAGCCCTAACAAGCCTGGGATAAATACCAGCTGACTGTTTTTCTTCGGTTTCTTCCCCCAACTTTTTAAATGTATGTATTTCTTTTTTTCTAGTGGGGTATGAGGCTTGATGTGTGGCGAGGTCTTTATTTGATGTTTACGTGAGAAAAATCTGCACAAATGAACTGTTTTGGTGAACAGGCCTGGGGATCGGTGGATCCCACCAACCTCCACTGCACACCAGCTGGTAAAGACTGGCTTTTATTAATTTCCTTTTTCTTTTTTTTGGATCATTTTTATCATGTAATATAAGAAAATGGAAAAAGAGTGCAAACAACACCAGTTTTATAAAACCTCAATCAATATTTTCCCCCATTTGCTTCAGACGTTCTTTTAAGGAACAGAATACTATGGAGGGCGAGGAGGAGGGCTCAGGAAAGAGACTTAGAGAAAAGAGAAAGTGACCTGACGTCTTAAAGGAAATTCAGTTCGTGTTTTTCCTCCTCCGGTGGGGAGAGGTGGTGCGCATCCCCTGCTCTCACTGATGACAGGACTGAACGCTTCCTGAAAAACACTGTAACTGTGAACGACGGCAGACTTTTCCAGCTCCCTTTCTGCATCCACAGATGGGCTCAAGAAGTTTTTCTATTAACCGGTTAACCTGCCTAGTTCCTTCATGGATTACAGATGACTTATTTAGCAGACCTCCTCAGGTTAGTTGGCCTTTGCTTTCTTTTTTTTGGTCTGCGTTGGGTCTTTATTGCTACGTGTGGGCTTTTCTCTCTAGTTGTGGCGACCGGGGGCTACTCTTTGCTGCCGTGCGCAGGCTTCTCACTGTGGTGGCTTCTCTTGTTGCGGAGCACGGGCTCAAGACCCGCGGGCTCAGTAGTTGCGGCCCATGAGCCCAGTAGTTGCGGCGTGTGGGCTCTAGGGCGTGCGGGCTTCAGTAGTTGTGGCGTGCTGGCTCAGTAGCTGTGGCTCGCAGGCTCTAGAGCACAGGTTCAGTAGTTGTGGCGCATGGGCTTAGTGGCTCCGCGGCATGTGGGATCTTCCCGGACCAGGGCTTGAACCCGTGTCCCCTGCACTGGCAGGTGGATTCTTAACCACTGCGCCACCAGGGAAGTCCCAGTTGGCCTTTCCTTTCTAAGGATAAACCCGACTCTTGGTCTTCCTGGGTTACACACACACACACACACAACACACACACAAACAAAGAGTCGCTGATGCCTTCAGCCTATGACCGTTTCATTACGCACATTTGAATCCATAGTCATAGGTGAGACTGGCCTGCGGTGTCTCTTACACTCTGCTTGTCTGGTCAGGGAGCGGAATTTTAGCTGAAGAAAATAACCAGAGAATCTGTGAAATAACCATATTGCCTGCATTTTGTAGCAGTATCATCTCACTTGCCCTGACAGCAGGGGTGGTCAGACGTGGTCCCCGCTCATGTGACGTGCCAAGGTGACCTAAGACACTACGTAGGAAAAAGGCCATCCCCACGATGCTGGGCAGAAGACGACCCATCCACCACTCACTGTCGCACACCCTCTCCCTACTTCTAATTCTTCCTAGGCGGGGTCAGGGGGACCACCAGAAATGTCTAGTAGTTATAACGTCTTCAGAAACTGAACACAGGGCTTCCCTGGTGGCGCAGTGGTTGAGAGTCCGCCTGCCGATGCAGGGGACACGGGTTCGTGCCCCGGTCCGGGAAGATCCCACATGCCACGGAGCGGCTGGGCCCGTGAGCCATGGCCGCTGAGCCTGCGCGTCCGGAGCCTGTGCTCCGCAATGGGAGAGGCCACAACAATGAGAGGCCCGTGTACTGCAAAAAAAAAAAAAAAAACAAAAAAACAAAAAAACTGAACATAAAACAACTTTAAGGGATCCTTTTTATTGACTCCAAAAATAAGATGGGCCAAACGTTTCTAAGTGTGCGTTCACGTACTGCGGAAACACTCCTGCTCTGTGCTGGGCACTGGCCTGTGGCAGGTCTGATGTGAAGACAGGCAGGAGGGGGCAGTGGGGCCGATGGAAGGCCTGGGGAAGGGTTCACACCTTCCCCAGGTGTGAGGACGGGGCTGCATCTCTGAGGTGGGAGGGGCGCTGGGGGTGAAAGAGGTGGGGCGGTGGCCACAGGGGCAGCGTGGGAGGACTCGCGGATGGCTGGGTAGGACCAGGCCCTGTGGATGGGGGCAGGGCGGGGAGGGGCGTCACACCCACCACCCGCCAGCTGAGCCTCACTTTGTTTACTGCACCTTTTCTCGGCCTCCTCTGTGTCTGGAGGCGTAGGGAACCTTAGAAGGAAACACCCCCTGGTCATGCCACAGACACCGGAGCGGATGCACCCTGGGGGTGGGCGCGCAGGGTGGCGAGGAGACCCCCCGCCCCGGCCAGCCCCTTCTGCCTGCAGTGAACAGACAGAAGGGAACAGGGGGGCACGGGGGGCACGTGCTGTCCTCGGCCCAAGGCATCCCTGTTCTCACCACGTTCCCTCCACATTTACTGTGAGAAAGGGATGCAGGTGCTGCCTGGGTTGACGCTTTTGAGGTTTCACATGAAACTTCATTCCTCTGCTAGAGAAAGTCAAACGCAGAGCAAAGAGAACGCAAAGCTAGACATCCCCTCCGTCAGACGCACCGCGACCAGCTCCTGCAATTTCTTAACCTCTGAAAACAGCACTGCGTTTACAGACACGCAAACCAACACTGCAACTTACACGAGGCCGGGGGGGACCCAGGCAGGGTCCTCCTCCCGCTTCGTGTGCCCAGCCTCGGGAAGCCAGGCGGGTGGGGAAGTGGCCGCGCGGTCCCCAGGCCTGGCCTGAGCGCCAGCTGCGGCATCAGACCCACAGTCCCCATTCATTCCCGTCGCTGGCGGGTGCGTCAAACATGACTCGGACTATTTCTGTATCAAAAACTCTCTGAAATGCCATGAGTTCCCAACAGAAGCTGCTGGTGCTTTTGACCCAAAGAGCCCTGAAGAAACAATGAAAGCTTCTCTACTTAAAGAATGCAGCATCAAGACAAAAAAGCCTGTATTCTCATGAATATTTCATGGCAGAGTAGAAAATTGCTTTTATAGGTTGCGCCTTGAGAAACATATTAATACAATCAGACTCATGACGTTAGTAGAAGCACAAAGACTATATTCAGAGTTTCAATAAGAAATGGCCAAGCCTGGGCTGTGAGTTATAAGTTCTCAATCAGAAACAGAAAAAATCTGCTAGTCTCATTTTTTTTAAATAAATGATCAGAAAAAAAGGACACTGTAATTTTCCATTACATGGGTTGGGTCCTCTTTTCATAACACCATTTCATGTCATCATATAGATAGGAAAGAAAGAGAAGGACTATTCTTTAGAAAACAGGGCCGATGTTAGGGTCTGTTCAAATAAAGAACGACTCATTCAAATCTAGGGGACAATAAAAGATATTTCATCCACGGAGCCACGGTTTCCCCTTACCATGACGTTTGTCTGCGTGTGTGAGGGTTAGGGAGAGAAAAGACTGCAGGGGGCAGCGGAGGAAGAGAAAGAAAGGGATGGGTATATAGGAAACGTAGAACTGAGTTCAAAATATTTTCATCTTTTATGGTGAAATGTGTCACACACCCTGGAGAACAGAAGGGTTAAGGGTGACACAGTCACCCCCCCACCTCAACCAGAACCAGAGCATCGCCCTCCGTGCCCCACACGTCACATGCCTGTGCCCCCAGCAACATCCTGACTTTGTTCAGCATCCTGCTTTTCTTTCTGGTTATAACATCTACAGATGTATCCCTAAACATGTGTCCTCCACGTGACCGCGGTGAGTGCAGGAGCAGTGGGATGGGAGGTGACAAAGGTTCCCAGGAAAAGACAGAGTCGCAGTTCAGGCTGCCTTCAGCTTCTAGGACAGGTGACAGAAAAGAGCTCTGTCCGGGAGAGGTCAAGAGTGACCCCCGGGAAACCAAGGGCCACCCCCAGTGCACCACCCGGTGGGGCCGTCTGCGGGCCAGCACTGCCCTGTGTCCTGCAGCTGCTCCACCCAGGCTGTCCTCCAGGTGAGAGGCTCGCAGGAGGCCCCACGGAGAGACCTGCCTCGCCTGGTAAGTAAGGCCGGAGGGCAGGCAGGTCCTCGCAGGTCAGCCCCCCTTCCCACACCCGCCCCAGCGGCTGCTGAGCTCTGGTCCAGCCGGGCGGCCCAGAATCTCCTGCAGAGCCGCCCTCGGAGGCCGGCCCCCTCCCCCTCCCTGGGATCCATCCCACTGGTCTCTGTCCCAGAGTCGATCACCTGATCCCTTTACCCCACTCTTCATTCTTCTTTCTCGGTTCATTCTTTTTTTACAGGAACTCAGGCTCCAAGAGGGTCTTGAAAAAGGAGGCATGTGAGGTTTCATGTCCGAAGATGCACTTACTTCCCTGTCAACGTTATCAGCACCTGGGCTGTGTACAGAATTGCGGCCTGGAAGTCACCTTCTCCGGGGCGGTGAAGGCAGCGATCCACGGCCTCGCTCTCAACACTGTCATTAGAAAAGCACGGAGCGGCTCTGGCTCTGGATGCTTTGTGCTTGCCCTTTCCTCTGGATGTTCAGAAGCCCTTCTCCCTGTCCCCAGTGTTCTGAGATTTGAGAAGCAGGTGGCCTGGTGAGGCTCTTCCCTCCTCCGCCGTGGGGGGCATGCAGCTGGCCTGCTCAGTTTCTCCAGTCACGGGGAATTTCCTTGAGTTACTGGGTTGGGCAAAAAGTTTGTCTGGGTTTTCCCGTAAGATGTTACGGCTGTTTTGCTCATCTCCTTGTTTCTGTTTTCCCTTCCGAAACTTCCTGGGTGGTAAACCTCCTGGAGCGATGCTCTGGTTTTCTCATTCACTCTCTCCTGTTTTCCTTTTCTGTGTCTAGCGCTCAGCTTTACTCGAGATTTCCTTAAATGTACACTCTAAGATTTTCACCGAGTTTTGCATATTTTCTGCAGATGTGTCCCTGAGTACGAGTGGAGGCATGAACCCTAGCTGGAAGCTGCGAGCAGAGAGGGGTTCTCAACGCTGAGCTTCGCTGGACGGTGTGGGGAGCTGGCCTTAGTCAGGACGCACCAGGCACCCTGGTTCGAGGCTCAGGCGCCCAGCACAGCGGGGCGTCTGCTTCTCTGCCAGCCTGCATTCCACCTGGCCCAGCCCCCTTTTGCTCCTGTCCCGGAGGGCAGGACATGGGGCTGCTCCTCGAGGATGCTGTGGCATCTATCCCCCGGGGCTCTTGGTTGCACTGACAGGAGGCTCGGAATCTGGCTTTTTCTGCCCAAACTGCCAAATCGGTTAAGACTTATGGCTCTACTTTCCAACTTTCGGACTGTTGGTGATGTTGTTTCCTTTTCTGTTCCCCCAACTTTGTGAGCTGATAACATCTCTCTGGAATATACATTTTTATGTTTTAGGGAAAAATTTCAAAAACACACAAAGGCAGAGAGAACAGTATAATCAACTCCCAAGGATCCATCAGCCACCTGCCACCTCATGGCCAACCTTTTCTTCTCACACCCACCGGCTGCACTTCCTTCTAGATCATCCGGAAGCCTACCAGCCAGCCCAGCATGTTATCCATAAGGCCTTCGGTATCTCTAAATGAACTCTTAAAAAACAATCGAGGCCTTCCCTGGTGGCGCAGTGGTTGAGAGTCCGCCTGCCGATGCAGGGGACACGGGTTCGTGCCCCGGTCCGGGAAGATCCCACGTGCCGTGGAGCGGCTAGGCCCGTGAGCCATGGCCGCTGAGCCTGCGCGTCCGGAGCACAGGCTCCGCAACAGGAGAGGCCACAACAGTGAGAGGACCCGCGTACCGCAAAAAACAAAACAAAACAAACACACAGTCGAATACCATCAACCCACCCAAAACAAATTAACAACTCCACGACATTATCAAATAGCCAGAAGGTATTCCCATTTTTTTAGAGAGTCTCATACACATTTTTGAAACTTTATTCAAATCAAAACCCAATTAAGGTCCATTCACTGCAATCGGCTGATATACCCTTTGAATTCTTTTTAATCTAAAGGTCCCCCACCTTCTCCCTCACCCCTGCACCCTCCAGCTGATGGGCTGAAGACACTGGTCACCCGTCCTGGGCTGACTGAGCCTGACGTGTAGATTCCCTGGGAGCTGGAAGGGGTCTGAAGGCCCAGAGGATGCAGCTCTGGTTGCTATCAGGGCCGCCTCCCTGGAGAGGTCCTGTGCCCCTCGGGCTCCTGTGTTATCGGCAGCTAACGTGCTCACGATGATGTCTTCATTGTTGTAAACAGGGCTTTTCTAGCTCCATCCACCCCTCTTGATGTGCTAGCTACATTACTTCTATAGTGAGAAAGGGTCCCAAGTCAACTATCTTGTTATTCTCACAAAGGGTTTTCAGAAGAAAGGCAGGGCGAGTGCTTGATTCTCTTCCTTTATTTGTCAATTTTTAAAAAGAACAAGCTGGCCCTGTAGCATGCTCCACGTGTGATCAGGGAGGAGGGTTTTGGTTCTTGGGACCATGGTGAACTAAGCCTCTGTATTCCTGTCCTAAGGCTGCCGTGTCACTGTGAGTCCACAGGCCGCCCGGGAGCAGCTCTCTGTGCAGCTGAGACAAGGTGTCCCGGGCTCTCCCTGCACTTCCTGGGCCCCACAAGGAAACAGACGTGTCTCCAAGGATAACTGGGTCCCTTTAGTGGGAAACAGTAGAGACCATCATCTAGGTTTCGGGGTGACATGGTTTATAACGAATATACCTTTACTGGCGCTTTTGTGAATTTCAGAAGTGAGTGAAGTTAGATACCCGCGTTCAATCTGTCACCTCACCGCGGAACGCTGGTGCACAATTTATCAAAAACACCATTCAAAAGGGCTGAGCAGTCGCAATCAAGTTCCATTCAAAAGACTGATTTATATGCAATATCATTTTCCCCAAAGGTGCTCTTAACTGAATTACAATTATTCTATTTAACTGTGTGTGTGTGTGTGTGCGTGCGCGCGCGCCCGTGCGTGTGTGTGAAAGGGAAATGAGGTACAGAAGTGCTTTTTAATGTAAACATTTAAAAATATTCTGTAGGGAATGTAAAAACACAAGTGACCCCCACTTCAGCTTCTTACGCAGACGAGCATGTATCTCATTTCTTTTTGCCTCCTTTAGATGTATATAAGCAATGCCAAAGAGATAACTTATGCGAACAACCCACTATCATATAAATTATGCTTGAAACATAAAGATAAAAAATATTATGGTGCAAGAACAGGCTGTTATGTTTTACATTGTTTTGTTTTCAGTTGAGATCAAAATGTAAAGAAAGAAACGTATAATACATGGAAGTATTTATACGTGTACATATAGGAGGGTTTTTTTAATCTGGTCTGGGGCAGGGAGAGAGATGTAACACACATGGAGTCTATTAAACATAACCCTCTGAGGGCTTCCCTGGTGGCGCAGTGGTTGGGGGTCCGCCTGCTGATGCAGGGGATGCGGGTTCGTGCCCCGGTCCGGGAGGATCCCGTGTGCCACGGAGCGGCTGGGCCCGTGGGCCATGGCCGCTGGGCCTGCGCGTCCGGAGCCTGTGCTCCGCAACGGGAGAGGCCGCGGCAGTGAGAGGCCCGCGTACCGCAAAAAAAAAAAAAAAAAACATAACCCTCTGAGCTGTGTTTTCTGTGCACACGGTTTCCTTGAACACATCTAGACGTCAAGAAGGGAGCGGCCCTGGCTTAGCCATGCTTCTGCCTTCCAGACAAGAAGGGAGTTGACCCCTCTTCAAAAGCAATGAGAAATATACCGGAGCAGGGCACGGGGTCCTCCAAGCTGGAGGTAGGAGGGGGTATCTGGGGCAGGCACACCTCCCCCCGCTTCCTCCAGGTCAGTAAAAACATCACGACGGGATCACAGTCCTGTGGGCTGCTGGCCTGGGCTCACGCAATGTGTGAACAGGCACACTGTAGGATATGGATGGATACCAGCGTTATCCCCATTTGACAGGTGGCGAAACTGAAGTTCGGGGACTCTAAGTGACTTGCTCGAGGCCACACAGCAAATGTCACCGGCAGACTCCAAAATGGGTGCTAACCACAGGTACCCCAACAGTGACAATGCAGAGCAGGGAGAGCTGGGGGCCCGCAGGTCACCCTGGGGTGGTGGTTCTCATCTCAGGCTGGGCGGCGTCAGCAGCTTGGGGACTTGGAAACAACAGGGCCCGCGCCCTGCTCAGCTACAGTGCACGGCGTCCCTGGGGACTCCAGCAGCTCTCGGGCGATCAGGACCCCCTGCGGCCCGAGAAACCCCGCCCCCCCACTCCGGAGCTCTGAGAGCGCCTCCCACACCAGCGGGCCTACAGACCCCTGGCCTCCACGCCCACGGCTCCGGCTTTGGACTCCGTCCTGACCACAGGCCGGGTGTCCCCCACGATCGCCGGCTCACTCTAGCACCCTGCAGTCCAGTGCTGTCCGTGGGAGAAAACTCTACTTTTCCTGAAGAGCTCCTGGGGCTGGGGCAGCCACAGGAATCAGCTCTGCGAGCTTCTTCTCACGGCCGAGACAATGGCCCCAAAGGCACAGCCAGGCCGGGTCTGCACCACCCAACCGGCACCAGGAAACAGGTTGAAAAGCACAGCCGAGCCACACGTGGCCTGCTGAGCAGAGGCAGAGACCGAAAATCCCAGAAATCTTATCTTCACTGCTAAAAAGATAAAGCCACCACGAACGCCAGGGTGATGTTTCATACCAGTCTCTTCACCTAAGTCAGATTTCACCAGCACCCACTCATGCCACGCCCCCGAGCGACAAGTTTGCAAAGTGCTTCTCCCTGGCAGAGAGTCTAAGGCCATCAATACCCTGAGGCCTGGCCTCCCAGTCAGTGCCTCCAGCAGGGGGGTCTTTCCCACAGCCACTTCGATCCTCCCTAGAGGCCCCCGCTGGGCTGCCCTGAGTGTCCGCAGACACCAGCGAGAACACCACAAGCCACCATGGGGGTAGCAGAGCGGGAGGTGGGACTGTTCGTGGAAACCAGCTCTGCAGCCTCCACACTTCCAGGCACCAGGGAGGTGTTTCCAAGTAAAGCTAGTGAGAGAAATCCAGTCCAGGCCCCCTGCGTCAGCGGCTCCTGGGGCCCGCGGCACACAGACCTGGTCCCTCAAACATCCAGTGTGGGTCAGAGCGCGAGGACACGAGCACACACGCAGCAGGGGGGCGGGGCCCATGCGAGTTCAAATCCTACCGGGGGACCAGCAGGCGCGTGGCCGGGGCCGTGCGTGTGGCCCAGTGTCCATCACGGGGCCAGGATGCAGCCTCGAGCCCGGAGGCCTCTGTCGCAGGGTCCGCGCAAACGCAGGGAGAAGAGCCCGGGGAGGCTGACGCAGCGGGATGGGCGTCCAGGCAAGGCGGGCGGAGCTGAGCCCATCTTGCCTCCTGGGCTCCTGAACACCTTTCCCCCAAAAGTGGGCCCAGAAAGTGCTTTTCACTGAGGGTGGTGAAGACCCAAGGTGAAGCCTTGCGGTCAGGATGCGTGAGAGACCCCCAGAAGGGCGCCAGCTCACCCTCGGCATCCCCACAAGTGACAACTGAAGACAGAGGTCACAGACATGCGTGAGGACACGTGCCCACGGCGCCCGGGCTCCGGCTCCCGGCAGCCCAGACGTGAGGCCCCAGAGAACAAGCCCGCTGGCCTCCGCCACCAGCACTGTCCGCTCTGCAGTCCGCAGGGCACCAAGCCCTGCCCTGGAGGGTCCAGCCCTCGGGCCGCTCAGCCCTACAGAAGCTTCCAGGAGCTCCCACAGAGCGAGGAGAGAAGAGGGGAGGAGACCCGGGCCCGGCGTCAGGTTGGATCAGCCAGCGCTACAGCCTTGCCCTCCCAGGCCGCAGGGCCCACAGGGCCCACCGGGCAGACTCTGCCCTCTGCCCCCAGAACATGAGGACGGGATCCAGGAGTGTCACCGTCTGAGGGAAGCACGCTTCGCTTGCAGGCACGGGGCAGCAGCAGGGGCCAGCGACCTAAGGATGAAAATTCTCCTTCTCACGTGAACAGGAACTTCCCTTTGTGATGATCAGGTTAATTTTAGCAAAATCAACTGTAGATTCATAAAGGATAAAAACAGAGGGCTGAACGTGCTCAGACACTGGAAAGCTCCATTTTGGGCCTTAACCAGAAGTGAAGGTGCCTGATTGGAACCCTTGGTAACGAGGGATCACAACGTGAGGACCCCAAAGGGAAGGAGCCGCAGCCTCTTCTCCCTCTCCTAGAAATACAAACCCACAAGTGGCCTTTGGGTCCTAGGCTGGAAACCCCATCAACTGAAACAGACTTGGGGTTTGCAAACAAACAGACTGGGGCTGACAGTCCCAGGACCGTCTGCAAAGGGCGGGCAGTGTGGTCACCCGCGTGGAGGACGGTGGCCTAAACACTGGGAGGAAAAGGAAAGACGGGAGCCGTCCTCCACCCTCCCTGGCTGTGACCCCGTGGGGGGGCCTCACCCAGATCTCCGCACCCCTCCAACGCCAGGAGTGCAGAGTCAGGCCTGCAGGGAGCAGCCCACCGTCTGCCCGTTTCCAGTGGCGCTGGCCCGGCCCCGGCCCGGCCTCCGCTCCGCCAACTTGCTGTGTTCACAGCAGCACAGGTGAGGGGTCCCTGGGTGCCCGCAGACACGGAGCCAAAACGGATTCTCAGCTTCAGGTGTTGTGAACAGGACGCAGAGACACGCCAGCTTTATGAGGCGCCGGAGAACGAGAATGCGTCTACTTAATGCAGAGGGAGAAGCAGGGCCCCCTCCAGGCCGGGTGCTGATCCCACAGCAGCGGCTGACAAGGAGTTAGGTCAGATCTTCCCCCTCCCACACTCGCTTCTCTTCCTTTGTCAAAGAAATAAAAAGCTCTTTGTAGGATAGGCGCACATAGGGAAGAGAAGTAAGACACCAGGGCAGAATCTAGGTGATGTCAATGTTTCCGTTTAAATCAGACCGTCATTTCAGTGAGGCCCCTGCTCCTCTCCTTTCTCACTCACTGCACCCCACACCAGCCCCCCATCCTCCAGCCCAGCTCCCCAACCCAGCAGGGAGGTCAGAGCTGCAGTTCAGGCCCAGTGTGGGTTCCAAAGTGTGGGCCCCAGACTGACTGTGAAGGTCAGAGGTCAGACCTCAGAGGCAGCATCTGAAGACAGATGGCTGAGCATTTCCAGGACTGGTGGGAGACAGGGAAGGCACAACCAAGCAGGGAAACAAACCAATAACAGCGACAATCAAGACAATTTCAAAGTGGAACCACAGACACTAGAGAGAAAGGTCAGCAGACCCTGAGGACGAGTGAGGCTGCCCGACAAGGGATGCACAGAAACAGCCAGAAAACAGTGAACCAGCTCTGAGCGTGCAGAGAGACACCTGCCAAGCTAGAACTACGTGCTCGGGGAAACTGCGATCAGGGTTGAGTGCAGGGGCTTCCCTGGTGGCGTAGTGGTTAAGAGTCTGCCTGCCGATGCAGGGGACACGGGTTCGACCCTGGTCCCGGAAGATCCCACATGCCGCGGAGCGGCTGGGCCCGTGTGCCACAACTACTGAGCCTGCGCTCTAGAGCCCCCGAGCCACAACTACTGAACCTGTGTGCCACAACTACTGAGCCTGCACTCTAGAGCCCGTGAGCCACAACTACTGAAGCCCGTGTGCCTAGAGCCTGTGCTCCGCAAGAAGAGAAGCCACCGCACTGAGAAGCCCACGCACCGCAACTTAGAGTAGCCCCCACTCGCCACAGCTAGAGAAAGCCTGTGCGCAACGAAGACCCAACGCAGCCAAAAATAAATAAATAAAATAAAGTTTAAAAAAATTATATATATATAAAAAAAAGAGTGAATGCAGAACATGCACAGATGGAGGCAGATCAAAGACCAAGACAGGTTACAGACTCGCCGACAAGACTTTGGTTAAGAGAAAAGCCCACAGAACGTCTGAGATGAGGGAGAGAAGATGAGTGCAGGGTGTGACAAACCTGAGGCTGAGTCCAGACAAACAGGCAGGAGACGGGGAAGAGCATCTAACTTGGGAGCTGAACTGACAGTGAAAACCGTGGCTGGTGGGGAGGGAGGAGAGCACCCGGGGGCCCCGGGACACCTGCCCGCCGTGGGCGCCGGCGTTAACGGTTCACACTTAACTGCTGGGGACAGAGGGGAGGCCTCCCAAAGCAGTGGCTGGGCACGGCAAGATCAATAAAAAGATTTTAAGGAGAAAACAAGACACGTGGCTGCTAACCTACCCCCGCCCCACTCCAGAGTTGGGTCCTCCTGGTGGACGTACACAACTGCATCTAGAGTCGGGCCCAAAATAATCATACCTGAATCGGATCAAACCTCCAGCTCTAACCACCAACGTACAGGAAACACAGGCAACAGAGGTCCATTTTAAATGACAAGACGGGGATGAAATCAAGCAGAACCTAGAACACAGGGAAACCCTACAGGACAAACGACGCAGTAGCTTCAGAGATAAACTGCAAAGGTCAAAAAAGGGAGGGGAGACACAGATGAACTGGAGACAGACCAGTCACCATGCATGAGCACTAAATGGACCCCAAGTCAAACAGTAAACTAAAGCAGCACATGTTTTATTAAACACCATCAGGGTGGACGGATAAAGAGGACGTGGTATTTAAATACAGCGGAATATTAACCATAAGAAAGAAAAAAATCTTGACATTTGTGAAAACACGGATGGACCTGGAGGGTATGACTATGCTAAATGAAGTAAGTCAGACAGAGAAAGGCAAAAATACCGTATGACTTCACATATGTGAAATCTAAAAAGCAAAACAAATGAACAAACATAACAGAAAGAGATTCACAGATACAAGAACAGACTGGTGGGTGCAAGAGGGGAGGGAGTTAGGGACGTGAGGGAAACAGGTGAGGGAGTCACGGGTCTGAACTTCCAGGTTCAAAATGAACAGGGCACAGGGTTGTAACGTATAGCACAGGGAACAGAGTCAGCAAGACTGCAATATCTTTCTATGGTGGCAGATGGTGACATCTTTTAATGTCTAGAAATACCGAATCGCTATGTGGTGTACCTGGAACCGACACAGTGCTGTATGTCGATTCCACTTCAATTAAAACACACACACACACACACACACACACACACACACACACACACACACACACACACACCAGGGACATATAAATACTAGGTGAACATTGAATAAAATTTAAGAATTGCTGACCTTGTTTAAACATGAAAATGGCATTGTACTTACGTTGAAAACAGAGTCCCTACCTTTTAGGGAGACAGGTAGGTACTGGGATAGTTACAGATGATATGATACAATGAGTGGGATTTGATTCAAAATGACTGTGAGGGTAGAGGTGGAGGGGTGAGGTGGGACACAGATAAACACAGCTGGACACGACCCGACCCTGCTACATTCGCTGATAAGAACCTGAGGGCTCCTTCTACTAGTCTCTCCACCTCTAAGTGTGTCTAAGATTTTTTATGATACAAAGTTAAAAAAAATTTTTTAATTACATTTCTAAACATCTTCTGTGTCAAAGAAGAAATCCTAACAATCACTTAAAAATAATTAGAATCGAAAGATAATGGAAAAAGTACATATAATAAGTTGAAAGGTTCTGCTCTTACTATACTTAGAGGAAAACTGATAACCTTAAACGATTATATTTGACAATAATGAGGATACAATTAGTAAGCTAGACAGATGTATCTTCAGAAAAAACACTAGAACGAATCCTAGGAAAACAGAGGGAAGGAGATAATAAACACATAAGTAACTGGAAAATGTTCATTACACTCATACACACCAACACAATAAGAAATTGGTTCTTTGAAAAGACCAACAAAATAGACAACCTTCTAAGAAGAGTGATTTAGAAAATGAGAGAAAAGCACAAACTTAAAACATTAGGAATTTAAAAGGTCACCAAAGTTCAGATATGGCAGAAATTGAGAAGACTCGAACAACTTCAGGCCAATCAATTTTAAAACCTACATAAAATAGATACATTTCTAGAAAAACTAACTTTTCCAAGTTGACAAAAAGCAGAAAATACAGCAACTCTATAATCATAGACTAAAGTGAAACAATACTTGAAAATCTTTCCACACAGATCATATTAGAGACAGTATTATCAACCTTTGGACTAACTGATCGTTCAATTTTAAACAAAACTTTAAAGAGAACAGAGAAATAAAGAGAACTCCCGGCTCATCCTGTGAGGCTAGTGCAAAACCTTGCTACAAATACCAAAGACAGTATAAAAAAGAAAAATTACAGCCCTGGTCGTGAATATAGCCACAAAATTCCCAAATGAACTATTAGCAAGCTTGATCTAGCAGTCTACAAAAAAGATAATAGACTAAAATAAGCAGTATTTTAAAATGAGAAATGCAACGTCTACATAGAACACCTATAAATGTAATTCACTGAATTAATCATGAGCATCATCATAATAGAAATAAGTATAATATAAAATCCAACAACTATAAAAGCCCTTAGCAAACTACGAATAAAAGAGAATTTCTTTAACCTGAAAAAGGGGATCTATTAAAAAAACACGGCAGACTGGCGCCGGGGCGCTCGTTTAGCGTGCGCGCCCTAAGCTTTGGGGCTGAGCTAGCGTCTTCGGTTTTCTCTTATTTCTCCTTGCTTTTTGACTTTCTCCGGTCGCTGGTGTCTCCGATTTTCGATATGCCGTTTTCTTTGCTGGGCTCGGCAATGCCGGCCTCCACGTCACAGCCCTGCAGGAAGCTTTGGAAAATGCCGGGTGGCTCATGGACCATCAGTTGCAAGGAGACCGCATGTACCCAGACCTTTCCCATCTGCTCATGGGGTCTGCCCCAAATAATCCCACTGTTTCTGGCATGTCAGATATGGTTTATCCCCCACAAGGACCTGGTTTGCTGTCAGCACCCAACCTGCCAGAGATCAGTTCCACTCGAAGAGTTCTTCTCCCACCTGAACTTGTTGAACAGTTTGGACGTATCCTATTACTTTGTATGTCCTGTTACTTTGTATGTAACTCTTTAAAAAATTTAAAAATTGGTATCCTCATTATTATAATTCTAGTTTTGTGTTTAATTAGTGTATTGTGTGTAAGTTCATATAAGGGTTTTATTTAAAATGCATTTAAGTATGTGGGTAGTTTGCCACGTGCCTAGAATATTTCATGTAAAATTGAATGTTGAAAATTGTCACATTTTAATTGTTTGGGGACACTGAGGAGAGTAAATTGCTTACAAGCAACTCTGCATTTTTAGATGATATACGGCAAGGCATTACTTTCTAATTAAGTGCTATACAGGGAATTTTTTACTACCACGCTTTTTCAGTTCAAAGACCCATGATTTTTGTTTTTATTTTTTCCTGTATTTTAACATTTTCAAACTGAGTAGTGGCTCTGAAAATGTTTAAAACAAATCTGCAAGTTTCTGGTGTGTTTTTATACTTACTGGTGTCTTAGAACTGAAGTTTATAAGTTATTGTATTTCTAAGGGTTACAGCAAGAATCTGTATCTAAAGCTATAAGAAACTGAAGTATTGATACTAATGCCATCTTCATAGACTGAGAAGTTAGATGAGTTTTCTTATCCTCTAAAAATTAGATTTTATTTGTTTTTCTTAAAGGGTGGCATACCCTATAAAAGGACTATATTTATGGTTCTTTGCTAGGAAGCTTTTCTAAAGAGCAGTCTGTAACTCTCATAATAAAGACATCGAGATGCTATATAAAAGTTTAATCTGAGACTTTTAAAAGTATGTTAATCTGTTTAGGGTGAAAGGGCTTCATATTTCAAAATAGTGTGATTTAGAAAAAGAAAAGAAATGAAAAATTAGGGAAAATGCTTATAAAATAAATAGAAAAACTAGTAAAATCTAATCTCTATTTTCCCTAAAATTTTCATTGTTTCTCTGAGACTTTGTAAAATAGTGTTATTAAATAAATAATACACCCTATCATATACTCAAAAAAAAACCCGCAGCAAATATTGCTTTTAATGGTGAACCTTGACCGAGACAAGATTCCAGGCAACACCACCGCAGAGGAGCTGGCTGATGGGGGAATAATGCAAGCAGAGAGGCAAGACACACCACCACGCCTCACAGACGCTATGATCAAAATATAGAACTCTTCTCCCGTTAAAAAACAAAAAAGAATTGCAGAGAAGTTAATGAGGTCATTTAACAAAGTGCTGGGTAAGGTCAACATACAGAAGAACCCACCTACATTTCAATATTAATGCAACAAGTAGAGAATCCCAGTATTTTAAAAAGTACAAAGTACCAAGAATTATATGTAACAAAAGATAGAAGAGACCTTTATGGATAAAAAATTATAAAAGATTACTGATAGATATTTTAAATGACCAAAGGACAAGAAGACTTACTACCATAAAGATATCAGTTCTCTTCAAACTGATGTATTTCGTGAACTTGAGAAGGTGATTCTCAAACGATATAGGAGAACAAGCCCGAAGCAGTCAGAGCAGTCCTGAAGAAGATGGTGTGAGTCCTCTGCACATGACTATGGGAAAGACGGGGTATCCCATGTTTCTTACGGAAAGAAGATGGAACTCATTCCTATTCACACTGTACACCAAAACTAATTCCACATGGATTAACACTCGAATGTGAAAAAGGCAAAAGTTTAAAACTTTTTGAAGACACTCTTTGGAAAATATCCTCATGACCTTGGAAAGAAAAACTCAAGATACAAAACGTGCTCACCACAAAAGAAACAACCGATCGCTCTGACTACATTTACATTAAGAATTTCTGCTCAAAGGCAGAAATAGAGACACAGATGTAGAGAACAAACGTATGGACACCAAGGGGGGAAATCGGGGGCGGGGGGTGGGCGTGGGATGAATTGGGAGATTGGGATTGACAATATATACACTAATATGTATAAAATAGATAACTAATAAGAACCTGCCGTATAAAAAAATAATAAAATAAGATTAAAAAAAAAAAGAATTTCTGCTCATTAGACACTGTTTAAAAGTGAAAGCCTGAGTCCTGAAGAAGGTGGTCCACACTGTATATAACTGACAAAGCACCTGACAAAGGACTTGGCTCTATAACATATACGTAACTCCTACAAGTCAGTACAAGAAAGATCAAAGAAAAATGGCAAAAAAGGACAAGTAGGCTTTTCACAGAAGAAGGGCTCTTAGTGGCTGAAAAAAAATAGGTTAAAATGCAGGACCCCATCAGTAATGCAGGAGAGGCAATCAGACCGCCGTGAAATGGGAGACGGACATCCACCCCCTTCTGGAGCTATCAAGTGTCGGAAAGGCTACGGATGAGGATGGACTTTCTGGAAACTCATCAGCTTTCTCTTATAATGCTGAAGCTTGGTCCTATGACCCACTCCCAGGCATACCCACGCTTGAAAAATGCCTGCCTGTGTGTACCAAGAGCATACCCACGCCTGCCTGTGTGTCCCAGGCATACCCACACAAGAAAAATGCCTGCCTGTGTGTACCAAGAGAATAGTGCAAGAACTGTCATTACAGCACTACTAACTGGAAACAGCCCAGAGAGCCGTCAACAGGTCAGCTGCGGGATATTAAGAGTGTGTAAGTGTATTTAGCAGCGAAAATGAATGATTTACAGCTAAAAAAGAAATGATGTCATGAGTCTTGGAAACAATACTGAATTTTTTTAAAAAAAGCAAGCGGCAGAAGGCTGTATCTGTATGATGACACTTTAAAAATCTCAGAAAAATAAACCTAAACAGGATGCTGTCTAAGGAAGCAGACATATATGGCAAAGTCGTTTCTAAAAGAAAGTAAGTTAAAAAAAAAAAAAAAAACTCCACTGTATCCCTAAATAAATAAATAAATGAAAGCAAGTCAGTGACAAACACAAAACTGAAAACAGGTTTCTGCTAGTGGCGAATGGCCGACTGCACATCCCGGCACTCATTACTGGGCCTGGGAGGAAAAGGGCCGCGTGTGTGTGGTTGGCAATGGGGGTGCCCCCTTGGGGGAGATGAGCCCAGTGGAAACCAGCCCAAGACAACGTCTCTCTCCACTTTTCACCACGTGTGATCATAAAGGACCCAACGACAGTCCGCAATTCTATCGTCCTGACTTCTTAGGAACAGAGGGCGTTCAGCAGGCCCATTTACACAATGGTCACCAGGATTCCTAGCTGGAAGGAGGCTGGGCCAAGGGGCTGGAACCTCCCCAGTGGAAACCAACCCTTGTTCGTGGAGCCTTGGAAGGAGGCACAAGACAGGGCACATTCCTTTAATGCCTTATGTTGCACTAACCCCATCACAGAACCTTTAAATCACATTCCGCAAGTACCGAAACTCCTTTATAAAATACTTAAATACATCCTCAAGAAAAGGGGCAGGCATTGGCTGTTAAGATCTATTTATACATTTCTTAAAAGGAGGAGATGAAGAAATCGTAACTGCTACATAATTAGGAATTAGAAACACGACTGCATGATGAAACCCTCTAGCTTTAATCCCCTAAAACCACTTGCTCCCAAATTAAGTCATTAAAATTCCACTTTAGATTGACCTACTCAAAACGAATTTTAAGTGGAAATTCTTGACAGAAGGAAATATACTGTTTCTTCCATCTTTTTTTAATGGTATAAACACGGAATCGGTGCCCTCACAATACAAAATCACTAAGGAGCACGAGATCCAGCTTCCCGGAAGCCAGAAATAATTAAGGAAAGCTCTGTCCTCCCCGAGGGCCCGGCCTTGCTGCTTCTCCCAGAGGGCTCAAAGTCCCTTTTCTAAGAGTGACAGCCCCCGGGGACCGTCCAGGGGCCCCGACAATCCCCCCCCAGTGGGTGTGCAATGAAGATGAATAAGGAAGCCGAGAGCACTGAGTCTTCACATGAAAGAAACCGCAAGGCTATCGCTGTCTGCATTTGCTGAACTTGGACGACGGGCTCTCGGCCAGCTCCTGGAGACTCCAGTCCTGTGGCTCCGTCTGAAGGAAGGGCTGGGTCTCTAACCCCAGTCACTCAGCAGCTAAAGCTACAAAAAGCTTTCAATCCAGGCAGGGACTTCTGCCCCTTGGCGTTTACTGAGCTGTGGGACGCTCCTCGGCCCCTGACACATTCCCCACAATCTGGCATCTTAAAACATCTTCGAGGACTTTTCTTTCAAATACAAGCAAAGGAAACCCCCCCCCCCCCGAACAAGCAGACAGAAGGTGGTGACAGCGAACATCGCGGACTGGCCCTGTGGGGAGCAGGTACGTTCTCTGTGGCACCAGATTCAGGGTGAAGATAAAACGCGGTCCCTTCCCCTCAGCACGGGATTTCATCACATCGTTGCACAGAGTCTAGGGTCCTTTTAAACAACATCTCCTTTGCAGATGAAAAGTGCTCGTGAAGACTTCGAAAGCTCCTCCAGGGACCAGCGAGGATGTGGGGAGACGGCTTTTCATTGTTTCGTGGATGTTTTAACTTTGAAGCCCAGCAACAAGTGTGTTCAAAAAGAAATGGATGAAAGTGATTGTGAACTGGGGTGTTTAAACTTTCTGGAGTGTTATGTGGAGTCCAATTAATCTTCAACTTAAACTGTGAAAGTACAAATTTAAAGGGTCTCTACACTCACCACCTCCTGGCTCAGCTGAGGCTGGGGTTCATTCTCGACATTCAAAGAGCTGCATGTTGTGAAGGACACAGCCTGACGGCGCCCAACCCACCCCCTCCCTCCGAAACTTCCACCCCAGGGACAGCAAAAAGACATCAATCTTTCCCCCAAGCCCCGTCCCTCAAGGAGACCACAGCCATAGGGTTCTTGAAGCTGGGAAGGGGCCTGGCTGACCAGGGACTTCTGAGGCTGGGGAAGGTCAGGGTCCAGTCACCTCTGGCCACCACAGCCCCCCCGCCACACACGGGGACTGTTGCTCACCACCCCCCAGAGAAGCTCCCCGCTGAGGGCAGGAGCTGGGTGCCTGCCTAAAACGGGGCACTCCAAGCTGATTCACCGAGGGTTGGCGCGGGGGTCAGGCAGGGACCCACAGGAAGGAGTTGAGAGGGTGCTGTCCGGGTAAAAGGATCAGGCCAAGACGAAGGACAGCAGGTCCTGGCTTCTGAGACACTAGGAAACGGCGAGGCCCTGCCCATCAGCTGGGCAGGGAGGCAGCCAGTCCATCAGCCCTGCTGGCTTGTGGGAGACTCACCGTGAGCTGTGGGCCAGCCCCGAACGTGAAGACAGGGCAGCCAACCAAAACAAGGCTCCACAAGCCTTCCCGTGCTCACCGTCTGCTGCCCCTCACCCGCCCCCGAGAAGGCAGGAGCGTTCACGTGGCTCCCTGTGGTCCCCCCAGAACCCGGAGCGGTGCCAGGAAGACGGAGGTGGCCGTGAGCCTGGGGGGGTGACCGGGGCGGGGAAGGGCCTGGCCCTGCTCACCAGCCCCCGAGCCGTACAAGGACTTCCTGCCAAGCTGGGGCCGGGCGCGGGAGGGGCCCATGGCCACTGCATCACAGACAGATGCCGCTCACCTGGCCCAGACGCTGCGGACTCAGCCAGGGGGAGTTTAGAAAGAACACATGCTACTGGAAAATCCAAGTCGACAGTACCGGCCAAGCGCAAGCATGTGAGAAAGCACAAGGTGAGAATGAGGGGCCGGCCACCCGCTGCCTGCTCTCTGAAGCTGGCTACCGGATCAACCCCACCCAGGGGCCCGACTCTCCAGAAGAAGGTCCCCCTCAGGCAAGCCCCCTGCTGCAGCTGCAGCCGCTGGGTCCTGGAGACCATCTATTTCTCCTCCGAAGAGCCAGGACAAGACAAGAGCCCCAGACCAGCCCGGTCAACCAAAGCAGGAAGAGAGCCCCGACCGGCCGGCCGGCTGCCAGGACCAGCGTCCTCCTACAGCGCTCTCACCGAGGGGCCCCACTGCAGCTGCCCCGGCTCCGCAATGGCGGTCAGAGTCCCTAAATCTTAGCTCATCAGAAGCCACCGTGAATAAACAAGAGTGGAGCAGCCTCTCTGGAAGGCAATTTGGGGATGTGCATGAAAATCCCTAAATAAATATTTACACCCTTGACTTCACTCATAAAAATTATGATCTATCCACAGCAGGCACCCAAATTTCTTTTAAATACATAATCCTAATCGTTCAAACGGTCAAATGCATAAACTCCTAAGTATTTACATATACTTCTGATTATGTTCTGTATAGTTTATGCATTTCGGTTAGGACCACATTACGCACAGTTTCACCTTAGCGGTCATGCGAACACTTCCCACATCACTGAATATAGAAATACACATATATGTTTATGTTTATATTTATATATATACACACATGTACATATATATGTAATATTTATATTGAAAATTCCGTTCAAGAACAAAAATGGAATGTTCTCATTGACTTTCCTAGAGGAGAAAAGAAAAAAGGGAAAAGTTTCCAAAACACGTTGGCTCTAAATGATTAGATTGTACTCACACCGCCCTGAGAATAAACAGTACTGATGACATGGCATTTGCTGAGCACTCACACCTGCGCATCCCGGGCGCCTGGACAGGGCAGTGCCAGGCTGCCCGGGTCGAGGTGCTCTGACGCCCACACGTGCTGCACCCCCTGCCCACCGCTAATCAAGCCTTCTGAAGGTGAAGGCTCTCTTAGTCTGGTTCTTAAATTTGATGGGTCTCCTCAGCAGGGGCAGAGCCTGCACGTGAAGCAAGTCTGTCCGGGCACCTACATCCTCAACAATTTCTAAATGTCACCATCCCTGGTTTGGCAGAAGAGGAGTAAGCAGCAAGACTTGTTTAAACAAGGGCTCCATTTCAGGCCGTTTTCCCCTAGCCCCGGCACGTCATCCCCGTGAGGGGGTCATTGAAAGCTCTCCTCATAAAAATGGAACCCCTTGGCCACCTTGAGGACTTGGGGGCAACCACCAGACAACCCCGAGGCCATGGCAGAGACCAGGCACATCCTCACCCAGGGTCACTGGCCTCAGAGCGGGGACGGGAACACACCAGTGTGGCCCTGGAGGCCGAGACCAGCCCAGTACTGGCAGGTGGAGGGTTCCCAGCAGCCGACAGCATCACTGCGAAGAGCAAGGGGTCCTGCCCTCCCCTCAGTAAGGACCAAAATGATGCGATCTCTAGACCCTATTGGTAGAAACCTTAGGCTGAACTTAAAATTCCTTACATTTTAAAAGGAAAGTCATAAAACAAACCAAGAGGTGGGAGAAGAAACTTAATGTATTCCTTTTCTCACCCTTCTCAGTGGTCAACAATTACCATTTTAAGGTTAAGAAATCAGTAAATGATAGGTAGTAAGCATATTATTATATGTTATAAAGAGAATCACCTGAACTCAGAACACTGTAACTAACAAAATCAGAAAGCGAGCAAGAGCAAAGAGGCCAGAGATCCTGCAGTTTGCTAATGATCTGAGCTCTCATGAGGGACTCACGAACACTGCCAGAAGTTGCCATATCAAGAAACAGCCATAGAGCTAAATATAGGGGCTTATAAACGGTCCCGGAGTAAGATGTGGAAGGAGGACACGGCCTCCCAAGTGACCAAAAGGACAAGACAACTACTGACACTAAACCAAAGAAAAGGCCAGAAAACCCACAAACAAGAAGCCCAGAACCAGAAGCGCTGAATACAGAAAACAGAACATCAAAACTGGATGAAAAGCTTAGAACTAAATACACCTGTTGTGTCACCAAATGTAAATGGGATCCGTTCACACAAAGGTGATCAGATTAGGTAAAAAACAAAACGGAACAATTACTGTCTACATAGAAAGCAACCAGAACACAACGGGCAAACAGTAACCGAAAGAAATCTGAGGTCAAACTATCAGTATCACAAAGATTAAATCTAAAGCAAATGCTACACAAGATAAGGGCCGTTTCACCTGTATAAGGTACGCAATTCACCTTAGATAAGAGTGTCCTGGAGATGTGTGCTTTCTAATAAAAGACAACACAGAGAATGCAGAGAAATAAGAAGAAAGGGACAGAAACACAGAATTAGCCGTTGAGTTGAACTTGCTGTGGTACACCTGACAACAGTGTCACGCCAAGGATTTGAAAAATATGACGAACGCTTCAGCTGAGCTACACTTCAAACGCTGCGCAACGAAAGAATTTATGCTTTCTTTTTCAGACCCCCCACAAAACATTTACGAAAACCAATGCCACATAAACACAGAAAGTTTCCAAATACATACACAAATACCCAGCATACAGGCCACAATCCCTGAGCACACGGCAACAGAATCAGAAATGAATAAAACCAGAAGAAAAACAAAAGTCCAACTACAGGAAAACAGAACACCTTTCTCCTGAATACTCCAAATCCAAAATGAAAGTGAAGAAACGTTATGAAGATGATGCACATCACCTACGGGACATTTCAGAAACTGCTTACAGCGAGCTCAGAGACTTGATCCATAGTCTTGTGCACTTAAGCAATTTTTTTAAAAAGGAACTGAAACAAATAAATTAAGTATTGGACTCCAAGAGTTAGAAAAAGAACTCAAAAATTAAGCCATATGTTGTTCAAGGAAAAAGAGGAAGAAGATAATAAAGCTTAAAAAAATTAAAGGAGTTACTGAGTCAGGAAACAGGAAATCCATGGAATGGCTAAAACCCGCCACGGAACGAAGTTTGCCTGTGCTTCCTGGGGGCAAAAACACAGGGATGACAGTTGAAGGAGGCTTCACAAACAAAACGAGAAAAACCCTTTCGTTACGAAAATCTTCAAAGACACACAACATCAGAGAGGGCTATCGCGAACACCCTCGTATACAGCTTTAACAGGTAATCAAGATTCTGTTTCATCTATTAACATCCATTTTGGGGGGTAACTGCATGGAATAAAATATCTCAACTTTAAACTGATAAAAGATGGCAAAGAATGAGTCATTTTTTAAAAAAACAGATTTTTCTCATTAGCATTACGAAGCGAAAAAGTTAAGTATAGATTCACAGGACGTTGCAAAGCTAGCACGGAGCGGGCCCCAAGCATCCTTCAAGCAGGCTCACTTCCAGCTGCACTTCAGTGTGAGCTGAGAGCAGGACACGGGAATACTTGGAACTGAACAACAGCCATTTCCATACACTGTTAGGACTGCTTGAAATGTACGATAAACTCAAAACTCTTATTTTCAGCCAAACTTCACTGGTGGAGAGCCGCCTCTATACCGCCCACCAACTTGGTTTGATTCTCTTCTGGCGCGTGTTTTTCCAAAGGTCCTATTAAATGACAAGCTGAAACTACTGAAGTTGTTATGAGCTTGGAAGAGACAGAGCTTTCCTTAACAGGTCCCTTAAATGGCTTTTTCTCCAGAGTAATAAATACACTGTAACAACAATGCGGAAAGCGTTCCAGACCTGAGTCTACAGAAAACAAAGTGACTTAGATGTAAACGTGGCCCTACACGTGCAGCCCTCCAGGGCCCCAACGACCCCTCCTCTCCCGGGTGGTTCTAAAGGACCCGTAATTCTGGTTCAGGAACACATCCATCATGTCGCTGCAATTTTCCTGGCTTTCCTGAAGCCCGTGATGTTCTTTTCATGGAATCTGGTACGCATAACGGGGCAGGCCATCTGCACTCCTGTGCTCTGTGATTTCAGATGAAGCCAAGTGTTAGATCCCCCCCACTCCCTATTTCAGAACTTCTCCTTAAAGCTCTTTGGAAAATCCTTGGACTGTTTCTAATTTGTTCTGTATCCCCCAAGAAGAGAAACTGTCTTTGGGAGATATTTGCAAGCTCCAATGGAGCAAGAGCTGTAAATAAAAGCCTGGCGTGCAGTTGGGAACTTGGCTTTCGAGAAGCGCACAAATGTGCTTCCGGGAAACTGTAAATAGAAGCGGGCCTGCCCGGTGCAAAACACAGAACTTACAGGGCGATGCGCTGTAAGTTCTCACGTACGGAGGCAGCCACCAAAGACAAACGCGAGCCCTGGAAAAAGCGCTGGGCGGAGCAGTCCGTCTGAGACTCTGCAGCGTAATTTCATAAACGGGTGTTACTGAGAACTCTAAGATTATACAACTACAATGCAAAGGCAGTAAAACAGAAACAACAGGAGAATACCCAAGGTCTCATCATTGAGCACCTATTAAAAGCACACCCCCCGGTTTTATCTCCTGTGGCCCCCGTGACCCCACGCTGGGGGCCCAGTGGTGACAGGATACACAGATGGGGGACCCAGGCTGGAGAGTTGTCAGCACCTTGCCCAGGTCGCTCAGGCAGTAACTGCACACCTGGGTTCAATCCGGTCGCACCGCCGCAGCCCCTCCACACCTCCACAACCTGTCCACACCTTGGGCCCGGGCTGCGCTCGCCCCAGCAGAACTCACAAGTTACTCTCTGAAAGCCATTTTGCTTACCCTAAGCCCCATGGCTAAAAGCACATTATCTGAAAGTTAAAAATAGTTCCAGTGGTCCAGGAAGGCCACAGATCTCCTTTGCAATCGTCCTTGCCGTTTCAGTTACGCAAGGTCAAGTTTACATGATACAAGGAAGAAAGCATTTCAGAATTTCCGTCTTAGCAACCTCCAGACGTTTGGTTATGTAGTTCACCTAACAGCTGGGCTGCAGTAGGAGCCAATATTACTTAATAGTAACAGCTGAAATATTTAAAAATAGAAGGTGTTTCTTCCACTTGGCAGAAGGAGGAGAGAGGGCAGCAGAGGGCGGCCTGAAGCGGGGCTGCGTTTCTGAAGGTGAGCATCCCCCCCGGGGGTTTCTGGAAACCAATGTGCCCAACGAGGAATGCAGCATCCTTTCAGGGCTCTGTGGGCCATGGGGGGCAGGAAGGAGGTCAGGTTCAGACTGTAGTGTGTAGAAGGAATACCTGGGATGCTCGTCAAAAAGTCAGGCACTTAACGTACGTGCAGGGAGGTTGGGAAAGTGACTTAGCCTCTGCAGCTACTACCGCCGGTCATGGACGGAGGGCCAGCAGCGCCAGGCAAGCTCCCCGTTACCATCGCTACCGCCATGACTACCGCCAGCACCAGCGAGCCAGTGCGGGGCCCCAAGCTCTGCTACGGAAGGCGGTGGGTGGCCTGTTCCCCAACGTGGACCCTCACTCACCTCACCCCGGAGCAGGCGCTCCTGGTTAGGAGAACTCCACCCAGCAAGCATGACGTGGGGAGAAACGCACTGGTACCTCTAAGAGATCATGGCCTGTAGGACAACATTATAAACAATGTCCAGGACACAGACGGTGCAGGGAGAACCACGCCCTCGGGCGACTTCATTTCCACACTGTCTCGACGCCAACGACTCAAGATTCTCAAAGATGCTCAGCCCCAGCCCCAGTCCCCTCCCGCGCTGGGGCTCAGAGTCCCTTTTCAACACGCCCATGTCCCACACCAGCCCTCACCCTCGCCCATGGGCAGCTTCGTGTTCCCCACCTCAATTCACAGCAACTCTGCCATCCAGACGCTCAAAGACGAAACCCTGTGGGACCTGGGACCCTTTGCTGCAGTGCTGGCACCTGGACACACCTCTCCCTGAGCCACAAAATACAAAAAAACTATATGGGACTAAAAATAACGGCATGCCTGAGCAGTTGGGGCAAATCATGGACAAAAAGATACAAAAGACCAAAAAACCCAGCCGTCACTTCTGAACAGCCAGGAGCAAAAGCCGGGTACTGGCAGGCCCCCTGCACACACCATCACCAAAGGGGTGGGCAGACCACCTAAGCCACACCTCCCGCCCGACCCCATATAAGGAACCAGCTCACGCCCCCTCCCCCCAGGGAGCGAGCAAGGGGAACTTACTTGTTTTCTCTCCCCGCCTGCTGCAGCAGGGGCCCCAGTAAAGCCTGGCCTGAATTTCTCATCCGGCCTCCAGTCAATTTCTATTGATTGCGGAGGGCCGCGAGCCCTGGTCAGTGTCACCTGGAGTTACTGTCTGCTCCTCTGCACCCCTCCCAGCTCACCTGCCACCTCAGGAAATCCCGCTTACTTCTAAACAGCTCTAGACTCGGAGCAGTTTCAGCCTGCCCACGGTGTCCACGCCAACTCACTGTCTTTACTGGTCGTCTTCTGCTCCCTCCACTCTGATCTGAGCTCCACAAACACAGGGATCTTTGCTTTATTCATAAACACATGTATCCCAAGTGCCAAGGGAGGTGATGGGCACCTAGAAGGGCTGATCCCTACGAAAGAGTGAGCGAGGGAGCCCAAAGCCTGCCTTGACAGGGAGGCCTTCCCTGACCACTTCATTTAAAACTGCAGAAACCGATCTCCACAAGAACTCAGCTGCCCTTAATCGCTTCTTCCTCGCCACAGCATGGAGCACCTTCTAGCGTCGTCTGGCGTTCCACACCATCTCCTGCCACCAGGTTGGATTTAATGAGCATATTTAGAATCCTGCACATGACAACCAGAGGATACAGCTCTTCTAAAGCACATACTGAAGAGTCATCAACACGGGCCATAAGGCAAGTCTCAAACAAGTTCAAAGGCTTAGTAATCTCTAACCATAACACAGTATATTAGAAATCAATAACAAAAAGATTACTTGAAAAAGTCGGTACTTCCAGATGAAAAACACTTCTAAATATCTCGTTTTTTCAAAGGAAAAAGAATCATCAAACAAATTTTCAAGAGGCTACAAATTAACTACTATAAACTAGAACTTGAATACTACAAATAGAAGTTACCAAAGCATTTCCATTTGTCTCCAGAGAGAACCACAGAACCTTAAATGCTTACAGCAAGAGGAGGAAAGGCTAAAAATTAACGTGCTAAATGTTCAACCTAAGAATTTAGTACAAGAATATCCACATAAACCCCTCCACCAAAAAAAGCAGAATGGAAATAAGAACAGGAATGAAAGGAGGAGAAAATAAATGTACACGAGTATCACCAGAGGCAGAAGCTGGTTCTTTGAAAGATGACTGAAACAGACAAAGCTGGACCAGACTGACAGAGTGTCCCCGGCTCCGACGACACCAGGTCTGCGTGTACCCTGTCCCGCTAGAAACACAGGCGGTGGGTGGAGGGCAGGCTTGCTCAGGGAAAGACGGACACGGCCAGCTGCTGGACACCGCAGCCTCCCCACCCCTCCGCAGGATTCCCAGGCTGACCATACACAGCGTGCTCAGTGGGCACCGGTGGGACCGAAAGGAGGACCAGCCCCCTCCCCTTGGGCTCCTGACTCAACCAGCAATACTCCCTCTGCTTCTCCCCGTCTGCCCCGACCAGGCACCACTGCCCAAGGACACCTGGTCAGACCCCAGCCCCACCATGGCGCTTGGGAGCCAGACTGCCAGGGACACAGAGGGCCAGGGCTTGGGTCTAACGGCTGCTGGACGGTACGAGCTGCTGTGAGGTTTCTCCTTAAACGACCACACTTTACCCTCCTGGGGGCAGGCTGCTGGCAGGGCTGAATGATACAGCATGTTAAGTGTGACCACTTTCCCAGAAACAATAACAGCCATGGACGAGAGTTAACAAGAGTTGTCTTCCTGACCCTGCGGAGACACAGTTAAGCACTTTTAGACACATTTAAGGGGTTCTCAGACTCTGGATATATCTCATTCACACCGCGTAGCCCTGAAGTACAGAACACAAAACCTGGTGATAAAGAGACAACAAGATAAAAAGTGCTTTGCCCGCAAATGATGTGCTCATGCGTCCAGACCTTCCTGGCATCAGTGATGCTTCCAATGCACAAACAGCAAAACTCTGAGTTGGAAAAATACTGTATCTTCCGCCTAAAAAGCACTTTCAAATACACCATGAGGACATTACGGTTTAATGCTCTATTTTCTGTATCAACACATATCTTAGGGTCACCACTGCCGGTACCACACCTATTCCTATAAGATGGAGAAACGGGGAGTCGCCGACCTCATCCCGTTGGGCTCGTGTGGACGTGTGGCCAGCTTCAGGCGCAACTGAGCACGCGAGACACCTCCCAGCCAGCCTCCGAGGGCCCGCTACGCTGTGACCGGTAAATGTTTGCTTCTCGTGGTTCCTGTTCCCTCCTTCAGGCCCCACAGCAAGCTCCTTCTAACTCTCCGCGTCTATGGCAACAATCACAAAACAAACTTAATGGGGTGCGACAGCTGGTGATAAACATAAATAACCCAAACAATCTAATTTCCACCCTGGTTGGGAAGGCCTTCATCTTCCTCCCTCAAGTGCTGAGGCTACTGAAAGGACACAGCTGGGGAACCAGGAGGATACTGAAAGGACACAGCTGGGGAACCCGCCATGCGGGCCAGAGTGGGCCTTGGTCGGGTGCCAGGGGTGAGCTCGGCCAGCCAGCCCGTTACGGGGCACCTGAGAGGCACAGGCGGGGCATTTCTGGTGGAAGATGGCAGACCAAACACCATCATTTATCCCCACTCCTCCAGAGCCCACTAAAAAAAATCACCAACACAACTGCAGATAAAAGGCAAACGAGAGAGAACCAAGTTCTACGAGAAAAAACATGGGTGAATAAGGGGCACCTGCCTCACCAGACGTAAGAAACCGAATCAAAGCACCCCGAGGCTCAGGAGTGGCCGCACCAGGACCCCCGACGCAGGAGACGGACCTGTTCCGGGAGCACAGAGGTCCCCAGACCCCTGCGCACCCCACAGAGCAGGAGACTCATCTGCCGGGAAGGGCGAGGGTGCTGCAGTGACAGCACTGCTCGCCGGCTGCGGGCGGCCTGGGTCACGCCTCCCAGCGGGGTGACCAGGCTGACCAGCCCCACGGAAGACGTGTCAGAGCAGGGCACGGAGCCCCGGCTGCCAGCGCCCCCGAAGCCCCGAGGGTCCCCAGCCTCTGGTGCTCTGTCCTAAACATGAGTGGACAGGCCAGGAAAACCGTCACCATGGAAGACAGAGCCCAGGCGGACAGACAACGGCACCTGGGTAGCAACCCGCTGCTCAGGAAGAAGGGCAGCCCCACTGCCCAGACGGCCCTCAGGGTGGAAGGCAGGCCTCGGGCAGACAAGGGAACCGGGCCTCGGTGTCCGGAGGGAAAGCTGTTTCCAAACCCATAATCGCACCCCCTGGTTTGGTGAGATTTGAGTGAACATAACAGGGAAACACAAGGAAGAAGAAGAAAAGAGAAAGTAGGAAAAGAGAAAAGCAACAGAGACAGAGCCCAGCCGGTCCCTCCGGCTCCTGGCGCATTCGGAGCGGACAGCTCCATGGAAGCCCAGACGATGCAGACCATGTAACAGGCGCAGCTCTGTGCCCTGACGGGCTCGCAGCTGCAGGAACCCACACAGCTCCCAGCCTCGGGGCCCTTGCGACCGACTGTCAAGGCCAAAGGCAGTGAGTGACAGCGGGACGAACGAGGGACGGGGCTGGATTTACGGTACATGACGCAGAAACGCGAGGAGGGCTTGGCTCGCTCTCCTCTGCAAACACCACCGAGAGGCACAGGACCCAAAACTTGGTCCCGTTAAGAACTACTGGGGGGATGATCCATTTCCTAGTGGGTAAATTCCACCGCCAGTGAAGTTATCAGACTCGAGAGGCAGAGGCCTCTGAGGGGAGCGGGCCGGCGCCGGGGCCTGAGTTCCGAAGCTACAGCCTCTGTCCCTCTCCTCTCTGGAGCTCAGTCCCCAGGCAGAAGGGTGGTGCCTGGGAGCACTTCCTCAGCCCTGGGTCCTGAGGGCCGGCGCCGCCACTCTGGTTGAACTGCTGAGGTTCTCGTGGCCACAAATCAAACCCGCACGTGCACCTGCACAGCCGTCGGCAGAGAGGCGGGGACTGCCAGCTCATCCGCGGCGACGGGAGTCCTCTCTCCGTGGGCCAGACCCACGTGCCAGGCTCAGCATTAAAGATGGATACGTCAGCATTAAACATTGAGTAGGTCCGGGAGCTCGATGTAGCAAAAAAGCAGGCAGGCTTCTAACTTGATAATACACAGCATTCAAAGAAAAGCCTGAGCAGATGTGGGTCCTCGTTCTCAACATGACTCCAAGCATTTTTGTTGTTAGGCTTCTCTACACCGGCTGGTTTTGCTTCGTTTTAAACAGCAGTCCTAGGGGCCATCACAAAGGCCTTTGGGCTGGTTGGGGGTGGCAGTCATGCTGGAGGGATCAGCAGAGCCGGGGCGGTGGGCGGGCAGACCACAGGGTACCAGAGAGGCGGAGCGCGGTGAAACGGAAGAGGACAGACAGCATCGCGGGGCCTCCCGTGTGCCAGATGCCCGCCTGCTTCCCGGGCGCCCGATGCCTCTGCCAGGCCGAGCAGCCACATGGCACCAGACAGGCAGCCCGGGCTCCGAGGAAGCGCCACACGGCCGAGGGGAGGCAGGTCCTGCTGCCCGGCCCCCAGGCCTCGCGGTAGCTCTGCTGGGCCCAGCCCTGCCCCTGCCCTCGCTTCTCCTAACACGGAGCCCTGAGTGGGGGCGCAGGGATGGAGCTCTCGGCAACGGGGTGAGGAGGAGAAGGAACGGGACAAAAAGACATCCTGCGTCTGTACCGCGTGCGATGCTGCCCCTGGCTGGCACGGCGGCGTTCCCAGACAGAGGCACTGCCCACGGGCGCTCACCAATCTGGTGGGAGAGGGGACAGGTGCGGGGGATGGGAGTGAACCAAGTGGCCAGAGAGAAAACGGGGAGGCTCTGAAGACTCCCAGGAGGACAGCCCGGGAGACCAGGAGGGGCTGGGGAAGGGGCGCTGGGGAGGGGCAGCCTTGGGAATTCTGCGTGGTGATGGGGAACCTGGAACCTGGGGATGGATTCCTGGGCGTGATACCTGGGGAACAAGGCGGTGACACAGGAGAACAGTGCAGATCGGTGCCCCCTGGTCCAGAACCACTCTTGGCTGTAAATCTACCTGTTCCCCCAGGCGACCCTGAGGCGTTTCCAAATAGCTCATAGATGCACGCAGCAAGGCAGGGCCTCCACGGCCGGGGCCGTGATGACACTCGGGCTCTGAAGCCACGTTGGCTACAGACGCCTAAACCTGGCCTTTACATCATGACGACTCACCAGGCCCGCACGTGAACTTGAAGGAGGGAAGTGGAAAAATTCTCAACCTTTGTTTAAACTAAGCAAACAAACTATCGGAATCCTTTTCTAATTTTTCAAACTGTTGGATTTTACTTTATGTCTCTGTGTTCTATGTTTTCATTTTCCTCCACAAATTAAAACAAGCTCATAGGAAAAGCAAGGCAGGCAACCGCTTTGGCTCGAGCACGTGCTCTGTGCCCCACTGCGCGCCTGCCCGCTCTCTGCTGCAGCCAGAGGGCAGCCGGCCTGCGGGCCAGCGAGGAGCTGTCACCCAGCGATGGGCCCCTGGCCTGAAGAGAAGAGCAATGTGCAGAGTCGGGCCTGGCCCCAGAACGAGGAGACCAAGGTCCGCTCCCCTCCTGGTGTGCAGCAGGCGGCAGCCTTAGGGGCCCCCAAAGGTGGCCCACGACGCTTTACTGTGCTACACCTCAACCCCAGAAACCCAGCTTTGCATGAAAAACACACAGAGGAGGATCCGGTGAGAAGTAGGACAAGTAAGGTTTTACGGGGGATTTATGGTCACCGTGATGAACGCTTCCTGTGCCATGAAGGGGCGTCTGCAGCCTCCCCCGAGGTCACGTGTGTCCTCACGCTGGCGTCTGCTTCGCATTCTCTCTCGCCAAACCAAACCGAACAACAAGAACAACACGACATGCCCGGGAGGCGTGGGAAGTTTCAGGCACCAGCTAACCTCAGGTAGCTCCTGTTCTAAAATTCGAGGACGGTCAAGCCATTCAATAACCCCTTTGACAGTGCAGTGGTCAAATACTCTGTAAGATTTGGGAATCCGTGGCTAGAGCCAAACCTCACTTTTTAAAAATTAGTTTGGATAAGTTCTCTAGAGTTGGGGTCGTTTCTTCAAGTTTCCAGAATTTTCTTTTAAAAATTATACCCCTGTTATACAGCCTTGAAAGAAAACCTCGATAACTCTGACTGAAACCCATGTTTACGATGAGGGCGATGGAGCCCGTAGCAGAGGCTCCTCTCCAGTCAACACCCCATCCTTAAAGACCCGCTGGTCCAGAGGTCCCCAGCATTCCCCAAAGTGATCTTTTGCTCCAGCGGCACCCCTGGAGAGCAGAAATGGGTCCCTGCCCCGTAACTGACACGCCGGGTGACCCTGGGGAAGCGGCCCTGCCACTCGCCTCTGGCGGGGAACAGGCAGGAAGGGCGCCGGGCCCTGCAGCAGGCCACCACGGTGGGCGCCTCGACATGCCTCCCGCTGCCCCTCAGGGCTGCTTTCCTCCCCCTTCCTCCCGGGCACTGAGGCTTCTCCTCCAGCCGCTTCACTCCACCCAGGCGCTGAGCACCTACACTATCCAGCTCCGAGGGAGCTCAACTTCCAGGTCTGGAACCAGCATCCTACACACTCACTACAATGTCTCTTTTCTATACTAAACATGCCTTGCTTTTATAATCAGGGAAAAAGTATGTTACTTCCCAAAAAAGTCAAAGTGATTCAGAAATGAAGGACTGAAGTGTTTTTCAAGTCCGCTGGCACAGGCAAGTGTGTGATCTCTCTCCTAGAGGGCCACCTCTCACCTCTTCCTCTGACCTCAAGCCCCACCATCTCTCCCGACCGAACTCTGAGCTTCCAGGGAACCCTCCACGGCTCCCGCCACCCTGTCTGCGCCCCCAAGTCCCCACCCAGGAAGGAAAAGGACAACCTCCCAGGAAGGGTGAAATGGTGTACCCTCATTCGTAACTTGTGACACTCCATTTAGTCCAAAAAAAAAATGAAGAAATATGATGCACACACAGAACAAGAGTAATGCAGAAGTTGCAACTAAGTGGTAGGCAAATGGTTATGTTTTCTCTCTTTTATAACAGAACTATTTCACAGCGAAAAACTTTAAAACAAGAAAAAAAGAAACACAAAAAGAAGGGAAGGCTTGTTTGCATATAAAAAGGGGGAAGGTGGAGGAATCAGAATGAATCCAAAATAAAGAGCATTTTAGCCTGTTCCTTCTACAAGACAAACTTTTCTAGTAAGAGATATTCTTGTAGGAATTACCTCAAGTCTCAAGTCAAAATGGCCCCAAAATAGAAGGTATGAATAGTGCTTTTTTATTTGAAGTAAGACTTCACAAGGACTAACGTATTTAAAGAGAACCATTATCAGAAAGATGGTTGAGCATGCTGCCACGAATGGCCAGGAACAGACGAGAAATGAGCAGAGGTCCAGGAGAGGAGGGCCCCGTGGGCACTCCTCCACGCACAGCAAAAGCTGTACGTTCAAAGGAACAAGCTCCCACGGTGAATGTCTGAGTGATTCCTGCAAATTATACGCATGTATCAGTGTGTTTTCGGACCGCCGAGAGTCAGAAGAGTACTTAAGATTAAACTCAATGGTTGGAAAATGTGCAACAGCAAACTGGGATCGACATAAAAATACACCTAAAAATGTTTCCACTCCCGTATCATAAAAATGTGGCTTTACAGAAATCGTTGTACTAATTTTCAAATTATTACGTAAGCTGAGATTCACATTTCTTTGTAGAACGTAATTTACAGTGGTTGGAATGACCAAAAATGGAGTGTTGAGAATGCCCTTCACTTCAGCAGCTTCTAAGGCTCAGCTCACGGAGAGGCCTCCGCCAGCCGGCCTGGGGAGCGCAGCTCCGTGTACACCCCTCCTTCTGCTGCCGGCTGCTCACAGGCATCGTGCCCCCCCAGTAGAGTCACCCTGAAAACACTGACCCCCGATGACACCAGCAAGCACAGCCTCATCCTCTGACTCTGACCAATGGAATCTGGAGGTGCAGTGTTACTGGCTCCAATTTCACCGGGGCCCCCTCCCCGATATGCCGTCTCTCAAGTGGGGCACTTCCCCCAAAAGAAGAGAAGGGGTGTAACAGACCCCAGGGGCTGTCCTAGCATCTGAACACCAGCACTGTCACAGCCACGTCCCATGCGTGTTCAGTACCCGCCCACAGGACATTAAGAGATGACATTTCTCCAGGAACTACTAAAAATCAGACACGTAGACTTGCTCTCTGTCAGAATCCTGCAGAGTCGGCATTATTATCCCATCGAGGAAACAAAACCGAGACACTCGGCGGCTTGCCTAGAGTCACACGGTCAGCGGGTCACCAGGATTCCAGGTCCCGTCCGTCCAGGACTGCAGTCCATGCTTTGTCTGTACGTGGAGCCGGGAAGCCCATACGAAGTCTCAACCAGCAGGGTGCGCTTCTCAAGCCAGAAAACGAACTTGAAGCCCACCCACTTTCTGGTTCACTTGGAAACCACCTTTTCACAGTCTATCAAGCTACTGAAAAGCTTCTTCCTCCATCCCACACTGGGCGAGCACCAGGAAACTGTCTGAAAATGCCCAAGCTACACAAGGCACCGGCAAATGAACTCAAGAGAAAGGGAAATCAGCACTGCTTCCCTTGCTGGGGCCAAAATGAGAGAGAGAGCATCTTGGTCTTCAGCTGCTGTTTCCAAGCCCTCTGCCCTGCCCCCAGCGTCCTCGGTGAACAAGTAACCTGCTCCACGGGTGGGTGGAGGGTGAGGGAGAGGCGTGGGCACCCCTGCAGGAGGCCGGAGCGCCGCAAACAACCCGAGCTTCGCGTCTGGGGAGATGCCAAAAGTGATCCCTGGCAGGCTTCAGAGAATCTCTATGCGAAGAAAGAAATCTCTTCTCTGACACTTCCAGCCCTGCCTCAAGCTTTGGTTTCTTTTGAAGAGGATGGGGAAGGTGAGGCGATGGGTGGGTCAGCCGGGGGCTGGGGCAGAGGCAGGCATCTATGTGCCCCCCACCTCTGCCAGGCCTGCCCACGGAGAGAGAGAGCGGGCAGAGGGGGGACAGGAAGGCTGGGGTTCAGGAGGTGCCGCGAGGAACAAACCACAGACACGGAGGCCTCAGGACACAGCAAGCAAGGGGCCAGCAGTGTCGCCCTCAAAACACCGGCTTAAGAGCATATGTGGAACGCTGACAACGGTTCCCTTCCATACACCCTGGCCTTCAAGAGGCTCGTTTTAGTCTCAATAAGGCGAAGGAGCCCATGAAGAACGGCATCTGGGCTCTGAGTTGAAATCCTGGAGGACAGTAGATGGAGGGTTAGTGTTGTACAAAAAGAAAAAGAAAAAGCTCCCACGGCCGTGTGGATTCGGAAAACACTGCCTACGGCATGATATTTAGGAATATTGTATATGGAATGAGAGGTTTCTAATCACGGCTGATGCTTTTTCGTCAATTACACATGGAAAGCTGCTTAGGAGACATCACGGACTCACTCTCCCCCGAGGAGCCTGGGGCCCTGGACCCAGCGTGACCTGCCCTGCAGTGTCCCCAGCTCAAGCTCAGCGCTCTTCCCCCAGACTCTCGTACAGCTCAGGGCCTGGAGTTAGACCCAAAACAAGCAGTTCTTACCTTTGGGAAGGACACACCCCATCGGAGCTCAAGACAGAAAAAAGGCCCTGCGTGTCTGTGCCACTTACTTAGGAAGCATTAAGCGAAGCCCACTACATTTCCAAAACCAGTGGCCTATTTTTACCCCAGGAAAGAGCAGCCAACTTCTGTGGACCTGAGACCCCACCCCTTTCTCTCCAGAGCCCCCCAGGACAGCGGAGACCCAAACACCCCTTCTGTGGCGCCTGGTGCGCAGCAGGGCTGGGCGTGCCGACTTACCCGAGCCGGGCATGTGGTTCACGCGGGCAGGGTTGAGCAGCTCCACCGGCTGGTCTCGGCCAGAAAGTCCATCTGGAGGACAGAGAAAGCATTTGGCTTCAGAAACTGCTCGCATCTCAATTAAAATACTTTACACTCCTGGCCTGCAAGGAGCACTTCCTTGCAAACAATGGAAGTGCACGTGTCCTTCTCACTTTTAAAGGAGACCGGTGTCATTTTTATTTGCGGAGTCAGAAAATAAAAGACCCTTTGTCGAACATCCCAACCGGTCCCCATCTCGAAAATGGCAAACACCAATTCCTGGCCTGAGGGCGTCCGGCCGAGCTGCTGTGTTTTTACTTCTTTTCAGCAGCCACCTGATACCACTCAGCGTTTCTGCAGAGACCACAAGCAGTAAGATGAAGGCAGAAGAGTTACTCATCCTCTTCCCAGATATGGACCCGGGGCCCGAGGGCCACAGAGACACAGCCCCCGGAGGCTCCGGCGGCGAGGGCAGCCGTGGCTGTTGCCCGCTTGCGGGACAGTCAAGGAAACTAAGACAAACAAACCCGCTCTTAGGAAGACACTGGGCCAGGTTCTCACAATGGAAGGAATCGTTTCTTCCAGGTCCACCTTTCGATCGTGTTCTGACTGCAAAGATGGCACCGAAACCACACCCCCTCCACCTGGCACAGGCTGCCTTTAGACCACATTCCCTCAGACAGACAAGAAGGAAACTTCGGCAAAACTTCCAGGAATCACACTTTTGGTGTAAAATTAGCTTCTGACAACTGGTGTGAACGCCCGCAGGGACAAGCGCGTCATTACTGACGCTGACGTGTGGTCGGTCACACTCGTTACTGATTTTACGGAGAAAGCACTGGTTTCCCAGAGCAGCCATCGGCCCCCTCGGGCCGACTTGCAAATCATGACAGAAACACTTAAGAGCGCAGGTCTACTGACTCTGTACTAAAACTCTGCTTTTTGCCCCAAATGGACAGCACCTCAGGCAGCCTTCAAATGCAGTGTTCCATGACCCGTGTGTGTCTTTGGAGAGGTTCAAAGTCCAAGGACGAGAACAATGACCCCGAGGAGACCCCAAAGCGTCTCCCGAGAACTGCAGACCCTCCCAGGGAAGCGGGGAGGCCTGCGAGCCGCGCTCCCACACCCTCGGGGAAAACGAGCTGCTCCCGTGCGGCGCCCGGCCACTCCCGAGCCACGACGCGGGGACTCAAACGCTGGGATCTGGGGTCTCCTCTCCACAGCCAGCCACCCCTCCCCCATTCTGGCAGCTCACAAGACACTGGGCATATGTGGGGTTAGGACAGTCCAGGCTCCCCGAGGCAGGACGAGGACTGGGGGCCACACTCATGCCCAGAAGCAGACCAGGCCCGACCGTCTGCACCAAGGCTTCTCTCCAGGCATATGACCCGCCCTGACATGGTCTGACGCTGACCTGTGGGCCTAATGCCATGTCCTGTGAGCCCCTTCACTGCCCCTCAGAAAGGGGCCTCAAGAGCTTCCCTGGTGGCGCAGTGGTTGAGAGTCCGCCTGCCGATGCAGGGGACGCGGGTTCGTGCCCCGGTCCGGGAAGATCCCACATGCCGTGGAGCGGCTGGGCCCGTAAGCCATGGCCGCTGAGCCTGCGCGTCCGGAGCCTGTGCTCCGCAATGGGAGAGGGCGCAACAGTGAGAGGCCCGCGTACCGCAAAAAAAAAAAAAAAAAAAAAGGGGCCTCAAGACAGTGATAGAAAGCACTTTCAAGCCTTTCTTTCTGAGCGTGAATAAGTGAAATGAAAATTTCATTTTCAGAACTAGAAGATTCAGGAAAGTCTAAACGTATTTTTAAAAATCCTAATCCCACAGTAAATACTTTCAGAAACACCAAAAATGGCTTTTGAAAATCCTAGTCCTGCCGCCATTTTCTGAGGGCAGGGCCAGGAGCTGGGTGCTAGAGGGCCACCCTGCCGGCCCTGCAGCTGCGTCCGACCAAGCCCAGGGCGTTCCTTCTGGTGCCACCACACCTGGCGTGTCCCCCCAAAACCGTCACCTCCTCAGTGTTCTCCTTGAGCTTCCACCTGAGCCAAAGTTCTAGAACCAGACACAGTTTAGAAACCCAGAAACCAGCACAGCTGCCTCGTTTGGCAAATGAGGAAATTCCAGCTTCCGGGCCGGAGCAGTAGCGCTGGGCCTGCACCCCGGCTCGTGTGAAGGCCTTTCTGGAGTCTGGATCGAGCTGCTTGTGTCTGCCCAAAGCCCTGCAGGTCCACTTGCTCCAGAGCCACAGGCCCGATGATGCCTGATAACACGCGACTTTCAGCCACGCTGACGCGGGAAGACGCGTCAAGTAGCGAGAGCCCGTGATGCTGGTACGCCGCCAGCAGCCCGTGCCCGTCCCTCGCCCTGCTCCTCTGCAGACCCCACCCACCACCCTGACGCCCCCAGCACACCGCACGTTCCTCACTCTGAATGGAGGATCACAGAAGCCAAACAGTAAGAGGTCTTTTCACAGAAGGCAGTAGATAGAACGGCACTGGGCAGAGACCTGAACCAAGAAGGGACCGGGCACCGGGAGACGAGGCTAGAGAAGGGACGATAACACCAGCCTCCCAGTCCCGGCCCCGGAGTCTCCCGCTAGCTGGTCTGGGTGCTCGAGGCTGGCAGGCCCGGGTATGCGGCCCCGGGCACGCGGTGAGGACCCTGACATCACAGGGTGAAGACCCAGGCTGAGAACACGGAGGCATGCCGGGCCCTCTTGAGTCCCTGGAGGATTCAGATCTAAACATGGAGGGAAGATATACCAAGTCCACGGACACCTGTAGCAGGGCCCTGCGCGGCAGGGGCTGCTCAGCACGTACACGACAGTTTGAGGCACGAACGTCAGCTGTGGGGACAGATGTGATGCAGCACTGTTGCTCCGTGTCACGGGGACCAGAGCTGGTGACAAATACCACCGAGGGCCTTACACGTCCAATTGCGTATCACAGGGCTCACAAAACAAACCTGAGGCTGTGAAGCTGGACAAAACCCCAGAACAGAGCAGGGACAGAGAAACCGCGTTTGAAGGGGCAGGGGCTACAAGGGCCGGGGAAGACGGCTTAGAGCCCAGACGTAAGCGCCACCAGCACGTGACCACGTAGCCACGGAGCACATAGCAGCCAAGAAAGCAACGCAAGGAACCAAGGAGAAGGGATGGGAGCACGGCCTCCTCTCGGCCCGCGGAACACCCCTGCAAGCAGGCTTCCGCCCTAACCCCTCTCCACTTCAGAGTCTAATTTTGGAAACATCGCTGCATGGGACTGCGGTACTTCGTGTCCTCAAGCGGCATTTTATTTGGCACAGGGAGCTGGCGGAAGAGCACACATGCGGAAGAGAAGCAGGGAGCACGAGGGTCCTCCGTGTCTCCCTCACCACGTGACTCTTCCGTGAGTGACCACAACGCACACGGTGGCACACGGGACGGCAGCGGACACGTGATCACGCTCGCACAGAAACAGCACGGCCCACTTAGAGACGATGGGGTCCAACTTAAAAGCAACGCTTGGCTGTAATTCAGTGTGATGGGCAGGGGGTATCTCTAACTAGAATCGTAGCCTTTGGAGCCAAAGGAACCTAACTCGCAACTCTTCTGGCCTATTCCCCGCCTTTACACATGGGAAAGCAGCCCTGCAGGGCTGAGCAATGTCCGCGAGATCATGTACTTAGCACCCCAGAACCTGGCTCTGTTGCAACTAGGCCAGACACAAGCCTGAACTGGGCCTTGTACTCTGTACTCTGGTACTTAGCCAGACCTGTGCTGTTCAACCAGGCCTTCCAGTCACCAAGACCGAGTCCCCCCACAACCCCTAGGAATTTGCCCTCATCTGGATTAAGAAAGAAAGAGAGGGAAGAAAGTTGAGAAAGATAGGAAAACAGCAGAAAAAAAAAAAAGGGGGGAGAAAAAGAAATGAAAGCATATCATAGTTGTAATTCCCCACTTTTCAGGTTCAATCTTCTAAAATTTCTAGAAAACAGCAAAAGAGTTCATAGAATCTTCTCTGGAAGAAGAGGTAAGTGACAATATTAACACTATTATGTCTCCCAATCCATGAACATGGAATGGAATATCACTTCATTTTATTTCTCTCAAAAATGTTTTAGAATTTTGAGTGTAGAGATCTTGAACACCTTTAGATTTATTACCAGACATTTGATGTTTTAAGTAAAATATTATAGATAGTATTTTCAATGTCAATTTCTCTCTGCTGATATACAGAAATACAATCAAGTTTTATATATTGGCTTGGTGCTATAGCATCTGGTTAAACTCATATTCATTCTAATCGCTTACCTGAAGTTAGTCTGAATTTTCTACGTGCAGAATCATGTCACCTACGATAATGACAGTTTGTTCTTCCTCTCCAGACCTGATGCTTTTTCTTTCTTTTTCTTGCCTTATTCTACAGCTCACATCTATGGTACATTATTGAATGGAAATAGCAAAAGAGGACACCCCTGTCTTGTTTCTGATCTTACTGGAAATGTTTTCAATACTTCACCTAGCGTAAGTATAACACTTGCTGTAAGTTTCTGACAGATAACTTTATTAAGTTAAGCAAAGTCCCTTCTATTTCTACTTTGCAAAGGCTACTTTAAAATCATGTATGTGTGCTTAACTTTATGAAGCTTTTCTGTATCGATTCATATTGTTAAATAATTTCCCCTTTCATCTGGTAACTTCCTTTTCTCATGTCAAACCAACCTGCATTCCTGGGATAAACCGACTTGGTTGTGTCCAGTGAGTTCTGAGGCAAAGGAAAGGAACTAAGTCGTACAGATATAGGGGATTCGAGTGCGGCCTGAAATCTTTTCTACTTTTGATTCCAGAGAGTTGGAGCCCTAGCCACACATGCCAGCCTTAGTTCCACACTTGTTCTTTTGTCAGGTGCATAAAAGAGCTGGAAAATTAATATTATAAAATGTGCTTAGTGGGGCTTCTTCGATGTAGGTCACCAAAATGAAATGGGGGTGACGAGGCTGCCTGTCACCCACTTTATATGACAGCCCGGCACGCACACCTCATCCTTCTCACAGAGCTGTTTCCAGACCGGCGGCCGCGGAATCTTCGGTATTTGGCAGCAGTAATAACTCAAAGTCTTCATTCCAGCCCATTTTCCTGTCCCTTTTTATCATACAAGCCTTTTATTTTAGAACAGGTGTGGATTTACAGAAAAATTTAAAAAGTACAGAGAGTCCTCACATACTCTGCACCCTGCTTCCCCTGTGATGAACATCTTACATTAGTATGTCTGGGGTGTCGTTAACTGAAGTCCATGCTTCTCTCAGGTTTCCTTGGCTGTCCCCTAGTGCTCTCTTGCCGTCCCAGGACCCCACCCAGGACCCTGCATGACATTCAGTCATCACCTCCCCTCAGCCTCCTCTGGGCTGTGATGGTTCCTAGCATGTTCCTTGTTTTTGATGACCTTGGCAGTGGAGGAGTACGGGTCAGGTGGTTTGTCGAATGCCCCTCAATTGGGATTGTCTGATGTGCTCCTGATTGGACCAGGGCTGTGTGTTTAGCAAGAAGACCACAGAGGGGAAGTGCCACGTCCATCCTGTGGCACCACATCCCACCGACATGGCGCACCCACTGATGCTGACCTTGACCACCCGGCAGAGGTGTGTCCATCAGGTCTCTGCACAGTAAGACCTGTGGCATTCTTTCCATATGACATTCTTTGGAAGAAAGCCACTACACACTGCCCACACTTGTGAAAAGGCCCGAGCTTTCCTTGCCGCACGACTTCTCAGGAGTTAGTACGAGTGGACCTGCTCCCAAGGAGGTAGTGGGAACACCGGGGACAGAGGGCAGCCCAGTTTTGGGTCCCAAGGGAGGAAGCAGAAGCCCGGGTACAGAGGGGCAGGGCTCAGCCAGAACTGCAGCTGGTGCTCAGGGGGGCGGGCGGGAGGCCAGGCCCTCGGTCTGCATTTCCCAGACTCATCTTTGAAGGCTTGTGTGAGAATTAATTCTTATCTTGAGGGCTTCCCGGGGCCTGGGGAGAAGCTGGAATATTTTCTCGCAGTAAGAATGATGGTATGCCTCCCCTTCACCCCGTTTCCTCTTCCTTCTGATCTGTCGTGAATTCAGATCTTACAGAGAACTTGCCAGAAGGTCTGCAAAGGAAAGGGGGTTCCGCCCTAACAGATGTCTGAGTCTGGGTTTTCCCTCTGCCGCCCGGATCCTTAAGGCTCCTGTACGTCTGTGATGAGGGTCTGGAGGGTGAGGTGGCCCCGTTTCCTGGACACGGAGCCTCAGTCGAGAAGCAGGAGGCTTTCAGATCTGGAGCCGCACGTGGGCCAGGCCTGGGGAGACCAGTGCTGGGGGGCGGAGGCGCTGAGCTCCCTCATTTGGGGCCACTTCGAGGGCTGATCCTGCAGGACAGAAGCCCCGGGTCCCTACACACCAACTTAAGGAGGAAAGGCAGAATTCCTGTGGTGGTGATATTTGCGTTGCTGTGTGTGTGCTACTGTAAAACTTGATGGAGAACAGTATGGAGGTTCCTGAAAAAACTAAAAATAGAACTACCATACGAGCCAGCCATCCCCCCATGGGGCATATACCCTGAGAAAACCGTAATCCAAGAGTCATGTAGGGCTTCCCTGGTGGTGCAGTGGTTAAGAATCCTCCTGCCAATGCAGGGAACATGAGTTCGAGCCCTGGTCCGGGAAGATCCTACATGCTGCGGAGCAGCTAAGCCTGTGCATCACAACTACCGAGCCTGCACTCTAGAGCCTGTGAGCCACAACTACTGAGCCTGTGCTCTACAGCCTGCAAGCCACAACTACTGAGCCCGTGCGTCACAACTACTGAGCCTGTGCTCTAGAGCCCTTGAGCCACAACTACTGAAGCCCACGTGCCACAACTACTGAAGCCCACGTGCCGCAACTACTGAAGCCCATGTGCCTAGAGCCCGTGCTCTGCGACAAGAGAAGCCACCGCAATAAGAAGCCCACGCACCGCAACGAAGAGTAGCCCCCGCTCGCCGCAACTAGAGAAAGCCCGCATGCAGCAATGAAGACCCAACACAGCCATAAATAAATTAATTAAATTAAAAAAATATATATATATTTTTTTGTTTTAAAAAAAGAGAGTCATGTACCCCAATGTTCATTGCAGCTCTATTTACAATAGCCAGGACATGGAAGCAACCTAAGTGTCCATCAGCAGATGAATGGATAAAGAAGATGTGGCATATATATACAATGGAATACTACTCAGCCATAAAAAGAAACAAAATTGAGTTATTTGTAGTGAGGTGGATGGACCTAGAGTCTGTCATACAGAGTGAAGTAAGTCAGAAAGAGAAAAACAAATACCATATGCTAACACATATATATGGAATCTAAAAAACAAAAACAAAAAAAACTGGTTCTGAAGAACCTAGGGGCAGGACGGGAATAAAGAGTCAAACCTACTAGAGAATGGACTTGAGGACACGGGGAGGGGGAAGGGTAAGCTGGGACGAAGTGAGAGAGAGGCATGGACATATATACACTACCAAATGTAAAATAGCTAGCTAGTGGGAAGCAGCCGCATAGCACAGGGAGATCAGCTCGGTGCTTTGTGACCACCTAGAGGGGTGGGATAGGGAGGGTGGGAGGGAGACGCGAGAGGGAGGAGATATGGGGATATATGTATATGCATAGCTGATTCACTTTGTTATAAAGCAGAAACTAACACACCATTGTAAAGCAATTATACTCCAATAAAGATGTTAATAAACTAATTAATTAATTAATTTAAAAAACCCTCGATGGAAAGAAAGTTTTTTAAAAATCGGTTACCCTTTATAAGAATGACGGAAAAGTACGCAGTTCTCGCGCCTGGTGAAAGGTGCTGACCCTGCCTGAACGAAGATGGAAAGGACCAGCCAGCTGCTCGGAGGCCTGGCCGCCAGGATGGGAGCACAGGGCAGGGTCTGCAGGCCAGGCTCGCCCGCTGACCCCCACCCGGGGCCCTCTCATGTCATGTGAGTCTGTGCAGAGCTCTCGGGGGTGTCCCGGGATGCTCAGGTGAGGCCAGCATTCCCTGCACCAGACCTGTGGACCTGTGGAACCCTCCTACTGGAAGCTTGACCCTCTTGTTCATTTAAATCATAAAAGGGGGCTCAGTACACTGAAATGTCACAAACGGAAATGATTCATCAGGTCAGCAAAATACTCATATTTCCCCAGGGCCCTTCCCCTGACACCGCAGGGGGTCTCAAACTCCCCCCAGCACCTGGCCTCCCTCCCCTCTGCTTCCCGCGTCCTTTGCTGAAGGGCCCCCCATCCCTCTGGCATCCTCCACCCTCCTTCAGAGCCACATCCAACAAAGCCCCCGCCGGACTGATACCGGCACCACTCAGGTGCTGCATACACTCAGGCGGACCAGACGGGCACCTCCCCTGTGAGTTCTGCTAAGAGCCTCCAGCATCTCAGTCCATTAAATGCTTCTTTTCCTCATCATGCAAGCTGTGGAAACATAGCAAAGTTCTATAATAAAGCTTGTGTGTACCCATTAATATGAATTAAACTTTAATGAGCTAAGCGTTATGAATTCCTGAGGCACGCACGTCCAATACAGTTTACGTGTGTTTATCAGAGAAAATGAAAATGGAAGCTAGACCCTTTTTCTCTAGGCAATACTTTTCCTTCAGGAAAAAGGCAGACTTTGCAAAGGTCAGGGCTGATCTTTGAGGTTTTCTTGTCCTTCCCCTGGAAATCAAATCTAGCTCCAGCTACCAGTTTATCGGAAATACGTGTTTAAAGGAACAGGTTCAAAGGCCCCAGGAGGCTCTGATCAGTCAGGTGTGGAAGGACAAAAATCGAAGGGCAAAAGCCCCAGCTCCTCGGGACGGGTAGGTGAGCCGCTACAGAATAAACCCTGCAGAGCCGTCCCTCAGTCCCGGGTTTGCATCCTGATTTGAACACATGACAGCACCGAGACTCCTTTAAAGACAACGAGCAAACATGGACACAGCTTGGGTATAAGATGATAGTTGGGAATTATTATGCATTTTGTTGAGTGTGACAATGGGATTGTACCTGTTAGAAACACACACTGAAGTATTTATGGGAAAATGGTGTGGCATCTGGGGCTTGTTTTAAATTCTCCAGGGGATAAAGCTTGGAGAGGGGGCACCTGATGAAGTGGGAATGGTCAGAAAGCTCAGTGTTTCTATGGGCACAGGGGATCTCACTATATGGACTACAGTTCATCTTTTTTAAAAAAATTTTTCATGATAAGAGTTTTCGAGAGATGCCAAGACAAGCCCCTCCCTTCCTGTTCCTAAGCATCTGTCCTCGCTTCACATCCACCAGCCCATCAGTCTAACTGGTTCTCTCAGTAACATTCCTACCAACCTCCAGTTTATTACCAGCCCCTAGCTGTGCAAGCAAACCCTCCCGGCTCACGTTCAGCCCAACAGACGGGTCCTGAGCATCTGAGATGTGACCATGGGCAGGACACAGGCCCCAGCTGGTGTCAGGCAGAACTCAGCCCCGGCGAGGGTGGACCGGCCCTCACCGATTTGAGATACGACCCACAGACCGGAAAGCTCTGGTAGTGAGGAAGGACACACAGCGAGTGTGACCACGGGCCACCAGGAGGGGCCTGGACCACAGCTGCCCGGGGCGGAGCAGGCTCTTTCCGGTCCCCAGGTCCCAGGTCCAGCTCGGAGCTGCACCACGGGAAGGAGCGAGGGCCAGGGAGGGATGTGCGAGGGAGCGAGTTAAGAAAACAGCTTCGCGGGTGGGCAGCGCTGGAGCCCAGGCCGCTGTGCCCTGGGAGGCCAGACAAAGGCCGGCTCTGTTCTCCCTGGTCCCGGGCAGCCTTTCCTGAGGGGAGTTTCTCAGCTGCCTTTCAGATGGTCCTCCAGGGACGGTCTGCCCCTCCTCCCCCCTCCCTAGTGAGCTGACAGCTCTCAGCTGTCCCCATCGCGTGGCCCGGCCCAGCTCAACCGTTAATAAGAGACTTAGAAAATCAGGAGAAAATGTCCTTGCCCGCCTTTGAAAACAGATCCATCTCTGCTCCAGAGATGCTGTCCATCTGCCCCCTGGGGAGGACATAACTGAGTGAGTCATTCCAAAGCTGTTGGTACAGCTCTGGAGACGCAGGAGGGGAAAGAACCTCGGATGCAAAAGGTGCAGATTTCTCAGACTCTGTGTAACAAATAACGGACCACAGAGTCCCATGGGAGCCCCGCACACGAGCACGCAGTGGACCCGCATCTCTGCGCTGACGCAAACTAGCTTTCTGGACAGATACCCCCGGCTCACATCAGTAATGACGAGAAGTAGCACAGTTACCGGCAAAGGCTGAAAACTAGCTCTGAAGCCCACTTGTCCATAACCACGCTTCCTCTGGTTGCTCAGACCAACCCACACGCCTGTGAAAATCCACAGGCAATCCCACCACCACTGTTTTCTGCCACTGTCCTACCTTCTGAACCAACACCTGTTAACTGCCGAGCAGTCCAGTGAGCAAAGCTCCCACCTGAGTTCATCCCCTCACAGACGGAGCAGACCTCTCCCGGGAAGGAGGCCGTGTGGCCCCGGGGGACTCGGGCTCGGACAGGCCTGGCTTCCCCAACACGCAAAGCTTCATTAGTGATCATGTCGTTTCAACCCAGCCTCAGTTTCCTCATGTGTTCAGTGGAGAGGTAAACTGACACAGGAGTAGATGAAATAAAGTAAATAAAGAAAAAGATACAAAATGTGCCCCTCCCACCTCATCTGTCCCTCTGTGATGCTAGCGGGCAGTCCCGCCTGCACAGAGAACGCACATCTCATCCCACAGCAAGACGCCTGATGGGGCAAAGCATCTCCTGAAACTGTGAGTCCGCCACTAAAACCACTGGCTGGATGACCAGCTCCCCGCACACTTTCCACACTGCTGAGCATTAAAGATTAGCTGAGAGGTGTTTGTGGTTAAGTGACAGGAAGCCGGAAAAGAGGTACATGTTAATAAGCAGCTCACGAGAAATGAGTCACTAACTCAAAACAATAAACCCCAAACGGCCACTTGGAACAAGTCCGCGCAGGCAAGTTCACAGTGTGGCTGGAGAGCGTCTGCGGGGAGCGTGCCCCGGAGGCCCGGGCAACATGGACACCCGAGCTGCGGCCCTGCTCACCCTCCCGGCCACGTCGGACTCGAAAGCACTGCTAGTTCTTTGTCTCGAAAAAGGGCTCCTTTGCCCTTTCCCAATTCTGCAATGGGAGGGCCCAGAGGGACTGAGAGAGGCCGGACTGACGCAGCAGCAGCTGCCCCAGGGACACGCGGCCCTCGTGTCCCCCCGGCTGACGTCTGCTGGTGTGTGCGGTGGCCACAGCACCTTGGGTGGAGAGACTTTCTCCCCAGCTCTCTTTAGGACGATATTTAGTGTGGACATAGTTCATTGTTTCTAAACCACTGTTCTGGCCAGCTCCTCAACACCATCAGTCAGGTTTGCCTTCTAACTCAGAAATAACAGCTAACCAGTAACAGGCACTGATTAGGGGTCAGGTACCCGTCCAAGTCCTTCCTTCACATCAGCTCGGTCAGTCCTCACCAGGAAACGTATGGCATAAATACTATTATTGTCCGCATTTTAAAGATGAAGAAAGTCAGCAAGAGAGATGGTGACGGTTGTCTTGATCAAGGTCAGGAAGTTCTGCCTCTAAGCGCTGACCCACCAAGACACAAGGTCCAAATCACATCACTCAGTCATTCAGCAAATTTTACTGAACGAGTTATAGAGCGATTGTCCTCATTCCAGGGGATACAGCCTCGAGTGACATCGAGTTCCAGCACCCCAAACTGCCACTAGTGAAGAGGAGGTGACACACATAAACAGGTCGTGTGGGATCATATGCTGAGCGGGATGTGATGGGGGTTATTCCTCAGATAGGTCCTTGGGAGGTGGAGACATCTGAGCAGTGCCTGAATGGCAGGTGAGAAGCAGCCGTGTAAACTATCCCAAGAGCATCCTAGGCATGGGGACAGCACGTGCAAAGGTCCTGAGGTGGAACAAACTGGGTGGGTCCCAGGCAGTGGAGCTGAGTAACCGGGTCTCAGTGAGAGAGACAGGGTCAGGGGGGCCCCAGGCCTGGAGGCAGAGAGTATTGACCAGGGCCAGGAGGGACCGAAGAGGGGACAGAAGCAGGAAGAAGAGCTGGGAGGCTGTCTCTGAGGCCTGGAGGAGAACGGTGGCCACGGAGCTGGGAGCAACGGTCTGATTTGCGATCTATTTTGAAGGTGATCCGTCAGGACTTCCGGCTGGATGGGAGGCGGGTGGCTGGAAGGCAAGGCCCCTCTCGGAGCATGAAGGACACAGAGGGGACTGCGGTGGGCTCACGCGTGCGGGGGGAGAGGCGGGAGATGACGAACACAGATCGCTGGCCTTGCTGGCTCTAAGAGACCTACTTTGAAGAGCAAACAGAACTTCGAAACCCCCTCTGCTCCTTTCTTTATGACTTTCTCAGAAAAAAAGAAAAGTTCAGGATTTGTCAGTGGCTCAAAATTCAAGTAAATAAATATTCGCATGTGGTTTATTCCACTCATTTTGCCAGTTTGTAAGTTTCCCGTCCTTAGCAGCATCTTTACTGCTGTGCTAATTTCTGCCATCCAGACTCTCAGCATCTTGGGTGGGGCTGCAGACTTCTGAACTACTAAGTTCTCTAGCTGAGCTGCTAAAGAAATAAAAAAAGAACTGGATATTAGATGACACCTACCCCACCCAGAAGTCTTTTGTCAGGAAACGGTTCTTAAAATACACACCAGCGGAGAAAGTATGTTTCATGGATCTTGCTGGTTTTAGTTTCTCTCGTGCCTTTCTGAAATGCACAATCCTACAGAGGCTCTTCATTTTAGAACTTAACCCTCGTCTGGAGGACGAGACCCGGCCATGCCCTGTGGCCGAGCAGGTGTCCGCCAGGGCAGCCTGAGCACGGGCCACCGTGAGGACGCTGCACGCTTCCCACCGGGCCGCACGTACGGCCTCCAGTTACGTGGACCACCCTGGCTTAGCTCCATTTGTCTGGTCAGCGCACCGCCAGGAGCCCAGTGTGCTCCGGGCCCCGCCTCAGGTGCTGGCAGCCCCGCGCTGACGGGAGGCCTGCCCGCAAGGACCGCGGGACGGAGGAGACGTGCAACTCGTGACACCATTTCACCCTCGGCACCCAGGTCTCCAGAGACCCTGGGCCTCCTCACCAGAACCAGCGGGGTGACAGTGAATTGGAGATTGGGCAGTTGTGACCAGACACGCGTGTCGTGTGGCCCGAGAACCGCCCGCCCTCCCGGCGGCTGTCAGGGCAGCTCCGCACGGTGGCTGCCTGTCCCCACTGCCAGCCCCCAGGAGCTCCATCAGGCACCGAACAGAAGGCACTCGATTGCAGGCGTGGCGGGGCAGCACCACAAGTCCTTCCCGATGGTTCCGGGGCTCATGCTCAGCACTGACGTGTGACCCTCCACCAGGAAAAGGGAAAATCTCAAGGGCGCCGGCCCTGAGGGGGCCGGGAAAGAAGCCTCCTCCCCAACGCCGCCCTGCTCTGCGGCCCTGGACGGGAAGGGGCCTGACATCCGACTGCCACGTTCGGGTGGGCCCTGCTGCCGGGGGTCACGGCCAAAGGAAGACAGCAGCTGACTGGCTCGTGAGTGGCGCCAGGAGCAAAGCTGCCGGATCTGGGACTGGGAAACAGGCTTCCTCCGTCCACATGGTGCCCCCTCCACCCCTCCCCCGTGCACCCCACATCGCATCTCAACTGACAAGTGCAGCCCAAGAGCCTGCAATGGGCCTCCTCACGGGCACGTGGTCCTCCTGGAGCGTGGAGCTCACAGACGCGCCAGCGGTGAGTGGACGCCAGCTGAGGGGCCACCGTGGAGGGCGGGGGGCCTGCGACATGAGCTTTGAACCGTCTCAGGAAGCTCGACTCTCTCCCATTTCCGTACTGCCGAATAACATACAGCACGTTGTTCTTAAAATTAGATCCACCGTCTTAACTTTTTAAAAGATAACTTCACAGAAACAAGAGCTGGGCACACAAGTCACGCCCTGCAGATGCACAGCTGTCAGCATCTTAGCTGATGCGCAGAGAGCCTTCCGGTCTCCCAGGCAGGTTCGTGCAGCCACAGCCCCACCGTCACCTGCTCCACGCCTCGCACGTGCCCCTTGTAGCCTAGAGGACGGGCTCCCACTGCACGAGGCGGCCGGTTATTCAAAGGTGTCCATGCACACAAGAGAATTTCACCATTATTATCTAATGCAAAAACACCCCAGCACACCCCTTCCTCCAACAAAACTGGCTTTCCTGGGTCCTCTGAAAAGGTGGTAGACAAGCCGTAGAAATCACTGTTACATTTTTGTTACACGCAATACGGATACACTCTACAGAGCACAGCTTCCCCCAAGTCAAGACGAACTAAACCTTATCATTATTCCTCTTATAACCATTTTTATACAACACAAACTTCAGTTTCTAAAAATACACTGATTACACTCTATCGTGTTCTATTTAACCTTCTAAAAATAGAGGTACTGACAGGAGCAGCAATTTGCTGTGAGATGTTAACTGCGCTGATGTCAGTGACAGGATACGGGTTTCTGTCCTTTGCATTCTTTTCAGCCTGTGGTTTCTGCGCGATTGCCGGGGAGTCCCGGGCACCCTGGTGGCTGGCGCCGAGGTTCTGACTGTGAGTGTAGAGACCGGGCACCAAAGCCCAGATCTGCTCCTGGGTGCCCCTGATCTCACACCGACAACCTAACCTCATTTTCCACATCTGTAAAATTGGTGAATGGCTTCACCTCACAGGACTGACAGGATGCGACGAGGCTCCCCGAGTAAAGCACCCCTGACTGACACCGGCTCACAGGAACATGTGCCTCAGACACCCCCGCCACGGGAGTAAGCCCTCCTGCCCTCTCTCCTGGCAGCAGGCTCGTTAGTTCCCAGGGCATTCAGCAGCAACTACGGAGGAAAATCAAAAGGCACAAGGGAAGAGCAGAACAGGAGGGAAGCTCTTGCTCCCAGGGCTCCAGGGTTCCGTGCAGTCCTTCTCGGGCGGGTCCAGTGCCCTGTGGAGTCCTTCTTGGGCGGCCCAGGGGCCTGTGCAGCCCACCTCCCCTCCCCCTTCTCCTCCAAAGCACAGACGTGGCCCCAGAGGCCACACTGGAAAGTAGCAGACTGCTTTCCAATTGCCAGTGTGTTAAAAATGGCTGTTTTAAACAACCTGCCAAACTTTGAAAGCTTTATAGTTCTAAGAACAGATACATCCAAAATTTTAGACGACAATCCCTTATCTTCCCTGTTCTGTAACGGAGTAATTTTTTTTTTTTTTTTTTTTTTTTTTTTTTTGCGGTATGTGGGCCTCTCACTGTTGCAGCCTCTCCCCTTGCGGAGCACAGGCTCCGGACGCGCAGGCCCAGCCAGCCACGGCTCATGGGCCCAGCTGCTCCGCAGCACGTGGGATCTTCCCGGACCGGGGCACGAACCCGTGTCCCCTGCATTGGCAGGCGGACTCTCAACCACTGTACCACCAGGGAAGCCCTGTAACGGAGTAATTTTTGAATGAAGAAAAAAGTAGAAGCAAAGCATTTCTCTCCTCCCTCCCCGCCGCAGACATGCAAGCAGAGTAACCGGGTCTGAGTGAGAGAGACAGGGTCAGGGGGGCCCTGACCCTGTGTCTCTCACTCTTGCAGAGAACTATCCAGATTCTTCCCTACGAGCAAATGACCGGTTAATGCTCTGCTGGCCCTTGGTTTTGAAACTGCACAGTCCAGACTGGGACTTGAACCCACGGTCTTTTACCTGAGCTCACACATGTAGTCTCATAGTCTCAGGACTTAAGGACTTAAGCTCAGGTTCTTGAGGTCTCGTCGCAGCAAGAATTCAGTGAGAGGCTAAGTGATAGATAAGAAGTGGATTTATTTAGAGAGAGACCCATTCCATAGGCAGAGTGTGGTCCGTCTCAGAAGGCGAGAGGCCCCGGAATATGGGGCGGCTAGTTTTTACGGGCTGGATAATTTCACAGGCTGACGAGTGGGAGGATTATTCCAACTACATCGGAGAAGGGGCAGGGATTTCCAGGAACTGGGCCACCACCTGCTTTTGGGGCCTTTTTTGGTCGTGGAGCCTGTGGGTGTGTCATTTAGATGCTGATGCATGTACTACAATGAGCGTATAGCGAGGCTCAAGGTTACGGGAAGCTGAATCTTCTGCCATCTTGGACCTAATTGGTTCTAACCAGTTTTTATGGTGTCCTACGGCTATGTCACTCTTTTAAAGGTTGTGCCCTGCCCCCTGCCCTCCTCTTTCAGTTTCAGGATGAACAGCCCCCTGGCCTAGGCAGCCGGAGCTCCACCTGGCTAGGCCACCCACACCTCACACCCCCCAGCGAGTCCTGAGCACCCGCAGCAGGTAGAGTAAAGCGAGAGCTTGAGGCGCATTTCCACCCCCAAGGTTCACCTCTTTTCCAGATTACGCTGAATTGATGACATAGCTTAATCTTCTCATGAGATATGATGATTCTTGGAACAGTTATTTCCTGTCAAAGTTCAACTCAGATGAGAAATCACGTACACTCCCCCCACCCCGTATTAGTTTGCTGACAATGAGTAGAATCGTGGGGAGAAGGAAATCTGTAGAAATTACACCAAACCCCCCCCAAGAAAAGCAGCCTTTCTTAATCTATAACCAATTTCTTTGGCTCTTATACCTGTATAGACAGAGTATGTCCAACTACTTAGGCATGACAGCAATCTGTAATGAAAATCAGCACCATTAGGTGGGTACTCGGTTATCACTGGTCGATCATTAAAGTAACCACAGACAATGAGAAAGAAGGGCAAACCTTTTAGCTCAACTGCAGGAAAGAGGAACTGGAAAACAACAGTGGTCAAATCCGGGCTGCTTGGTTGGTGTTCTGAATTAACAGGGGCACCTGTGGCAAAAACCAATTTCACACTTTGGGAAACAAAGATACCACTAGCGTCCAAAGTACAGAGTTGAACAATATACAAAATTAATCACAACCTCAGGCTCCTGAACCTTGCTAGACTTAAGTCATCCAGAGAATTATATATAATTCTCGGATTACCTCAGAAGAAACAGCACTGGACTGAGAGCTAACTTTTCGACCAGAAAAGCCAGAAGACAATAAAATACCTTAAAACTGCTGAGTGAAATACAAGTCACCTACAGTTCTATACCCAGCTAAACTACCACTCAAGAAAAAGGGAGAAAAAGACATCTTCTGTCAAACAAAAATTGAGAATGTTTACCACGAAGAAACCATTGCTGAAATAACAACTAATGCGTTACTTCAGACAGAAGGAAGCCATTTCCAAAGTGAAAGAGTAAGATGCTAGGAGTAAGGGTAAGGTAATACACTATTAACGTGTAAGTCAATACAGATAAGGACTGAATACTAAGTTAAGACAAACCATCATATAGTTACTGAGACTACTTTCATTATGGGCAATACTGTTTCCTCAAACTTTTGCTTCAGTACCTCTGTGTATGTGTGTTTCAAAGCCACTGCCTGAAACACCTAGTTGGTTTCCTCTTAAGAATGATGAAAATCCTAAAAATAAACAAGGTTCCCTCTTCACTTTAACAGGGTAGGAAACTCATGGCCAAATTTTAGTTTGTTTTTGAATAATTATGCAGGACTTAAAACACGCATTTCTGGGCTCTCCTTCTCTTTGATAGACCATTATTTGTCCTTTGCTCTGATTTCTTTACCTTTATTCATATAGCCCTCCTGAGTGAAATAAGAATTAACTATAGCTATCCTTGAAATTGCACTGACTAGGTCCCAAAGCACTCCACACACCAATCGTCCGGCTTTTTCTCATTACAAAGAGGAGGCAGCCAGTGAAATAAGGCCCAGTTTGGGTAACTCTTTACAAAACTCTTTGCAGAAGCAGTTTAGTAGCACTGAGAACAAGGTAATAGCTCATCAATCCGACTTTAAACACAAAAAGCTACCAAGAATATGACTGACAGCAATCAATGCAGTGTTCCACCTGACACCATATTTGCATGTTGGAGAGCCCTTCTCTGAAATCAGCTACACTTGTGCAAAAGCAACTCTTTGTGAGACATAATCAGCAAAAGATTGCTTATCCTTTGCTCCACTCAGAAATTAGCAAAAAGTAGCCAGCTCTTGGAAGAGGATAAACCACTTTATGCAAATACTTTTGCAAAGGCTCTCTATTAATGCAAATATTATGTTTGTCTTTTATTTGAATGCAAACAGCATCTGTTTTGCACAGTCAATGGCATCGCTTTGTAGTTTGTGCTGAGCGACTCAAGTGTGTTCCAGCTGCTTTTTTTAGAGTTTGAAACAGATTTCGTCACAAAAGGAAGTGTACTGAAGAGTGCAGAAGGCAAGCGAGTGTGGGGCGGGTCCTGAGGAGACACCTTCACTTTTAAGGCAAGAGAGAAACAAATCCAAGAATGAATTCCGGAATTCACTTCGGGAACGGTTTGGCTTTGTGGGTGGGATTTTCCTTTTTAATAGTTTTGACTAAGGAAAAAATTAGGATTGCCTTTGATAAATTCCTCTGTTGGGAAAATATACTCAGAAGACCAACACATGCTGGAAAGGAACAACTCGGTGGCATAAGGCTGCCATCAGCGCACCCAACCCAGAACCAAGGCTGGCCTCCGCGGAAAGCACTGACCTTACCCGCTGCATTCTCCTCATGCAATGAGGGTGGTGATGAGGAAGGCTCCTTGCCAACATGGCCATCCTAACAACACTGGATTAATTGTCTGCCTCTGCCACAAAATCAAGAGCTCCTAAGAGGGATGAAAAGTTGACAGTTTTTTTGTTTTTAATCCACGACGCTAAAACAATGACCAGTTCAGTACGGGTAGAGACCGGATGGATGGGTGAGTGGATGGGTGTGTGGATGAATCATGCTATAAATGAGGAAACAAATAATAAGAAATAACTGACCTGAGATCCTTCAGATTTCAAATATATTCAACTTCCAGATCTCTATCCAACCAACAGCACCTGGAAAGAGTGTGACCTCAAAATAACACTAATTTTATCATCCATTTGTATGGAATGCAGATATATTACCAATCACATCCATTAGACCAATATCTTCATGGAATGGGCTGTGGAAGAAGGGGGAGAGCCTTGATACCTTCAGATGCCCCTCAAAATAAACATCTACTCTCGCATAAACTTGCCATTAAAACTCCAAAATACCTCTTTGGACACATAACTCTAAACCTCCTAACAATCCCTCTACTAATTAACTTAGTTATTAATTACATTTCAAATTGACTAATTTCCCCAGATACACCGCTAAACATCTTCTGCTATTCACGCCTGCCTCTAATTCGTATAGGAAGAGATCTGTTTTTGACCAAATACACTCTGAGCATCAATATTTGATGGATAAACATGCTTTCTCCAAGAAACGCAAGTTGCAAGATAAGGTGAAACAGGTCATTTGACCAAGTTTCAACACAGACGACAACCAGAAAAACTGAAGCTGTGCAGAGAGGAAAACTGCCTTCAAATGCCTGTTAGGGCCCATCCAAGGGCTTATGGATGAACAGCAAATCAAACTCAAGGGAAGTGAAAGGGAATAATAAAGAGCAAAAAGTAATGAAATAGAAAAGAGATACAAACCCTTAGGATTAGCAAAACAAAAAACTGGTACTTTAAAAAGACTAATAGAATAGAAAGAGCTCTAGTGAGAATGATAAAAAGAGAAGATTTTGATTGTCACAACCGGGAAAGGGGAATTCTACTGGCACCTAGTGGGTAGATTCCTGACTTGCTGCTAAACATCCTATAATGTACAGGACAGCACCTCCAAACAAAGAATTAACTGCCCCAAATAACAACAGTGCCAAGATGAAGAAACTCTGCTATACCTCCTACAGATATTAAAAAGGTTAACAGGAGGATCTTATAAAAATCTTTATGCAAATATTGATTGAAATTAAAAACTGCTTGAAAAACACAACTTACCAAAGCTGACATCTGAAGAAATAGAAGACCTGAATAGTCCAATTTCTTTTAAAGAAATATAATCTGGAATTTAAAACTGTCCCACAAAGAAAACTCCAGAGAGAGATGACTTCACCCAAAAGTTCTATCAAGCTTTCAATCAAGAAATACTTCCGGGCTTCCCTGGTGGCGCAGTGGTTGAGAATCTGCCTGCTAACGCAGGGGACACGGGTTCGAGCCCCGGTCTGGGAGGATCCCACATGCCGCAGAGCAACTAGGCCCGTGAGCCACAACTACTGAGCCTGCGCGTCTGGAGCCTGTGCTCTGCAACAAGAGAGGCCGCGACAGTGAGAGGCCCACACACCACGATGAAGAGTGGCTCCCGCTTGCCGCAACTAGAGAAAGCCCTCGCACAGAAACGAAGCCCCAACACAGCAAAACTTAATTAACTAATTAATAAAAAACTCCTACCCCCAACATCTTCTTAAAAAAAAAAAAGAAGAAAGAAATATTTCCAATGTTACACAGAGCCGTTCAGAGAAAATAAAGAAAGGAAACAATTCTCAACTTTTTTCATGAGACAGCATTACCTTGATATCAAAAATTGACAAGAAAAATATTACAAGTTAAACATATTCATTAACACAAAAGTAAAAATCATAAAATATTAGCAAACTAATATACTAAAAGATGCAGTATAGAAAGGATACTACTACATCTTGGTCAATGTGAATTCAGTTCAGAAATGAAGGGTTGGTTTAATTTTAAAAAATTAGTATAATTAACCACATTAACAAAATAAAGAAGAAAATTTATATCACCTCAACGGAGAGAAAAGAAGCATTTGATAAAATTCAACATACATTTATGGGGGGGAAAAAAACCCTCACAGGAGACTAGGAACAGAAAGCACAACACTGATTTGATAATGGGTCCTTAGGAAAAAAACAAAGAGAAGAACCACAGCAATATCATGTCAGCTGTGATACAAGGAAAGTTTTCCTTTGACGTCTAGAACCAGAGGAGGACAGCCGCTATTCAAGCAGTAGCAGTGCCCCTGGCCGATGCACTGAGGCAGGAAAAAGAAATGAAAGACATAAGAAATGGAAAGGAAAAATAAAACTGCCATTGTTTGCAATCAGCATGTAGAAAATTCCGAAGAATTTACAGATGCTACTAGAATTCAACAAGGTCAGTCAAAGGTCAGTATACAAAAATTTTTTATTTCTGCATAAAAATAGAAAATAAAATTTACTAATAGTTACCAATATAATAGCATCAACTAGCTAGGAATAACTCTAACAAAAGTTGTGGATGACCTCTGTGCACAAAATAAGGGAACAAGGCTGAAGAACACGGGAGACCTAGGGGACAGGTCACTCCTCTGGTTCTGGGCCTCCTTGCTCAGACATTTACCATGATCCCCCCCCCACCCTGCCTGGCCTCGCCTGAATCCTTCCCTCCTCCTAATCCATTTAAAACACTCTGGCCAGTGTAATCTTTCTAAAACAATAGCTTGAACACTCTTTGACCACGACCCCGGTACATACATTTCTAGGTGCAGCCCAGGTCCCGAGGTCCGAGTGCCTGGCACACCCAGCAGAGGTGTGGCCAGGCCCAGGCGGCATGCAGGGGCCACACGAGAATACCCCCAGTCACACGTGCAGGAGAAAGACTCTGGGGCCTGCCCTCACACACTAAGGCACCTGGACTGTTTCCAGAACCGGCCCAGCACCCCTTGGATGGGCTGGTGTCTTGGGTAAGCAGGAGCGTCCGGCCCAGCAGGGGCTCCCCCACTGCAGGTCAGTCAGTGCACCCACTCCTGAGACGCTCTGGGAGCCTCTGTGCCCCACAGAAGGCCACACGTAAGCCCCCAGGGAAGCCAAGACCTGGGCGGGGCTCAGGTGGAGACACCTGAGCCTGAAGGATTGAGAGCTCGCCCTGCAGACAGACCGCCTGGCACACACTGCCAGTCACTGCGGGAATCCATATCCAACATATAAAATGCTACATTTCTTCAGTGTCTGTTCACTGTCTGGGCTCCAGCCTCTGCGCCCAGAAATCAGAGCTGTTCCAACCACACAGGGGCCCTGATGCCTGCTTGATGGAATGCCAGGCCCACCCCTCAGCCCGCCAAGAAGCTTACTGCCTGCTCTGTGCAGCACAGGCCACGGTGCAGAGCAGGGAGCTCCCCAGGCAGGGTGGCTCTTGGCACCGATATGCCAGTGTCCTGCTGGGTCTGGTGGATCCACTGCAGGAGGACAGGGGAGCTGGCGGACGGCAGCAAGGGAAGGAAGGCCCCATGCACGCAGCTCACGAGGAACCGCCGAGGGTACGTTCTCGAAGGACACACAGGGCCAGCAGGATCCGGAGGGCCTTGGATGGCGTGAGCCACCTGCAAAGGGATTTACCAGAGGCTGGGGAGGAGAGGAGGTGGACACTGCACGCGCTCTGTCCCTGGGACAGGAACCATGAGCTGGTGTCTGGCCTGGGTCACCCAGTGCTCAGCTGGGCATCACCCAATCTACCATGGCTGCCCAGGGCCCCCGAGGAGGGCTGGGTGAAGGGCAGGTGAGGATACACGGCCCTGGCGAGGAAGAGCTGTTCACTTCACCGATTCACACAGGGCAGCCGGGGGTGGGAGGAGGGTGTCAACCCAGCCTGGCCCGAGGTCCCTCCTGGCGCCCACCTTCCCAAAGCCCACGCGCCGTGGGAGCTCCCTGAAGCGCTCTGGGACTGGGGGAAAGGAAGCAGGTCCCGCAGCACAGTCACCCCCGTCCATTCGGCCAGAACTCTGGAGCAGCGCAAAGGTTAAATCAGGCTTTGGTTTTAAATGTAAGCACAGGCATTTCCAAATGCAATTTACATTTATGAGGGCGCCGAGAGGGTATGGGGGCAGACGATGGGTTTCCTTGGGTTGGTTTTCCAGTGTCTGCAAGGGCAGTGCTAATGCAAGCGTCCTCGTGGAAGTCACTCAGCAGACGCGGTGGTCTATCCTGGAAAAGGAAACGTGGTGTCCACTGCACCACGGGGCGGCCAACCCCACGTGACTCTCCAAGAACACGCCCTGCGGCTGGACGAAGGCTCCATCCCATTCAGCCAACAGAGGACCTTTGCCCAGCACTGTTCTTACACACCTGCCCCAGCCTGCAGAGGAGCAGGAGGGTGCTGGTGCCACGGCTGTGAGACTCAATCAGCATTTCTCAGTGGGACCCTTGGGTCACTTTGTATGCACCTCTGTCCCCGTTCACCCCCCAGAAGAGAGGGGGCACAGTTTCCAGGCCTGGCAGGCTCTCTCTCCTAAGAGGGCTGTGCTGTGCTGCAGGTCCACGTGGGGACCCAGGGACAGCCCGTCACGCTTGGTGGGGCGCTATGGCCATACCTCCCCTTTCCTTACTTCCTACAGACGTGACACTGATCGGGACACCCCCATGCTGACTGCGGCAACTTGTTTTTCTTTTGTCCACAAGCTGGAAACTTCCTCAGAACTTTCCAGGTTCAGAGAAGCCCTCTGCTACCACACAGCAGGTCAGAGGCCAAATATGGGCGCTAAGGCACAGGCCGCAGAGGTGGGCAGGGCTGGGGCCTGGCAGCCAAGGTCCCACGGAAGCCAAGGGCTGGGAGTGAGTCCTGGGCCCCCCGGACCCCCTGCCTGCATCACCCAAGGAAAGGACGCCACTGTCCCAGGTCAGCCTGTGCACTAGCACACAGCCACCTGACCCTAGGTGACAAGAGGTCCTCCGCACAAAGTATGCTGCCCCCAGGGTCAAGCACGCCTCTCAGAAAAAAAAAAAAAAAAAAATCACAACTTCTAAAAATGCTCCTTCATAAAAGGAACCGTGAAATGCTTCCTTTTCAAACTTGTGATTTCTCAGCAAATACAACAGACTTTCTTATCAGGAAATCACTCTGAGACCAACAATGGGTGTGGTTTCAAAAAAAAAAAAAAAAAATCCCTCCTCCCAAGAAGCCAAGGGCTCACGCTTCACGCTCAGAAGCAGGCCTTCCAGAAACAAAAAGCCCACTTTTGCCCCCAGCCCTCAAAGGCTTTCCAAAAGCCAGCCAAGCAGCTCTGCTCTCCCGGGTGCCTTCAGGGTAGAGCAAGGGCAGCCCTAGTCGGGATGAGTGACGGCTGACCGGGCAGCTACCTGCTTCTGGGTCTCTGTCCCCATCTGGACAAGCTGTCCCTCTCTTGCCTGCGGCACCCAGACACCCTCCAGGTCAGAGCTGAAGCCTCACAGGGAAGCTGATCGAGTCTGCGGTGCACCAGGGCCCAATGGCTCCACCAGGGGCACCAGGCCGTGTCCAGCGCCGCCCAGGGTCCACAGCACAGCAGTTAGCAGAGACTTCCTGACCCCTCAGGATGCCATGGAGGCAGCTGCAACCTCTAACTGTTCCCAGAAGGGCTCCACACACGATGGCAGCTATAGAGAGAGTCTTTTACTCACAAAACTAACCGCACCGGAAATGTCAAACCACAGCTCCGTAGCGCTCACTTCCTCAGGAGGAGTGCGGGAAGGGTGTGAGTGGCCAAGGGGACCATGAGGGCTCTCACACGAAAGGGCCTGTGCACAAGCAGCCCTCCGCCTCCATGTGGTTGCTGCAGGGCTACAGGGATGAGGTCCTGCGGAGGAAGCAGACGGCGGGCCCTCCCCGGAGCCTCCGCCTCTGCACACAGGCCTCCTGCACTGTCCTCGCCAAGGACCAGGGACCGCTCTAGGTCAGCTGGTCACTTTTCCACACAAAGTCTGCTGTTACTCATTGTTTCCAGCGTCTTGATTTTTAGACAGTAACTCCTCATGTTCCTAACGCGTAGTCTTTCAAATGCCACCTCACCTAAGAATAAAGATGTTTCCCTAAAAAGACAAAGATCATCAAACATTTTAAAAACTGCACAGCAAACTACAAGCTGTACTTGAATTCCATACATTCATCAGCCTTCTCTCCAACTCCTGTCTAATTAAATTCAAAAGTTTACCAAAGCAGTCAGGAAATATCTATTTGATTGTCATTTTTAAGTTTACCTAACCTTTCACTCATTCCCTCTCCTTTCGAGGCACGAACAGGCACCGGGTGGAGGTGGCCAGGCCAGGCTGCTGACTGCCCACCGCAGGCCTGAGCCTCTCGGGGACGGGCAAGGGGCCTGCAGACAAGCGAAGAGGTCACAGAGACTGGAAGAGGTTTAGAATTTCTCGAGCTAAGTGCGATTTTGAAAAGATGTTGAGTCAACATGCTGCATGTCAGGAACAAAGATACTCATCAGAAAAGTGAACACATTTCTCTCCCCGAGTCTGACTTATCACAAAGAGGAATCAAAATACTCCATCCGTGTTCACTTTCACCAAGCGTTCCACAAACAAACATGCCTTATCTGGGAACAGCGTGGGGCACGGCCCCACCCCCGTCATCAAGAAGCACCTGGAGGCCTTGGGAAGGCAGGGGTCCCCAGGGTGGCCAGCCGACCGCCCAGCGTCCTGTCAGAGGCAAGGCCCCTCTTGAGGCTGCGGCAGAAAAGGGAACAGGATTTCCCAGGAAACCACATCACCCGGGGCAGGACAGCGGAATTTCTCTTTGCTTTTTCATCTTCACCAGCCAAGAGCAGATCAGACAAAAGTGGGGAAAATGAGAGGCTCTGGGCGGAGACAAGCGTCCAGCTTCGCGCAGAGGCCAGTGGGGACCCCAGGGCACTGGGGCCCTGACAGGCTTGGGGCCGAGGGGCCGAGCGGGGGAAGGCCCAGGACCGCCGCAGCAGCCCCCAAAGACAGGGCAGGCAGACGCGAGCTCTGCAGCTGGGAAGGAAGGAGGGAAGGGGCTGGCTCAGGGGAGCTGAGGGCCAGTCACGTCCACGGCCGAGCTTAAAGCAAAACTCTGCCCTAAGCCGCTGCCCGCGGAAAACGTCAATTAGAAAACACCCCCGACGTGCACGCCAACACTTAACTCAGGAACAGATGAAAGACATCCATGCACCCTCACCGCCCATCCGGGCCAACAGACAGACGCCGACACAGCCAGCAGCCGCGGGCGGCATCCACGTGCCCTCCCAAGGCCGGGCGGCCTCCGGGCCTGGGATGCTTGGGCCGGTGACGGCAGGACGACGCCCTCCCGCTGGCTCAGGAGGGAGACAGTCTCTCCCGCGGCTCGGCCGCTGTGATGCCCTCCAGCCCTACCAACCCACCACGTGCTCAGAAGACGGGCCACTGGACTGTGGATGGGCAACGCAGGAAGACGACTCTAAGCGGGGACACCTGCGGACAAGCACGCGGTCATCGCGACAGCGCGCTGTCCCCACGCCATGTGCGAGGAGGAGCCGGCGGCCACGGGCTCAGCCCCTTCCTGCCGCTTCCCGCGTGGCCCAGCAGGACTGGCCGAGGCTTCCTGGACACATGCCCCCCAGACCTGCCCTCTCCCCTTAAAGGAGGCCCTGACACAAAACACAAACAGGTGACTTCAAGAAAAGAGCTCGTTCCCTACGGTGGCCCTGGAGGCCACAGTCACACTGCCTTCCAGGAGCCCGGACACCCCCAGGGCAGCCAACGAGGAACCCGGTCCCAGAGGTGGCACCATCGGCTGGGACGCAGCCTCACCAGGGCACCCACGCCAACACTTTGCTGCCTGTCCCACATCAGTAAGTGTGAAAACAAATGGAGAATCAAAGCGGAAATGCACGGATGCTGACGACAGCACAGTGGGGACAGGGAGGGAATTCTCGGCGAGCCAAAGGGACCATCAGTAGTAGCCTCAACAGGACTGGGCAGTCGTCCTCCGTGTGCCCCACTGGAAAGGGAAGGGTGAGCTGACGATGCGCAAAATCTCAGAAAATACTGCAGCGAAACAGCTGAGCACAGAGATAAAGAAAAGAAGGAGAATCGTTGAAAACGAGAATCGAGATTAAGTACTAAGCTGTTGGGGGCTAAGAAACTAAACATTTACACCTTAATTAGGGACTTGATAATACTCCTGGGAATTGAACCAAGCTCCCCGTCCCAAACAAGTAAGTTCCACTTATACTCAAAATTTTCATCATGTATTATGCATGCAAATAGAGAACCATCTGTATATTTTAAATCACTAGAACAGTCACTTAATACGAAGAAGTTAGCCAGCCAGCTGACAGATTATCGTGGACGTGAACACTGCCTGTGAGCTGTCCAGGCACATTTAAGCGGCTTAGAGTTCAGACCAATACATACACAGACTTTGGAAAAGCTAAGTATAGCGTAAATTACGTACTGGTAGGCTAGCTTTTGGCAAGGAAAATGCAAAGGGACCCTTCCTCACTGTGAAACATGGTGAATATTTGGATTAATACTAAGTAGACCCTAATTAGTTATGTCGCTCAAAAAAAGTCTTGCGAATCAAAGGATTGGGTTTACCCGACGAAGACACATAGCTCTTTACTTTCTCATCAAACTGTATCTGAAGGAAATGAAAGATCCAGAGTTTAACCTAGTAAAAAGCTGATGTTTACTATGTTTTGTTTTCAGATGGTCAGAGAAGAAGCAGCCGGTTCGGAAGTTACCCACATTTCACAAGCTGCTAAGTGTCAAACATTGTCACTTTCTGAGTGGCCCGGAATACCCAACAGGATTGAAAAGCAGTTCAGAAAACGCCCCCTTTTTGGGGTGACTGTTCACAAGGCCAACAGCTTCCATCCCCGACAGCGAGTCCTCCTGACTCTCGGGCAGAGGCTGCCATCACCCCCGTTTTACGGACATGAAGCCTGGGTGGGCGGCCGAGGCTGGTGACAATGAGTGACTGGGGGCCAGGTGTGCACCCCCCAGGCAGGTCAGAGCCCCTACTCCCAGCCTCGCCTCTCAGGATGCCCGTCTCCCCACGTGGAGCTCCGACGGCTCTGTGCCCCACAATTAAACTTCCAACCGGGGGAAGTAGCCATCTGTACAGAACACAGGGCCTTCAGAACGCTTTGGAATTTTTGTGTGGGCAGAGAAGGAACCTCTCTAATGCTGGGATATTCAGCAAGACCAGCAATGCTGATCTCAATGAAAATTCACAACTGAGGCCAAATTCCAACCAACTGCGCGCAGGAACGATGAAAAACCACGGTCGAAAAAAATCAGCAAAGAACCTCGGTTCTCTCTGTGAAACTCCAATTTACTTGGCCATCTTCCCGTGGACATTCAATTAAAAACAACTGTGGGAAGGAGAATCATGGTTAGAACGCAGCAGAACCCAGCAAGGCAATGAAAAAAGCATCTCCTAACAGCCAGAGAAGCCTTTCAGCATCTACATGTGACACAAGCAGAAAGTCAGGAGCCCGGAGAGGGGGCCTCCACACCATCACTGTCTATCCCATTCGACTATAATAAACAGCTTTGATATGACACCAAAAACACAAAGAGAAAATAAACTGGACCTCACTGAAATTAAAACCTTGTGCTTCAAAACTTGTGCATCCAGAAAATGAAAAAAACAGCCCACAGAAGGGGACAGAATATTTGCAAATCATTTATCTGATAAAGGAGTTTATATATGCTAGATAGATATATCTAGAATATATACAAAACCCTCACCTCTCAACAATAAAAAGCCCAATTAAAAAAACTGGCAAAGGGGCTTCCCTGGTGGCGCAGTGGTTGAGAGTCCACCTGCCGATGCAGGGGACACGGGTTCGTGCCCCGGTCCGGGAAGATCCCATGTGCCGTGGAGCGGCTGGGCCCGTGAGCCATGGCCGCTGAGCCTGTGTGTCCGGAGCTTGTGCTCCGCAACGGAGAGGCCACAACAGTGAGAGGCCCGCGTACCGCTAAAAAAAAAATTAAAATAAAATAAATAAATATATTTAAAAAACTGGCCAAGAATTGGAATAGACATTTCTCCAAGGAGGATATAGAAATGGCCAGTAAGTCCATGAAAAAATACTCAACATCATTAGTCACCAGAGAAACTCATGTCAAAACTACAATGAGATACCACCTCACACCCAGTAGGATGACTAGAGTCAGAAAGTCAGACGACAACCAGAGTTGGTCGGGGTGTGAGGCACTCAAAGCCCTCACACGGCTGATGGGAATGGAAAGTGGTGGGAAACAGTCTGCAGTGCCCCAAACAGTTAAACATGAAGCTATCACCTGACCCAGCAATTCCACCCCAGGCTATGTCCATGACAAAGGACAGCATACATCCATGCAAAAGCCTGCCCAAGAACGCTCACAACAATTATTCAGAACAGCCAAAACGTACAAACAAAGGCCCGTCAACGGACGATCAAACCAGCAAAATGTGGCCTATCCACACCTGGAGCACCGGAAAGGCTACAGCGTGGGGGACCGACCGGAAACACGCTAGTAAGTCAGACACAGAAAGACCGCACGCTGTATCAGTCCAGTTAGATGAAATGCCCAGCATAGACACATGTGTAGAGACAGAAAGTAGACTGATGGTTGCCCAGGGCTGGCGAGGGGTCGGGAGGAATAGGGAGACACTGCTAACGGGCAGCAGGACCTAACACGGCTGTGCTGACGGCTGCACAGCCCCGCGGACACGCTGAAAACTACGTGAACTCGGCTCAACAGAGTTCGAGTTACATCAGTAAGTCAATGTCACATCAGTAAGTCAGTCAATGTCTCCCCCTCCCTGTCCTTGTTAGTCACGAGGCAAAAAGCCCCGTCCTTTGTCCTTCCGCCCCAGGAGCACTTCCCTTTTATCACAGTTCACCCGGAGGCCCAGGACCCCAACTGCGGCTCCGGCCTCGGTCTCCCCGCACCAGGAGGCCTGCCCGGCGCTGGATGGAGAGGCTGGCGGAGCCCAGGCCCCCGCAGAGCCCTGCAGCCAGCGCAGCACGAGCCGGGGCCCCAGGAGCTTCCGGCTCCTCCCAGGTCCCCCGGGGCACCCACCCCTCCTGCCTGTTCCGGCTTCCAGACTGGACCCCTGGGCTGCCAGAAACAGGGACAGGGACACGCTGTGGGCACCACAGGGTACAAGCAGTGACGTCCCACCTGGGGACACTCAACAGGACAACCAGCCAGTTTCTTCAACGAATCAACTTCAAGGAAAGAGAGGGAGAGAGACCACAAGTGGACCTCAGTTAACACTTACCTGAACAACAACCAGGAAAACAATCTTCTGAGACAATCAGGGATTTTAAACAGTGACTATCCGACAGCATTAAAGCATCAGGGTTTCAGCTGAGAAAATGGTATAAGGGTCACATGGCATAAAGGGTCCTCATCTTTTAAGACATACGAATGACAGCCGGGGGAGGGAGACAGGCCACACACGAGCAAGACTGGCCTGGCGGTGGTTGTGGAGACGTGGGGTGGCCACCTGGCCATTCATGCGTCTGTTTTCTTTTACTTTTGTAAATGTTGGAAACTTTACATGATAAATAAACAGAAAGATGCTGGATGGAAGGGCTGGATTTGGACTCAGGTGCTCCTCTGCTCTGCTTCCTGGCCATTGCTGATTGGCTGTTGGCAGGTCCCTGCAGATGCGAACCTGAGCTCCGGGGATGGGAAGGTCACCCCCTCTAAGCCGGTCCAGAGAGAAGCTTCAGAAGACACCGCCCCCGGGAGCAGCGCCGTATTCCTCTCCTTCCCTGGAGCCGTCACACCTGAGCACATTTCCGGCCGCTGCCAAAGGGGGCAGAACCCAGGGTCAGCTCCGCGTGCGCGGGGGCCCCAACTCCCTCTAAGGGCAGAGAGACAGGATTCGCTGGGCGATGCCATGCTGAGAAGCAGGGCAGGGCATGTGCTCCCAAGATGCGACTCAAGCTGGGAGTAGCCAGGAACGAGGACGTCAGCTACAGTTTAAACTACAAGAATAATAACAGTAACCTTTACGGTAAAAATGAGAACCTCACGTGCCTACTTCAAACAAAACTCACCGAGCCAAGCCAGGAAACCAGCGATGCCACGGGCCTCACCCCAGCGGGCCCTGGGCGCAGGGCTTCCTTGTGGGCACAGGACATCCAGCTGCTGGGCGACTCCACGAGGGCAGACCTCCACCCAGGGGCTGCTCTGCAAGGTTCTGAGTCCCGGAGGTGCAGACCAAAGCCCCCTGCTGTCCCACGGTCTCCCAGGGCCGTGGGGCCCTGCCCCTCCCCGTTCTGGAAGAGCCCCTCCACCAGGTGCATCAAGGGCGGGGAGCAGTCACAGCCCCTTTTTTTAAATTTTTATTTGATATTGGAGTCTAGTTGATTTACTATGGCATGTTAGTTTCAGGTATGCAGCAAAGTGGTCCAGTTATACACAGGACAGCTCTTTTTAATTAAGCCTTCCTTACGAGGAATCTTTTCAAAGAGCTGCGTTCTAAAATCATTCTGTGACAAAGAAGAGGCTGCGGCTCTCCCTGGAACTGTCAACATTCCCGGAACCGTGACCCTCTCCCGCGGCCGCAGGATCACCAGGAGGAAACCAGCAAAGAGCAGAGGCAGCCCGATCACCGCTGCGGGGAAGGGGCCGGGTGGGGGGGGAGGGGCAGTGACCACAGGGCCGGGTGGGGGGAGGGGGCGGGGACCGCAGGGCTGGCTGTGGGGGGGGGGCCCTGAGGCTGTCCCTGGCCAGTGTCCCCGCGCTGGATGCCCAGCTGCCAGCAAAGCCTCGCTCGCTGCTGCTTCCTTCACATGTGGTTTGATTGACGCAAATCAAGAGGCAAGCGGGTGATTCATAACTGTCCGAGCCCAGGGCGCACACAGACGGGGCAGGCACAGGAACCTGCTGAGTCACTGAGAAGCGTCCCGGTCCAGGAGGTGCTGCCGGTTTGAACTTCCACGTGGATGCGTGCATTCGGCTTCTGAGAGTGTGACAGGGCAGCTGCGCGGAGCACAGAGGAAGCATCGCCAGCCTCTGCCCCGCAGCGGACAGCAGGGCAGGGGGGACAGCGACCACCAGGCCCGGACCTGCCCGGCTGCGCATGCATGTCCCTGTGCGGGGCACTGGTGCCCTTCTACGCCAGCTCCAGCCCCAGGCTTCCCGGTACCTGCAGCCCCTGGTCCCACTTCCCAGCGCCATGGGTGCCACACACACCTGGGAGGGCAACGAGGCAGCATGGAAAGCCAGGACCCTGTCTTCCAGAAACTCAGTGAGGTGAAGAGCTGGGGGCCCCAGAAAACCCCCCCGAGATGCCAAGGGCTACCCTGAGGGGCCACGTAAGGGGCGGGGAAGATGCAGCCGCTGCTGCCTGCCTTGCTTGGGAAACGTCCCAGAGGAGAGGAGGCTTGACGAATGAGCAGGAACCTACCAGGTGACAGGTGGGCAAGCTCCTTCCGGGCACACGGAGCAGCACGTGCGAGAGGCTCAGAGAGCAGGGATGGGGGCCCCGCAGGGTGGCAGGGTGGCAGACGGGGCTGGAGGGCCACACGCAGTCATGAGGGACCCTGGATGCCCTCCTCCGCAGGTGGAGAGAACCAGGGACGGGCCCGACACAGGAAGCCACCCAACCCGATGCTGGGAAGGTCACGGTGGTGGCAACTCAGAGAACACCAGAGACGGCAGACTAGGCGGCAGAGGCTGCGCCAGTCCCATGTAGACGGGGAGGCCTGACCCGCAGCACTGAGGGGGGCCGGAAGAGAAGGAGAAGGCGTGAAAAATGTCTATTAGCAAGGAAACCAAGTCAGCTGTACTGCCCGGGTCTGCCCTGCTTCCTGCATCCTCTCCCCTCCGTCTCTGGGGCAGGGCTGTCAGATCACAGCTCTGCTCACCTGGACCCCAGGTCTCTAGTGCAGCAGGACCAGGAGGGAAAGGCAGCCTGAGGGTTCTGCACGTCCGACGGGCACTGCCATCTCAGAGGCCCTGGTGGCCCCCACAAGGCCATGGGCGCCTCCCCCAAACTGATTCATGACTGATGGAGAGAGAAGGCCCTCCAGCTGGAAGTGAGGCCGCTCCAGGGACACGGTCCTGCCGCAGAAGGGAACTGAGGAACAAAGCCTGGGAAGGGCAGAGTGGGCCTGGGGCCTAAAACCATCAGTGCACCGTCAGGCCTGAGGGCCGTCTCCACTCTCGCAACTTCTTCCACCAGCTCACAGGACACCCCAACCCTGACCAGAACCCCTGCACACACGCCCCGCTGGTACTTGGGGACACGTTCAGAAGTCAGCTCTGCGGTGCCCTCCTGCTTCTCTGCGGCCCGTAGGCAGCGACCCCCGACCCCGGGGCCCCCGTCTGCCCCTGCAGACGCACGGGACTCTGCACTGACGGCATTCTCGGCCATCCTTCCCTTCGCTGTTCGGGGCGCCATGAAAGCAGGGCCCGGGTGCCGCCACCTTGGTGTCGCCATGCTGCCCCTCGCCAGGCACAGCAGGGGCTGCACAACTGCTGGAGGAGAAACAGAAGAAGCCGCACAGAACTTCCTCTGCGTGGTTAGCGGACAACCAAGCTCCAGCCGCTGACAGCCCACCTCCAGCATCTCGGCTGTTCGAGCTCCCCCAGAGAACGGGCACAGCAACTTCCTTCCTGTTTCCTGTCCCCTTCGGCCTTCCCACAGACACAGGGGTGGGACCAATGCGGGGAGGGGAGGTAGGCAGAGGAGGGGGGGTCCTCCAGTCTGACTCAAGTGGGCACAGGGGCCACACCCTCGGCGGGGGGGAGGGGGGGCAGGCCAAGCGGAAAAGAGCACGTTTAAGGTCTCTGAAACGTTGACATCTCCAGCACAACTGTGACCACCTCGGGCCCCATCACACATCCAAAGGCAAATTTCTTAACATCCTTTATGAAATTTTATGAAACGCTCCAAAGCAGGGACCTCTGTTTCTGGGGGCGTTTCTGCATGCCCACCGGGCCTGTCCGGGCACCTTAAGAGACCCCCAGGGGCACGCAGCCAGCCCGGCCTGAGCACCCTGGCCCACTGCTCCCACCAGCGCTGCGTCCTCGGACAGAAGGCCCCGCTGTTTTCCCATAGCGATGCCATCAGGCCAGGACGGCCTGAAGTAACGCGAGCACTCAGGCTCTCCCGCCTGGAGGACGCAGAATAAATAAGACAACTCTTCTCCCAACAGGCCCACCTCCACACCCAGCTCCCCGCTGGCCGAGGCCACCTGGAGGCTGCGGGGTTTCTGAGAAATCAGTGTGCGCTCACCACCGGCTGCAGACCGTTATGTCTTCAAACCCTCCACAACAGATGGGAAAGAAAGAAAAAACAGATCAGCAAGAGAGGGTCAGGCCCAGGGGCCAGGAAGGGCACGGCTCAGTTAACTCTGCGTGAGCTCCTGGCCAGGAAGGAGGCGGGGGGGTCCCCAAGAAGAGCTGTCTCTGCGACCAGAAGCATTTAAAAAACACTTGACAATCTAATTTGCAAAGAAAAAGAAAAATGCTTAAGTACAGAGACATATCTCAAAACACGTACCAAAGTAACTCGCCAGGCTTGCTTCAACTTACCATCTAAGAAGTTTCTAGACCCTTCCTCAAAACTTAGGCAGCATTTTAACAGAATGGCCATGATTTTAAACAGAAAAGGCCATGATTCAGGAGCAACTGCCGAAACCCGACAAGAAGGGCAGAGCAGGTGTGAGGCCACACACCCCAAGGCAGGGAAAGAGGCCCAGAGGTGCCTTCACGACAGTAGCGGCCCACCTGCACTGGGGCTCTCCTCCAGATTACAGGACTCTGATCTCAGAACCTTGTCACATTCAAAAACAGCCTTTACTTGCAAAAACAAAGTCATGATGTGCAGTCCCCCATGAGACTTGCCCCTTCGAGGCCCAAGCCTGAGATCTGTGCCTACAGAGGTGGTGAAAATACCCAGTGACTGAAAAAGTGAACTATTAATGATTCGGTGAACAGACTGTCTACACGGCACCAAGCTACAAGCTTATGCTCAATCCGCTAAGCCTCATAATGAACGTCCGAGGTGGGTCTTATTACACCCATCTTACAGATGAGGAAAGTCGAGGCTCAGAGAAACTAAGTAATACTCCCAAGAGCTAAGCTGGGGTTCAGACCTGGTCTTGCTGACTCCAAAGCCAGTCCTGCTCACTGTTCCAGCAGAAACCGCAGTCCCCTACCCCAGATGGAGCACAGAGGGAGATGGCCCAACCAGAGGGTGGGGCGTGGCCAGCACAGGGAGGAGTGAGCTTGAAAAAGAAACAGCAGCAGCAGCAGCAAAAGCAGCAAATCTCCAGTGCAGCCCCCATGCGCCTGACAAAGGCTTCCTGCGAGCACGTGACACGTAGGACCTGAAATCGGCCAGGCAGCAGGGCTGCAGGGGAGAAATGGGAAGACCCCGAAATGAAGGTGTGTCTCCGCTCTCAGAGCCGGGGTGCGTAACTGACCAGCGGTATTCACTCTGGGGGAGAGGGCCAGGCCCTCTCACGGCGTTGCTCCACACTTTGTGGAGGGCTGTATACAAATGTTTTCAAAGAAACCAAAAGCTGTGAGTACAGCGCTTCTGAGTTTCCCTCCCCACGTTTCAGAACCACTAACGATGGTCTGTGGAGAGTGGGCAGTCCCCACTCAGGAGTGGCTCACTGTTACATGCACCCAAAGGGGAGAGGACCCTGGGACCGTCTCCCCAAAGCACCCTGATCTCCAAGAACTCTGGGATTCCCAGCTTGTCAGCTAAGGAACTGGCCACACCGTGACGAAAGTTCTTACACACCTGAGACACAGCCGGCTCTGCTTTGTCAACCCTGGAAAACGTGTTGGTCCAAAAAAAAAAAAGGCATCTGGAAATTTTTCTTTTGTTTTTATGTTTTTGTTTTTGTTTTTTTGCAGTACTCGGGCCTCTCACTGTTGTGGCCTCTCCCGTTGTGGAGCACAGGCTCCGGACGCGCAGGCTCAGCGGCCATGGCTCACGGGCCCAGCCGCTCCGCAGCATGTGGGATCTTCCCGGACTGGAGCACGAACCCGTGTCCCCTGCATCGGCAGGCAGACTCTCAACCACTGCGCCACCAGGGAAGCCCTGGAAATTTTTACTTTACATCCTCTCCTTTGTGATCATGCCAATAACCCCTGAGGCTGGGACAAAGGCCAGAGGCCAGCATGCCACGCCCTCCTGAGACGCTCAGCCTAAGAAAGCTGGCCTCGGACCCTAAACGCCTTTGTCCCACGTCCCCAGGATGTGGAAGGGCACAGAACCGCTTCCGGGCAGCGGCCTGGGCGAGCATCACTAAGCCAAGCCCGCTGGTCCCTCCGAGAGGTGAGAGCACGTGACAGCTGACACAGGCACCACCTACAAGGGCCCGACAAGGCGGCCTCACGTAACGTAAGAGGAGAGGCGTGACCCAAGAGGCATCCCCCAAGGTGCCCACTGTTACCAGTGACTACCCGAGTCCTCCAAGTTTTGTCCGTGTGTGTGTGTGTGTGTGTGTGTGTGTGATGTTTTAAAAAGGTACGCTTTCACCCAAGGGAGTGGTCCACGTGCACACAGGCCCAGTGGCGGCAGCTGAGGGCATGGGACACTCGCAGCCCGGAGCCCACGCTCCGGAACCTGATGGTAAACGAATGAGTCGAGATGATCACAGGGGGCAGACAGCCCCTGGGAAGTGGGCTACAGGGGAGCAGATAGGGGTGCGGCCAGGGAGGCGTCTCTAGGAGCTGAGATTCAAGCTAAAACCTGAATGCAGGTGAGTCCTCAGGTGTCCCTGAAGTCAGGAGGGAAGGGGTTCCAGGCAGCCGGGCAGAAGGCCCCGAGGCCGGGAGTGCTGGGTTCCCCAGCAGCAGGGAGGCTGGTGTCTGGAGCAGGGCAGGCAGGCTGGAGTGACAGCCCTCACCAGGGCGAGGCCTGGGAAGTCACCGAGGCCATGTGAGAAGGGGCTTGACCACACCTGGGCATCTGCCATACACACAGAGGACCCGAGGGCAGGTCGGAGAGCAACGCACCCAGTAACTGGGAAGCATGGTCTTCAGCTCCAGGGACCTCTGTTTGTGTGTCTCAGTGCGCTTGGCTGCAAGGTACCATGATTTCAGTTTCACGAGGGCCGTGCTGGGCAGCTGGCTCTCGAGAGACGGCGGGGGCAGCACCTGGCCATCCCCCCACCCGGAGAGAAAGGGACGGAGGAGGAGGTGAGCCTGCAGAGTCTGGGGGAGGAGCCCCAGGAAGGGGGCACCGAGTGCACCTCGGGGTCGGGGAAAGAGAAAGACGAGAGGCGTCTCCTGGACTCACAGCCTGAACGCCTGGGCTGGGGACGGGGGCTCCACGGGGACGCTCCTGCCGCGGTGTGGCCGCGACTGCACACCAAAGCTCGTGTAAACTGTCCAACTATACCAACACCTCTCGGTGTCCACTCTCCCCTCCTTGTCGTGGGAAGACCAATGGAGGGGGACCAGAAAGGAGTCCCCAGGAGTGGGCTGCTGTAGTCAGGGGGTTGGGGACCCTGAAGGTGACGTCAGGGAGCTGACGGGGAATGGCAGACGAGGAACCCCCCTGGGGGCACAGCTGGGGGCACTCTCCGTGGACGTGGCCTGAGCATCCTGGGTTCCCCGGATGCAGCGTTAGTAACGACTAATGAACCGCAGGGATACGTTATCATTAAGCGAAGTCCATGCTTCGTTCAGGTTTCCTTGGCTGTCCCCTAGTGCTCTCTTGCCGTCCCAGAACCCCACGCAGGACCCCGCATGACATTCAGTCATCACCTCCCCTCAGCCTCCTCTGGGCTGTGATGGTTCCTAGCACGTTCCTTGTTTTTGATGACCTTGGCAGTGGAGGAGTACGGGTCAGGTGGTTTGTGGAATGTCCCTCTGTTGGGACTGTCTGATGTGCTCCTGATCGGACCGGGGCTGTGTGTTTAGCAGGGAGACCACGGAGGCGAGTGCCTGGTCCTGTCGGCATACCAAGGATGGATACACGATCACTGTGACTTTCAAAAACCAGAATGTAAATAAAAATACTAAGTGTCAAAACCTGTTGGCTGCACGTCACGCTGTATTTCAAGGACACGTGTGACTTATCATGGGAGGAAGGCTGAGAATTAGTGAGCTGCATGCTCAATGGCAGAAGTTAGATAAAGAACACAGACAATACCCAGAGCAAGGAGGAAGAGGACGAGAGCAGAAATGGTAAAACCTATTACTAACAGCTACGCAAGTCAAGTGTCAAAAGTTGGTTCTTAAAAATTTAACAAAGATAAATCAAAAAGAAGGATATATAATGTTTGAAATGAAAAAGGGTACATAACTACAAATCCAGCAGAGATTCAAAAAGATAAGAAAATATCACTGAAAACCTCCGTGGCTATAAACATGAAAATTTCGATGAAATGGACAAATTGCTAAAAAATGAATTAACACTCTAAGAATGAGGCACTCAGACTACTAGTAACTATTAAAGACATTACAACCAGCAGGTAAAGATCAACCGACCAAGAAAACATGAGCCCCAAGTACTCTGAGATAAATTATTCTAAACTTTCAAGGAATAACTCATTCTAGTCTTATACAAACTCTTCCAGAGAATGAAAAAGTATCTGACATTAAAAATGGAAAATTACAGGCCAATACAACTCAAGAACACAGAAAAAACTCCTAAAGTACTACTAAGCCTAACGCAGCCAGGTATGAAAACAACAGTATTTACCAAAATCAAGGTGGATGTATTGCAAGAAGTCAAGGGACGTTTGACAGTCAAAAATCTGTAGGTGTAATTCAACACATTGAAAAATTAAAGGGGGAACCATGCGATCATCACAGTAGGTTCAGTGAAAGCACTCAGCTCCCGAAACACAGTCATCCATCCTGAAAAGGGAAATCTACAAAAACCTATGGCAACTGTCACTCAAATTGGGAAATGTCAGAAGCCTTCCCTTTAAATGTCAAGGACAACAGAAGGAAGACCAGCGTTTCTGCTCCCGTTTGAGGCTGAACTGGGATCCTCAGCCAGCACGGGCAGACAAGGAAAATAAATACAGTCACTAGAAGAAAGAGGCAAAACGGTCATCTGCCTTCGCCCACTGGACACAGGAGCCCATGAGGACCTGGAATGACGTCCCAAGGTCACCCAGCCCACAAGGGGGGGCCCGGGACTGCCAACCCTGAGCCGGCTCTGCCCGGCCTCTGAGAACGCCCCCTTCATACACTCCGTTCCCTGCTCCCAGCAGGGGTGCTCAAATCCACACTAACGCCTGCTGTGTAACCATCCTTCAGATTATTCCAGAACCCCTCCTCTCCGGGTTCACCACTTGTGGTTTTTAGAAAGCATCCATCTTTATTCAGCACTGTAGCTTTAAGTAAAGTGAGCAGGGCTCTGTCAGCTACAGAGAAGGCGTGTTGTTTTCTCATCAGAGCACCCCAAACAGAAAAAGCTATCAAGAGTTAAAAACACAAGTTTACACGTATCGACACAGTCTCTTCATTTAAAATCTCAAACGTATCAACGACTTTTACTAAATTTAATTCATCATTTCTTTTCCAAATGAGAGCTAACATTTTCCAAATTATCAGACCTGCCTCGTCCTCACTTCCCTGCCTTCTGAGTCAACTTCTCAACTATAACAAGGTCAGACTATGGGGACACCCAGCGCCACGGACGTGGCACACATAGGACCCACGAGCAGCCCGTTTCACCGGGCGAAGGGCAGCGGGTGGTAAAGGGACGAGCCGGAGCCTTCGATGTCACCCAGAAAGTGACTGGAGGGACCAGGACAAAGGACCTGGATGACTGATCTCCAGGGCGCACAGAAGGCCAGGCAGGCAGGGCAGGCTGCAGCAATGGAGGGCGGCGCCCGCCAACACACACACACACACACACACACACACACACACACACACACGACTACATCAGTCACCAGGCTGTTTCTGCACAGCCACTGGGGACGGGAGGGGTGGGAGGAGGAACCACATCATTCATTCAGCAATTATTCATTGTTCAGGGAGGACTGGGGTCGAGTTTTTTACTTCAAGGGTTTTATCCAGTCACGACTGATGGAAACAGGAAAGAAGCAACTCAGAAGTCCCGCTTACACCTGGTGGTGTCACACAGGACAGGGCCAGCCCCATGTTCTAATAGCACTTCCACGTGGAAAGCCATGTTCCGAACAAAGAAAAAGCCCAACAGAATCATCCCAAGGCCCTGCTGGACACAGTTCTTATTGTGAAGCCTATTTCAAGAAGGCTGTAGGTCATCGCCGCCTGCCAGAGCTGGCCCGAGCCGGCTGGGGCCAACTGCGGGGCGGGGCGTGGGCCAGGCCCCAACAGCTGTGACACCAACCGGGCCTGCTGAAAATAGCTGGGTGTTTGTTTATGTCGCCTGTGCTGAGAGCGAGCCTCGTAGCCCCTGGGAGGGGGAGGGGGCGGAGGCGGGGCTTGCCGGGGCGAGGGGTCTGGGGGGACACGCAGCCAACGTCGGGGACTTCGGGATGCGTCACCAGATGCGTCCGTGTCGCGAGAGCAGGGCTCGGGAAACGACGGAATTCAACCGCTGCTTTCCGGAACCGTGGGCCCGGGTGCCAGCGTGCAGTAAGCTGCGGGCGGCCCGAAGCCAGCCTGCCGCCGCTGAGACCTTGCAAGTGAAAACAGCTCCGAAGGACAACCTGCAATTAACACGGGAACAATTATCTTCCTAATTTAGGTTAATGTCTACTTCACAGCACTGGTTGGCAGGTGGGGAGGCAGCCCTGGAGATATCTATGTGGGTGCTTTTCGCTTTGTTCTTCCAAGTCCACACGTCTTAAATGTCGTAAGGAAGATTTCCAACACCCGCCAGCACCTTCTAGAAGAGGACCTGACTCGGGCTGGCTGCGTCTGCATGAGAAGAGCTCCTACTGGCACTGCTCAGTCCTCGGTCTGCAGCACCCCAAAGGATCCCTGGAGGGCAGGAGGGGCCGGGCTCCCACTGCAGTGGGGCAGGCGGGCAGGGCCCTGGACGCGGGCACTGGGTGGGTCCCGGAGCACCGCAGGGCCTTTCCTGCAGGGCCTCAGCACAGGCACGGCGAGGCCCAGAGGGCCCTGCCGGCCACGCAGTAAACCAAGCGCTCCGGCTGCTCTTGCGTGGTGAGAACACAAACCCTTTCAGCGCTTGTTGTTTGTTTGAGCCGTGACGCAGAGGCTGTCAGAGCACCTGGGACGAGGAGGGTGGTGGAGGGTAAACACCACCAGCCCGGGGCAGCGCGGAGGGGCACTAAACCAAAGCATCTGATGGGCCGCCTGGACCAGGCACCCCCGCACTGAAGCAGAGCGGCCCGGGGCCGGCAGCGTCTGAGGGGAACAGCTCCCCGCCCCCTTATTTCAAATGCTTACCTTTAGCTCCGGAGGAGCAAATAACAGGATCCCACCTGTTCAGTAAAATAACGGGTCGGTCAAATACTGTGTGTAATTCAGGACCACCCTGCTCTTCCACTCACTGGTAGCAGTGAGTCGCGGGGGTAGGCAGGGAAGATACTGGTTCTGGTTTTTTCTTTCTTTATTGGGAATAGGGGAAGGACGGAGGCAAGCTTCCGGGAGCCAGGGGCCGTGATTCCTAGGGATTTGGGGTGGGCGGCCCCCCTTAAAAGCCAGCCCATCAGCACTGAAAGCAGAGCCCACTCAGGACCCTCGGCAGGAAGTGAACTTTCCAACTTGAGTTACCATCCGAACAACAAACAGGAGGCCCACTACACACAGTTTTACCTTTTTTTTTCATAAAAAGGAGCTGCACATCCGTCTAGAAAGAGAACGGGCTGCCCACCTGGCCAGTGGCAGCTCCCTGGGGTCCTGGGGTCCCGTGCTTCCCAGGAAATGCTGGGCCTGGGGCCCGCACCAGTCAGCCTCGGAAGTGGCTTCTTTCTTCGTGCTTCCTTCTTCTCAGGCCACCCTCAGACCCACTCTTCCCAGACAGTGTCCCTGGAGAGGGCCAGGGGCTCCCTGGGCTACAGGCTCCCTGAAATAACAGACTGGCGTAGGCTCTTTCAGACGGAGCTCTGCTGGGTTTTAGACTCCAGGGCCTGCCTTCCCGGCAAGATTTTCAGGTGATCAAGTGTAAACATCCTGTAAGACCCTGGGTTCCAGAAAACCCCATTTGATAAGTGCTGCCCTGCCCTCTCCAGGTGGATGCGAACCCCTGGGGGCGGCTCCCATCAACCGTGGGGGAGGCGCAGGTAGGGTCCCCAACTGGCGGGCACACAGAAAAGCGGGGCCGGGTGGGACCTCAGACACAGGGACCTTGGCCGCTCAAGCAGTGCAGCCCGACCTCTGCACTCAAAGCGGGTAAGACTAGCCCAGGTAGGGCAGGACCTGATGACGGCCGAGGTACGGAAGGACCACGTAGAGGGAGAGGGTCAAGACGAAGCTGCGGAGGCGCATGAGGCCACCAGGGCCCTCCCGTGAAGGGCTGGCCTCATCCCTCCTCCTGAAGCGGCCCCCCGCCCAGCCGCCCTTCCCTTGGGCCCCCAACCTGCACTGAGACGCCCAGACACAGGGTTCGGGCGTGTGTCCTAACGCGTCTGAGTGGACATCGTCGTGAACACCTTGAAGGCAAGGACACTGGCTCCATCCTTCCCCAGAAGACCTCAGTGGGAAAACATTGAATTACAAGCACTTGTTAAGCACCTGCTAGGGCCCCGGCAGCTAAAGGTAACAGGAAAACACTAAGTCTTCCAGGCACAGCAAGAAAAAGGAATGCAAGTTTACTAGAAGTTGTTTCTGGAAAGAGCTGGGCCACTCTACGGGTCCCCTTCCCCTACCCCACCCTCCACGTTCCGCCACACGCAGAGCAGACTCTTCTCAAATGCAGGGGTTTGGGGTCACATTTATGTGCTCTGTCGCCCCCCTCCGACTCAGACGAGGACCACTAAACACACGGGGACCGCCCGACAGGAGGTGAGCGAGGCCGAGGCTGGGGGCAGGCCAGTCACAGGGGCCCTGTCCCTGCTTCCAGGGGCGACGGCAACCTGCCCATCGGCTCTGCATTTCGGAAGGGTTCTCCGGCAGCCGTGGGAGGGGATGGTGGGAAATCCAGAATCTCTGTGCCTCCCGGTTGAGAGGCGGTGGTAGCCATGGCACAGAAAAGGCAGAGGGAGGAAACAGATTTTTAGGAGAAGGACAGCTACATTTGGGAAACTGATGAAATGTCAAGAGTGGAGATAAAGGGAAGGGTCTGATCAGGCCAGGTTCTGGTGGGTGGGACTGTCTTTCCTCGGGGGAGGGACGGAGAGGGGGGTGGTGAGAACAATGGTGGGGAACAATTAGGGACATAGAGCTGTGTCCATGGGTGCCCCAAAGCCCACCACGGGCGAGGATCGGGCCAGGCGCAGGGCTGGACACGGAAGGGAGAGGCCAGGGAACGGCCAGGGCTGAGCCTGCCTGGGAGCAGGGGCAGGAGAGGACAGGTGGGCAACAGCCTCAGAGGTGGCTCTGCTCCGGCCTCAGCTCCTGCGTGTCTTCCTCAGGGACACCGTGGGCATCACTGCTCAGTCCTGGTGACACCAGGCACCAGGGCAGGGGGCCAGAAAAGCTCTGCTCCAGTTCTTATTCCACAATCAACCTCCAAGACTCTCCACGTCCAACAGCGGAGAAAGCGTCCGGCTGGCTCCGGGATGACACCCAACGGCACAACTGGCACCCCCGACCGTTCTCAAAGCGTGCCCATGCCACACGGAGACACCATCACAGTAATGTGTGAGCGTAAGGTGCAAGCTAGCAAAACCGTACAGTCATCAAGAAGCCAGCCTGTAGAAACACCGGCACACAAGGAGGACGCAAGAGAAGGGACTGGGAAAAGCCGTGCCCACGTGTTCGCAGCACTGACCAGCGGGGACCGGGTCAGGAGAGGATGGTGAGGGACCTTCCTCCCCGTCTGCAAATACTTTTACCCTCTTACAAATTTCCTAAGATAAACAGTTCCCACCTTTACGATTAGAAGAGAACAAAGCACCGTTGTTTTTTCACAGAGAATGCACTGGTCATAATCATTTTATCATTTGCTGCCTCCTTTCACGCTTGTACTTGCCTAAAGCTTTTCTGTCTTGTGTTTAGTTTACTGTTCCTGTTGAGTTTCATTTTATTTCTTAAATAAAATGTCCTCGCCCAAACCAACAGCAACAACAAGTCACTACGGACGATTTTCCTGCATGAACAGACACCTGTATTCCTAAGGCCACCTTCCTTCCAAACCAGGTAGGGAGCCGTGCAGGAACCGGGAACCCAGTGACGTACACTCTCTTTCTAAGACACTTCCCTGCTCGGCCGCAAACTCGCACTTCACTTACAGTGGCTTCTCATGGGGCCCCTGGCTCCAACCTTGCTCTCAAGTCAGAGACAGGCACTGGAGCTCACAAGCACGGACCCTGATCTCACACGAGAGAGACCCGAGGACGTGAGCACCCTCGTGCCCCATTCTACAGATGACACCGCTGAGGCCCAAAGAGGCTGGGGGCTGCCCCAGGTGCCCGGGAGGGGAAGGACAGCAGCCTTGCGGGAGCCTAGGCGTGGGGGCGCCAGCACCTGCCCCGGGCACTCCGTTGGCACAGACGGAAAGGAAGCACGTCCGCAGATACGCGTCACACGCACACACAGGCACACACGGCACGCACGGCCACAGTGTGCCTCAGGCACGGAGGTCTCGCTGTCCCACGGAGGAGCCTTCCTCCTCAGCCCCGGTGCAGGGTCCCTGCCTCACAGCCACGCAAGGCAGGCACGCTCAGCCCCCATCCCGGAGCACCACTGCCTGCTGGCCACTGCCCACTGGTTTCTCCTGGTTTCACTGGTTACTGTCTCTGTATATTAAACGCAGATAGCCGGCTGAGTGCTGACACGCAACTTCTAAGGGTCATCACTTGCTTCCTGGGATCAGGGTCACAGCACTGGCTGGCATTGACAAGAACCCTCACTGTTTCTTTAGGACTTAGCATTTTTCTGATCATCTCTGGCTCTTTTTCTTGAACATCAGTCATTAAAAAAGAAACCTGGGCAGGACTTCCCGATCCACCTGGGGACAGTGAAATGGGTGTTTGTCACACACCAGACTCTGTAGATGAGCTTCATGGGGCCAGGGTGGGTCGAGGGTGGAGCACAGGAATCAGGGTTCTGTACCTGAACGGAGAGGCCTTTGGTAGCAGATACATCAGGAAAATACTGGATGAATGGTTAAACTCGCTCACCAGGCCTAAATCAGACAATTTCTTGGAACTATATGCTCTAATTTGCCCTGACATTCAATATTTGATTATTCTTGTCAAAGAAACGAAACAGTGATCTCGAAGGAACATTCCAAAAGATGTTCCCTGGGGTACAGGCAAAAAAAAAGAACAAAATTCTCACTTGTGTTTATTTTTATATTTTAGAAAAGGAATTAGCTTTATGCTACTTAGCATAAAGGCCGAGCTGTGCCCTCACCCGGGTCCCTGTCAAGGACATGGGGAGGGGCCCCTGGAAGCCAGGATGGGAGCATCGGATGCCCTCTGGGCCTGGGTCCCCTCCCGGCCTCAGGGGCCTGACCGAGCCGCACTGTTGGCTCTGCAGGAACCAGGGTCCAGGATGAGCAAGCAGGGGGGCATCCGACACCTCAAACTTCCCACGAGCAGCAGGTACTTTCCCCAGCCTCTGAAATGGGGACTGGGGCACCCAGAGCTCCGTGGACACAGCGGTCTGCTCAGAGAATGGGCCTCTGAAGAACACCACCCTGCCCGCAGGGCTGTGCCTGGCGCCCCTGGCCTCTGGGGAGCCACAAACCAACCTCTTTCATGATGTGAGCTCAGCGCAGGGGCTCAGGGGACCAGAGCTCGGGTGAGGACCCCCTTCTGCGACTTGGGGCGCAGCAGGGTCAGGAGCTGACCTGCAGGTGAAGCTCTCGGCCTTTGTCTCTGTCTGGTTCACTGATGTCGTCGTTTCCGACACAGGACAGCCCAGCGTTGAGACAGAGGCTCCGGAGTTGAGGCCCAGACTCTGCTGGTCAGTCACGCGACCACGAGCCCTCGGTCCCTGCGCCGTGCCTGCAGCTCCCCTACCTAGAGGGCAGCACCTTCGCCTGGGCCGCTTCCTCACCAGCTGACGAGCCTCTGCGGTGCCAGGTCACGCGAGCATCACCCAGACCCTCCCCACAGAAATCCCGCTACACCTCGGAGACACCGGCCACTGTGGCTCCAGGCCTCGCTCGGGACAGTGCCTCCCTGCTCAAGCCCACCGGACACAGGCTGGGCCAGGCCTGCTCAGGCTGCCCCACCGCAGACGCCACAGACACAGAAGGAGACCTTCGGGAGGCTGTGTTCCTCCTGCCAGAACGCTGGAGAAAGCTGAGACCCACTGAGTGACGGCTCATTCTCAACACAGAAAGGTCAAAGGTCTTCTCCCAACCAAGGCGCTGCCGTGGGCCCATCTCACAGCCACCACGAGGCCAACCATCGTGCCCACTGCCACTATGCGCGCGTCTACCCCACAGCACTGCCGCCATAAGAAGATGCTGTAAGAAGACAAGGATCAGGAAAATATGGAAGAGAGACCTGTGCATCCCGGATTTTAAGTCTGCTGAAACCATCATGGGTGAATGTATTCAATATACTCACACAAGATATTCATATGATTAAAAGGACTCAGCAGACTAAAGCATAAACAAGAAACACCAAACCAAATACTCTTCCTCGCCAAACGCTTGGAGGACAGCAAGCCAGGGGCATGGCAGGACAATGCCTGGGCATCCCGGAAGCGGACAGGCTGGGACCCGATCCAGGCTTCGTGACTGGTTTGGCTGGTCCCCTGGACGAGCTGCGGCTGGCAGACCCCCGGGCATCACGAGGGAGGAGACAGCGGCCTCCAGGGCCCAACTCACAGGCGGGACCCATAGACACGACAGCCCTCGCATCTCAGGGGAAACCCGGGGCCTCTTCAGCTCAAGCGTGGACACCCTGCAGACCCGCTAGAGCCGAAGCCCTTGTGTCACCACCATCCCTCGAGCGGACGGTCCGTGTGCCAAGTGCTTTACAGGAGACTCCTCGTTTATCTGCACAGCGCGTCCTCGTTCTGAACTCTGCCTTATCTAAATCCCAGCGAGCAGCACAGGGGTGGGCAACGCAGACACTCGGCCACGTTTGGCCAAGCCCTGAATTCGCAGGCGCAGCTCACGTATCCGGAGCCGACAGCGGCGAGGTCATCACGCTTCACCCACAGGGGCTGGATACGGCACTTCCCTTAATGAAGCAGAACGTCCGTCTTCGAATTATTCTCATGTGATTGCTGAGAATCTCTCACAGACTTAACCACGTCACACGATGAATAACATGATTTACTCAAAAAAAAAAAAAAAAGAGAGACTGTGTCAGGAAAATCCCCTTCTTTGTCAAATATTTAAAAATTGGGATTGGGTGGCAGCCTGCCACCGTGAAGTCTCCACACACCAGAACATCAATGCCAACACATCAATGATCCTTTTTTTTTTTCTTTCAACGGTAGAAAGAACAGCTACCACCAAGCACAGCTATTTCGGGCAGGGACATCGAATGGCGCCACAGGAGCACAAAAGGGGCTAGAAGTTATCTCAGCAGCTTAAGAAAAACACGTGCGTGGTCTGATCCCAGGCAGACGCTCTGGGGATCAGACACAAGAAGAGGCGAGAGGGGCTGGAGGGTGCCCTCGGCCACACGTGTGCAAGGCGAGGACGGCTGCACATATTTACCGGCACTGACGTTTCAGTACGCTGATGACCAGCGTTTACTTACCGGCTAAGTCACTTCCAAACGTCCACACAGCAGCAGCAGATGAATCCCTGAGGGACCGAGGGGCCCACGGTGGGATCATGGAGTGGGTCTGTCTACACTGATGGATCCTTGTGAGTTTCCAGACCCTGGCCTGAGCAAGCCCATCTGGACACCTGTCGGCCTGCGTGTCCAGCATCCCAACCCTGCTCGAGCCGCATGCTCCCGGCTGTAACCCGAGAGGGACGCACCGGCCAAGCCAGACCAGTGACGGGACACAGCTGAGGATGGAGCAGATGGGAGGGGAGGGGACCAACCGGGGGGAGGGGACAGAAGAGTGGGTGATGCCACCTCGGGGCTTCCACAGTTGTGTCCTGTGAACTTCTCCCCAGTTCCACCAGTGACCCCCCGGTTTCTGTTGCACCACTGAGGCCAGATGAACCCCCGCCCCAGAAGGGTGGGTGGCCCTCTCGGCAGCACGGGACTTCCACTGCCCCACCTTCCAAACAGCGAGAAGGGGCCTAAATTCCGTGACCGCTGCCCGGGCTGCTCCTGTCAAAAGCGTCCCATTCCCACACAAGCACCCTCTTTTTTTATCCCCACCAGGAAATTCAAAAGGAGTAAGCCTTGCGCCTTTAAATAGCTGCACAAAGCCCTCAGCCTGGAGCCTGCCTCAGTGCTGGACTCTGGGAGCCACCAGCCACCTGGGGCGACTTACACGGAAATCAACTACAATGAAATAAGATGCAAGACTGGCTCCTCGGTCGTACTGGCCACATCAGAGGTGCTTGACGGCCACACGTGGCTCGTGGCCTCCACTGCAGAGCTGAGGTCGCCCCACCACACAGATGTCCCTGACCAGAGGCCCGAGGAGGGCTCTTCTTTACAAAGCTGTCTTTGTACCAGTGTCTTTCCTCTTCCTCCAGGTGAGCACGAAAAAACCCTCCCCAGAGGACTCGACTCTGTGTCAGCAAACGTGGATTAATCCGACTGAGTTTTCCTGCCAAATGGACGTGAAAACACAGAGTGGGACCAGCACACCTTTGGCGCCCAGAGAAGCTCTGGGAGCTGCCACCGTACCCAATCCCTCTCCAGTCCTTACAGAGCTTTCCAGACGGCCCTTTGCCCCTCCTCCCTTTTCATGACTGCACCCTGCTTGATGGTGGGAGAAATGAGGCATGGGAAAAGCACAGAGCCCACTTTCCTCACCCCGCCCACCTGCACCGGGCTGTCCCAGGACTGCAGGGCCCAGTCTCCACAAGCAAGGGCCCTCGCTCTGGGCTTCCCTCTGCCCTGGGAGCATCCCTCCAGGGCTGCTCCTGTCTCTTCCCAGCCCCAGGGCAGAACCAGCCCCTGCACCTGAGCCCCTCAGGCAGACACCCAGCAGCCCTCGAGGGAGGCGACCTGTCTCCTGCCACCATTACCTACCAGCCGAAGGCACCCTCTGGAGAAAGGAGCCCTCCTGTCCCCGTGCGCTCATTCTGAAAAGTCAGCCCCCCTTCCAGCCTCTATCAGAAACGACCGTCGGCTCAGGGGTGTGTTCCTACGGTTTGTGAGTTTCTCACTCCTGCGGGATGTTCTTTCTGCCTGTTTGGCCCAAATGTGACCGTCCTCTAGCTGCTCTTAAAGTAGCCACGAGTCTCCAGGAGAGCAGCGGGCGACGCCACCCTGGGCCCTCTACGCTGGCCGGCCCGCGCGTCTGGATCCTGCTGACGCTTCATCCATTTGTCTCCTCGTGAAAAATGTTGAGAGGAAGATGGAGTCATCGCCACTGTGCGACTGCAGGTGAGGCTGCTGGACGAAGCTTCTGCCCGGGGCTCGTCTCTCCGGCAGGACGGGATGATCCCAGTGTCTGTGAACATGCCCACCGGTGCTTCCCCAGAGGGTCCCGCTGAGTGTTTAGGACAAGAAGGCTGGTACCCCAAGCAGGGAGAGAGAAGGAGCCCGAGTCATGGCCACGGAGACTGAGGGGTCCTGATGGGGCACCTGGAGGCCAGGGCAGCGGCGGGGGCGGGGACCCTCCTCAATGTGGGGGACGCCGGCCATGCCTGTCCCCCAGTGTGAGGCCCAGCCCTGGGGACAGGAGCGAGGACGGACATGAGGTGGGCTGAGGACTGGGCTCCCAGGAAGCCACCAGGGCTTGACGACTGGAAAGAACTGTTTCTTTCTTTTTATCTATTCTAATGATTTATTTTTGTCTTTCTGTAGTGCCTGGTTAACGTTTCACTTCCTCTCATCGAGACCTGTCCTCCACGGAAAGGGAAATAGTTCCCATCCTTTTGCAATCAATGCCAAACAACTCTGGCGGGGCCTGGGGTGCGGGCCCTGGGGTGCGGGGCCCTGGGGTGCGGGCCCTGGGGTGCGGGGCCCTGGGCTGTGGTGCCCTGGGGTGCGGGGCCCTGGGGTGCGGGGCCCTGGGCTGTGGTGCCCTGGGGTGCGGGGCCCTGGGCTGTGGTGCCCTGGGGTGCGGGGCCCTGGGCTGTGGTGCCCTGGGGTGCGGGGCCCTGGGCTGTGGTGCCCTGGGGTGCGGGCCCTGGGGTGCGGGCCCTGGGCTGTGGTGCCCTGGGGTGCAGGGCTCTGGGCTGTGGTGCCCTGGGGTGCGGGGCCCTGGGGTGCGGGGCCCTGGGCTGAGGGGCCCTGGGCTGTGGTGCCCTGGGGTGCGGGTCCCTGGGCTGTGGTGCCCTGGGGGGCGGGGTCCTGGGGTGCGGGGCCCTGGGCTGAGGGGTCCTGGGCTGTGGTGCCCTGGGCTGCGGGCCCTGGGGTGCGGGCCAGCCTCTCCTAAGCACACCGGGAACTGGACAAGCAGCGGTGAGCCCGCCTTTGCTCTTCTGTTTATTTTCTCACTCCAGCTGTTTTGCTTTGTTCCCCTCTTGAAATCGCTTGTCATCACAATGTTTTCAGCTTTTTTAACTCACAGTTGAGAAAACCAACCCGTTGAGTCACTGCCTCCACGATCTTCTCATCAAGTGAAAGCTTCCAGTCGGTCCCGAACGCCATCCGAGTTACTGGTGCAAATGGCTCATCTGTAAACTGCATACTGGAGCCCCCAGAGGCCTCGTTCCTCATTCTTCAAAAGAAGCTTCAGCAGCTGCGTGTCCGTCACAGAAGCGGGACCTGCACTCACCCAGGCTCCAGGGCAGGCCCGGGCCCCAGAGTTTCTGCCTGGAACTCTGGAAGCTCCTCCAGCGCCCCGATACCCAAGGCCCCCTTCCCCTGGTGTCACCATCAAAGTCCAGCATCAAGCCCCCATCGCGCACCCACTAAGGACGTGTGCGCCTCTGAGTCCGAGGCCTCGCGGGCCCTCCCCGCCCAGCTCCCACCTCAGCCCCTCCCTCACTGAAGCACCCAAGGCGGGCACAGCCCGCCGCTGTGACCAGATGGCCTGCACCCCAGCCCGGCCGCCCCATAGGTGACAGCTGGCCTCAGCCACGTGCCTCACACGTGATGGGATCAGTGCAGCAAAGGCACACGGTGGCCAGAGGCCTCAATCCCCACGGCCCGGCAGGAGCCCGCCAGCCCAGCACCTGGCCCAGGAATTTCAGTACCTGCTGTGAGGATCACACAAGCTGAGCCATGTAAACTGGCCGTGAGCATGAAGTGATACTTGGTGGTGGCCTGGTGTCACTTTCATTATTAATAATTTGAAAAAGCAGATTAACGCACCAGGGCCGGCTTAACTCTCAGGGCCGCCGTGAAGCTCAGATGGAATAACGTGACATACAGGAAAACATCATAAAAACTCAGGATGAATTAACTGTTCAAGTCCTTTAAACTTCCCGCTCCTTCTAAAGGCTGTTTTAAAAGGGGAGCTGGGCCAAAGGCAGAGTTTTGCACAGAGGACGATGTCCCCCTTTGCCAGGCCCCGTAAACACTGGGTCCCAACAGGAGGCCCCAGGAGTCAGGAGCCCACTGGGCTGCTCTCGTGCCTGCCGACACAGGGGATGGCTGTTTCCTAAACCATCTAATAGGGATTAGGAAGGACAGTGAGAGCCTCCACCCTCAAGTGGGAACAGGATTCCAAGTGTCATCTTCTAAATTAGCAAAAAAGAAAAGAAAAAAAAAACGTATAAAAATTCGAATGACTTGGGGGCAAGGTCTTCAGGGTGAGCCCCCCTGGCCCAGCAAAAGGCACCAGGGTGGTCGGCCGGGGCATGGCGGGGCCTGGCCTGCAGCCCCTCTTCTTAGCAAGACCTTCGCGTGGGGCAGCACACACTGAAGGCAGTAAGGGGTCCTTCGATCAAGGGCGACGATAAATCAATCTGATGGCGTGAATACAGCCACGTTCATCTGACTGTTAGTTTGCTATGTTTTCTAACCGCGATGACAATAACCGAGTAGTTGGTTCTCACGCGTGCTGCAGTCTGTCGGTTTCTCAACACGGGGGCAGATACACGGTACACAGGCAGGCGACACAGTATGTGGCAAACCTTCGTCCTCATTACATTTTCGGGGTGATGGCAGGAACATTCCTCACTCCTTCCTCCCAACAGCTTTGCTGCGCCCGCTTTCCTGGGGAGTCTGAGCGCCCCCCAAAGGCCATACCGTGGGAGCATCCTCCCCCCGCACTGCAGCCGGTAGCAGGACGACCCTGCTTCTGCCCCTTTCTCTGGAGAAACCGCTCTGTCAGAGTCTGGAAAGGGGCAAGGAGCTTTCTCACTTTTATTTTTGTTTCTTTTGTATTTTTGTATATATAACACTATTTCTGCATGATCTATTTTCAAATGAGAATTCCAAAATAACTTCTAGAAGTTTCCAGATTGGTAGGCAGAATAAATAAAAACTTCGTTTGGTTTTCAATCATGTTCAAATTATTTGCATATGTGCAGCTTAGTTTCATTTAGTTACTAAATTCTAGCCATCCCTAGACAAAAATGGACCAATGAAACCTTTATCTCCAAATTTAACTATATTTATAGACACACACACACTTGAATTTGTACAGATGAATCTTCAGCAAACACTTATCTGACGCCCTTTTATCTAAACACATTTGGGGACACAGCTGTCACTACCCTCAGGCTGACCCTGCAGGCAGCAGCTATACAGAAATATGCAGATGAATGAACAACTGTGGGTAAACTCGACGGGACAGTGATTCCCCACAGCGGAAATTATCCGTAGTGTTCTGGACTGCCCAGCTTACTGCGTAAGGATTTAAATAATTATTTGGGGATTCAAGATCTCAGAATGCTGCCGACTGCAGTCAGTCTTGCTTCTAGAAATTGACAATGGGTCTGGGGTCACAGGGACCCCAGTTCTTCCCCGGGAACTCTCTTTTCTGAATAACCCCGTTTTCCACTTGTTTTCCTCATCTCCCATCTCTTCACGCATGAGAAGGCAGGGGACGCTCAGCACTCGGGGTGACTCCCAGGGCCCGTCGGTCGGATGTGAGCCGCTGACCCGGGTCCCAAGGTCAGCAGCTGTAGCTGCAGAGCCGACTTCCCGATGGGCACGAGGACCTCAGAGGCCGCCCTGGCCAGGCTGCTCACTGAGTGTCTCCGCGAGGCGCTGAGCGCTCGACTAACACCTGCTCCAAGGCACGCGCTCACATGGGACACGCGCCTGGGCCCCGCACTCGGCCTGTCTTACAGCCACCGAGGCCGCTCTGACCGCACTCCAGCATCGCAGCCTTCACGATTCCACGCAAAACGTAAGCTGGAAAACATGCTCTTCACTTCAAACAAGCCGTAGGACATCATGGCAGGGTCCCGGCCCCCAGGAGTCCCCACGGGCCCGGCTGACAGCGGGACAGCAGGACCCAGGCCCTCAGGCACAGCACAGCCTGGCCCCAGTGCCTGCCTGGCTTTAAATGGTGACTAGGGGGTGGGGGTGGGCAGTGAGAGCCAAGGCAGGGCCCCCACCCCCCGACGACAACTGGGGACCCAGCCTTGCTTCCCACAGAGCCCCGCCCTGGGCCGGGACTGTTCAGTGAGAGAACCTTCTGGAAGGGGCTCCTGAGAAGCACGGGATGTCACGAGCCCGGCGTGACGGGGGGAGCAGGGGCCACGGGGGCTGCAGGACAGGGGGTGGGCCTGTCCGTGCCCTCAAGTCCATGCTCCGGCCATCGACACCGCAGAGAACCCTCCAAGGGCCGAGCTGTCAGGGTGCCCCTTTTCAGGCCCGGCCCCGGCACAGTCTGCTTTCTTTTGGCCTCAGGTGCTCAGAAGGGTCTGGAACCCTGACACGAAGGAGGAGAAGGGCCCTGGGCACAGCCCGGGTCCCGGAATGGGCTCCACACCCTCGGCCAGGCAGGGGCTTTGCCCAGAACCCTCCGGGCAACAGGGCTACTTTTAGAAGTATGAAGAAGGGGTCGCATTTAGAAAAAAAGCCCCACAGAGCCCGAGGCCAAGATGACAGCGGCCTCCCAGTGATGCCCAGGGCCACTGCTGGGACCCGGGGTGAGGAGCCTGCGAGGGGAGAGGGCTGGACAGCCAGGTACTGGGACCCAGGGTCAGAAGGACACGTCCTCCGCATCACTTGGGCCGTCCCTGCTCGCATCTACAAAACGCACACCACTGCTCCGTAGCCCCGTCACCACCCGTGATGCTAAACATGCTTTTCTAGATGGTCAAAGGGCAACTCCTGCTCGAGAGAATGATTTTAGGAGAAGTTCTCATTACTGAGATAATTTTCTGACAACCACATCTGGACGGCCAAACGCAGTCGGTGGACTTTTTTTCAAGTTCTGTTCTAGAACAAGCAAAATGGAATAAGGATGTTCGAGGGTTTCACACTTTCTTCCCAGGACCCAGATTTAGGAACTGCTGCCCACTCTCCTACAGCATCCCACTTCGTCGGCATCCGGATTCCTGCCCTCATTTCTGAGGTTCACACGCAGACAGCACGGAAGGCTCGGCTGCAGGCGCCCAGGGAGGCCCCTCGGCCACCCGGATGCAAGTGGCCGCACAACGTCCAGGCCCTGCCTGGGCAGGACCCTGCTATGAGACGGCCTGGGGACAAGTCATTCACCCTCTCTGAGCCTCAGTTTCCTCATCTGTGAAATAGGGGTCATAAAAGCACAGATCTCCCTCGACTTTCAATGGGGTTACGTCCTGATAAACCCATCCTACGTTGAAAATATCGTCAGTTGAAAATGCACTTCATACCCCTGACCTACTGACCATCACAGCTTAGCCTCATACCTTAAAGGTGCTCAGAAGACTTACGTCAGCCTACAATCGGGCAAAACCATTGAACACCAAGCCTATTTCACAGTGAAGTGCTGACTGTCTCGTGTGATTTATTGAACACTGTCCTGAGAATGAAAAACAGAACAGCTGTCAGTGTATCAGTTGTTCACCTGGTGATCATGGGGCCGACGGGGAGGTGCACTGCCCGGCATCACGAGAGGGGATCGGACCATGTACCACTGCCCAGGAGAAATGCAAAACCCAAAATTCAAAGTACGGTTTCTACTGAACCCGAATCACTTTCACACCATCGTAAAGTCGACACACCTTAGGTCGAGCCATCTTAAGTCGAGGACCATCTGTACCTAATTTTATAGGTGTTTTGAGGACTATGTAAGCAATTTCAACACATTTAGCACAACCGAGCACCCAGAAAGCACTCGAAACACTAGCTGTCATTTTATAGATGTGAAAGTGAGGACCCAGAGGGGAGTCCTACTCAGGACTAGAAGCAGCGACCCCTCTGTGCCTCAGGGCGACGGTTCCCTGGACACAGTGCAACGCTGTAACCTGAGTGCCACTCAGCACGGATTTTCCTAATGAGAGTGTAACACTTCCATGAGGCTTTAAAGCAACCCAGGAGGGAAGCTCACAGCCAAGAACCCCAGGCTTGTTTCCAGAGGGTCTTCATAGAGAATTCTCAAATCTGCAGATCTCTCTGGAAGATGAACTTTCAGAAAATACCAATAACAGAGATATTTCTGGTTGTTAGGCAAGAGCAAAAAACCACCTTCCACGGCCAGCCATCACTTCCAGCGGGGGAGGCGCTACGCTTCTGATCCAGGTGAGTTTGCTGTTCATATTTCACAAGAGCAAAGGTCTTGGTGCGGGCCCGGTGCGGGCCAGGTGGAGGTGGTCAGCAAAGCCTCTGGGTGTCCGGAAGGGACCAGGCCGGGCAGGGGCTGCCACCGAGACACCCAGAGTTGGACCCCTGAGTCCCCCTGCCCCGAGAGCCCCCGGCTGCCAGAGCACCCCCCAGCCTGCTCCCCCCCAGGCTCTCTAGCCCCTTCCCAGCCAGAGGCGGACGTCCTCCACTCTCAAACCCAAGCTGGGCCTGAGCACGTGAAGGCCGCTCACCCCTTGACGGGTCTCATCGTTCCAAGCGGATCCCAGGGGGCGAGTCGCCGGGTCTCCCAGAACTGTTGTCACAAAACCGCGCGTGGGAAGCCCTTCACGAGCTTCTCAAGAAACAGTTAACCACACGGAGTCTGTACGGTACCTGCCGCCAGGGCCTCTGTGTAGAGCCCAGGAGCCCCTCCAGAGCCGGTCCTCCCAGGGCACCGGGCCTGGGTCGGAGGAGAGAACGCGAGCGGTGCCGCCGCGCTCCCTGGCGAGGAATTCGCGGCTCCGCCCAACATCTGGTTTCTATTTCATACCCGTGCTGTCACATTACATAACAAGCAGATGATACGCGGGGTCACTGCGGACTCGGCCGGCACGCCATTTACACTCGGCCCGCAGCCACCAGACCGTGGCTGGCACTGAGGCCGCACATCCCAGCTGAACCCCGCGCGTCCCAGCTGAACCCCGCGCATCCCAGCCGAACCCCGCACACCCTGCTGAAAACCACACCGCCTGGCCAGCGCTGGGGCTGGCGGGATTTCAGATCTCACTCTCCTCGCTGTGGCAGGGACCTCGGACGTAACTAGGGAAGAGCTACTTCAAGGGCAACATCCCACAGGCCACGGGCACGGTTTAGCTGTAAGACAGGCACTGCCCCGGGGAGCCTGGGGCTGGCTAAGGAGAGGCCCTGAGCCCCAAGGTCAGAGCGGGCTGAACTTCACCGGCAGCGCTGGCCCTCTGCCCCCACCTGCCCCCCACTCCTGGGTAGTGTCGTATGAGAGCGCTGGACGGAGGCGCTGGCCTGAGCCGGTGGGCAGGTCCCCGGGGGGGCACTACTGGTGTCTGACCTCTGGCTTCATCCCCGCAGGCCTCTCTCTCCAGGAGGCTGAGCCTGGGCAGGGCCACCAGGCAGACCTCAGGGCAAAGGCGACAGTCACTGGTATCTGCCACCACGCACTACGCAAACAGCCAACCGAGAGAGAAGGAATCCCCGCCCGGTCGCACTGCGAACCCAACCCACGATTGTCTCTGCAAGAGACGTCAACGGTGTTTACCTACGTTTAAAAAAACTCACACAGGCACGGGATGAACTGTCTGCCTCCTAATATTTCTTCCAGTTCAAGAAGAGTAAATTCTATTTTACAAAGAAAAAAACAGAATCTCCCAGAGTGGGACGGGTGCTGGGCAGCCGGAGGCCAGAGCTAGGTAGCCTCCCCCAGGGCGCTCTGCACACCTGGGTGCCAGGACGCCCGTGCTGGCACTCAGCAGCCTCCGCGGCATGTGAGTAAGGACGACTGCAGCCATCAGCACACTGGCTTTGCCCTGTGTTGCAACGCTTGGCACAGGCGCACCGGGCAGCATGTGTCACGGGTCACACAGAGAGCAGCATGAAGCGTCCTCACGGGCATCAGCTGTCTCTGTCCACAGACATCTAACACCCAGGGCTGCTTGGGAACATCCGGGAAGTGGACAAGCCTGAGTGTTACCAGCAAGCTGAAAATGACAGACTCTCGAAATGGAAGACACTGAGGACCGAGGGCCTGGGGAGAACGGAAGCCCCCGACCCATGCGTCCAGGGCTGGGCTCTGTGCTGCTGCACAGGAAGGGACAGAGGGGCGCCCGACGGGAGGGGACAGCCCAGGCCCTCAAGGTCACACGCGACACTCAGCTTCTACAGAACTTCATGCTTGCATTTTAAGCTGCATTTTCATGCATAAGTCCCCTGCCGAGACTCTGTAACAGCACAGACGACGAAGCAGCAGCTTCCCCCGGGGGTGATGTGCTGGGGGAGCTCTGGGCCTCGGCCAGCCAGGTCCCACAGGTGCTCTGGGCCTCCCCGCAGGACCCAGAGCTCAGAGAGGAGAGAAGATGCCGTGGTTCCCGCAAGCGCTAAACTAACGTGGCGGCGAGACAGACAGAGAAGTCACGAAAATCAAAACCAGATATTCTCAGCCGACACTGGAGGGAGTTCAGCAATAAGGTAAAGTCATCACTATCAAAGGCACCACGATGCCAGTGCCCACTGATGGCCTGACGCTCGGCCACGGCAAAGGAGGCCACGCAGGGCGCCAGGCGGACAAGGGCTGGACACCAGACCTGGCGGGCAAGCCCGCGACGCAGAGGGGCCCGGGGCTGGGGGCCGCTCAGCAGGGCCTCAGCCGTCACCCCCTCCTAAGCGACCTCAGGGCCAGGGTCGCGAACCCTGACCTGGTCTCCAGTCCACGAGGGGCCAACAAGGAGGACACTGTCAGCACAGCTAAGAGACACCACCGTCCCTCCCGCAAAGAGCCCTGAGGGACCTGCAGGCCCATCTCCTCAGACTGTGCACGCCCTGCGTGGAACGCAGCCACTGAGGGATCACGCCCACGCTTCACATTTTGCCCTTTCTTCCTCAATTATCTGAAGGAAGGCCAAAGCCAGGTGGTAAAATCCTGGAGTAAAAAATGTCCCCGACTGTCCTCACTCTACAGCAAACACTAGACTGTTACTTAGTTTTGATAGGAAAAATGAACCGCTCTACTGCCACGCGGGAAAGCCAAATTCATTCTTTTCTTTGTGTGTCCAACTAAATTAAAGCCTTCATGTTCACCTTCCATAAAAAAGGAAAACAGGGCTTCCCTGGTGGCGCAGTGGTTGAGAGTCCACCTGCCGATGCAGGGGACACGGGTTCGTGCCCCGGTCCGGGAAGATCCCACATGCCGTGGAGCGGCTGGGCCCGTGAGCCATGGCCGCTGAGCCTGCGCATCCAGAGCCTGCGCTCCGCAGCGGGAGAGGCCGCGATAGTGAGAGGCCCGCGTACCGTAAAAAAAAAAAAAAAAAAAGGAAAACAGCCCCTAAACAAGGACCATGGCGCGTCACCAGCACGGCCCAAGGACGTGCAGTTATTTCCTGTGACCGCCCCGGGCACCCTCCCCGCGGCAGCAGACAACAGGGGTCGGTGCTGGCCCATCACTCTGGCCCCCAGAACGTGGCCTGGCCACATGGAAAGAGGGCTTCAGTGGAGGGCACGCCCTTGGTGCCGGGCCCAGGCTGACGCGAGCAGTGACCTTGGGCAAACCGAGTCCTTCTGGGCTTCATGTGTAGAATGAAGCTTTACGGTCCCTCCTGGCTCTGAACTTTGAGGAGGGATGCTCTGATGGTCCCCTGTGTTCCTCTCTCTGGCCCGCACATTCTCCCCTCCAACAGGGGTTGGGGGCAAGGAGCCAAGGAGGAAATGTCCTGGGAAGCTGGGGGTGGGTGGCCCAGCACAGGGGGTGCCCGAGGGCCGGGACTAAAAAAGAAGCTGATGGTAAGAAGTTCCCTTGCTCAGGCTTGACCTCTGTACGTGGGAATGTGGAGAGGTCGCAGGTCAGAAGCTCTGCCCCATCATCCAGGCCCAGCCTCTCCCTCTGACCAGCGGACAGATGTGCTGAGCACCAGAGTCTGGCTTCTGCTTGGATTCACTTCGTATTTTTAACTATACTCTGAATGGAAAGAAATAAAAGTACTTGACAAAACCAGCCGATGTCAATGTCCCTGCAGCAGTCAGTGACTAATTTTAGCAGCGGAAAGGCAAGGGTCTTAGAACCCAAGAGATGATCACCCCCGGGAACGTCCTCCTCTCCGAGAATGTAAATAAAGATCAGGACAGCTCACCCCGGGCCCATTCTCCACGTCAGAGTGTGACATTAAACAGAACTTTGACAGAGCAGCTTGGACCCTTCCTAAACTATCAGGAGGCCGACGACAGCAGTTATTGGCGGTTCTCCACGTCACGTAACAGCATACCGCACCCCAGATCTTCCAGGCTCTCCACCTGAGATCACGTACAAAGTGTGTTTCTTGTGAAAATAAGTGCCCTTGAAAGAAAGCCAGCTGAGGGCACTGGTGCCAGAGTGGGGAGTGAGAGAAGCCTCTGTCCCGCCAGGCGGCAGATGACTCTCTAAAGGCTGCATCCAGCTGAGCTGGCAGGAGAGCGAGGAAGGCCCTCTGAGGGCAGGAGCTCGCGGGAGGGTGAGCAGAGAGGGAGGGACGGGTGTGGAGCTGAGGGCACGTCCTGAAGCTGCCCTCAGGCCACCTGCCTCGGCTGCAGCTCGCTGGGTCACTGTTTAAGGTCCCCAGGGCCCGGAGAACAAGCTGGGGGTCCGAGCAGTAGGGAGTGAGGCTGAGGCTCCCCTTTAGGGACGTGTCCACGCCTGGGCCTGATGGGCTGGGAGGGGGCAGATCGCGAAAGAAGACTCCCTGGGAATCCATAATCACAGACCACTCATGAGGGGTTGAGGGGGAATCCAGGTAACCCCGGGACCTGACGAACACCATGGCAACCGCATCCCGAAGTGCCTCCCAGGTGGGGCCACCGCGGCTGTGACTAACCCCGGCACCAGACACACGTCCTCCCTGGCTAAGCACGCTATCTGTCAACCCCGAAAGAACATCTGTAAAAAGTTATATGGGCGTAAAGTCACAATCGAAAATCACAATGCAGGGAAAAAAAACCCAGGCAGTGGGACAAACTGCAATTACAGGAAAATCTAACATGACCACGATGTGATCTCAACAGCAGGCTTGAGGAAACAACCAGGGTCATCCAAGGATCACAGCGGAGAAAGTGACCATCCAGGACCATCACTCAGTAGCTGCACGACCCTGGGTCCCATAACCTCTCTGTGCCTCTGTTTCTCATCTGCCAAAGAGCGATGGTAACAGCTGAAGCTCCCCCCCGGAGAAACGTGTAAGGGGTAAAGGAGATCATCACTGATGTTCTCTATTTATCATTAACTATTATTACTAATACAAAACATGGCCAGGCATATTTGAAAACAATCTAAATAGAACTTGTAGAAATAAAAACTGTGATAATTAAAACAAAATGAATGAATTAAATAATCAATTAGATAGAGCTGAAGAGAGAATTGGAGAATAGTAAACCAGCACTGAGAAAATAAATGGGAATGCAGCACAGAGAGACAAGGAGACGAAAGGTGTGAGAGGCTGGGGGCTGAAGGGCAGGGGAAGGCGAGCTATCACACTTCTGATCCAGGAGGAAGAAGAGGACACCCAGGCCAAATGCACGAGGACTGCGAGCGCATCCTAGGAAGCCCCTGTGCTCGAGACAGCACAGGGCTGGCACATCTGGCAGACAGAGAGCAGGACATCCAGAAAGAGGCCCATGGCTCATGGAGCTCCAGTGCAGGACAAGCTGGCATCTCAACCACTGCACAAAGAGGGGCTGTTTATCAATGGTGGCCACCCGGGCAAAGATAAAATTAGATCCGAACGAAGCACATACAAGAGCGAGCTCCACGCGGATCAGGGACCTACCTGCCGAGGGTGGGACAGACGCCCCAGAAGGAGACGCGGTGGGAACACAGGAAGGCCTTCTAACTGCAACTCAAAATCCGGATGCAGTTGAAAAAAAAAACAAACTTGATAAGTTTGAACCACTGCGGGGGGGGGGGGGGAGGTTTATAGGGCAAAAGCACAAAGAATATGAAGAATTCACCCTAAAGAATTCAAAAAATAACTGACAAACTGAGAGAAATTACTTGCAGTCTCTCTCACAGATAAAAGCTAATACCCCTTCCGTATAAAGAACTCTTAAAAATTGTGGGAACAAAGGCCAAATTCCTGACAGAAAACCAGGCCGAAGGCGTAAAGACAGAAAAGCCCTCTCACTGAGACCCCTCTCCTATCTATCAGATTGCCAAAAAGGAACATCCTCTGCTCTCCGCTGTGTGGGAACAGGCAGCTCGCACCGCTGCTCCTGGGAATGCACGTTCCCTGTGCCGGCTTCGCCCCGGAAGGCGTGGCAAATTCTATTAAAATTGCATATCTGCTTTTCGGACAGCAATCGCTTCTGTACACGAAGTGAACAACAGGGCAGTGCATGAGCACCAGGTCCCTCGGGGAGCACAGTCCTCCAGGGCGATGCTGGCCCCCACCTTTGTGCCTGACGCAGGAAGCCAGGGGCACACAGGCACGCACGGTGCAGGGAACGGGGAGGAGCTCCGTGGAGGGAGGGGGTGGATTCCAGGACACGCTCTGGGGTGGAAAAGCCAAGCGCCAGAGAACTACCTGTAGGATGCCTGCTTTGTGTAAGGAAGAAGGCAAAATAAAGTCCATTAATATGCTCATTTGTCCAGAAGGGCAACGTGGGAGGGCAAGGGGTGGCGGTGGGGCGGGGAGGGGAGGAGGAGGGGGAGGGGAGGGGGGAGGCAGGGACGCAGGCACCGGGCGGGGAACCACATTCATGTTTTACGTATGCAGAAGTAAAAATAAAACCAAAAAAATCTCTAAAATGAAATACGGGCAGAAACACGTGAACCAAACCACATTGCAAATGAACAATATAACCACCCTGGGCCCGGGGAGGGGCGGGTAAGAACCATGCCACGTAGCTTCGGGATGTGGTATTTGGACAGTACTCGGACTCCACACCCTAAACAAGTACTGGACTCTAGGTAGCGGGTGTCCTTCTCACAAAGGCAAAGATGAGCAGCTTCTTCCTGAGCGTTTCGGGACTGAATAAGTAAATGTACCGTGCAGACTGGGAGCTACCCTTCCCAGTGTCGGGGGAGGGAGTGACGGATACGGCGAAGGGCAGCTGAGGGGCCTCGCGAGGCTGGAGTGGAAGCAGGGCTGGGGGCTCATGGAGCTCTAGGTGGTGTGTGGCGTGCGTGTGCGTGTGCCCGTGCGTGCACAGACATCCACGTCCTAGCTCCGTCCGCTGGGCGGCCGAGGACCAGTGAGCACATCCAGCACGCAGGGCTTGCTTCCTATATAGCAGCCCCTGAAAACAGACACGAGGCCTCCTTGGAGAATCAGCTGCCGCCCGGGCAGGGGCAGGGAAGGCTCAGGGAGAGATGAGAACATCTTACTGTATCACAGACAGTAAGAGGGGCTCAAAAGTGCTGGGGGTCTGGCAGGGGAGCCAGCACGGGAGGCTCCCATCGGCCAAACCAGGACGATCCGGGCACCGAAAGAGATAATGGTAACCAAGGGTAACAGTGAGAACAAACCCCGTTAATAAAACAGGCCATTAGTCCATTAGACGTAAATAAACACGTAAACAAATAAGAAAGGAAAGTTCCTTTTTACAGGAAAAAAGCCAACTACTGAATTAACAAGAATGACAGGACTAGAAAATCACCAAGACTACCATCATCACAATCCCAACTTCAGGCGAGAATCCTCACCGGATACTGAAACCAGGGGTCACTGAATGCCATGTAGGACTCTCTTGAGATCTAGGACATTGTTAGGACAACCGGCAAAATAGAAATCGGGCCTCTGAAGAGACAACACTGTTGTATGGTTGGTAGTTTTCTGAGGCTGACTGCTGTGCTGAGCAGCTGATGACAGGCTGCCCTTGTTTCTGGGCAATAGATTAGTTGGGGGGTGGGGGGAAGGGTGTCATCCCAACCACTAACTTTTAAATGATTCTGGAAAAAAAAATATTTTAAAAAATATAAACGTATACAGTAATTCTCTGTACTATTCTTGCAGCTTTTAAGTCTGAAATTACAGCAAAATTAAAAGTTAAAAGGACAAACAGAAAAAGTTAAGGGCTAAAATGTTCCCAGAATTTTTCAAAGACACTCATCTCCACATTCAGCAAGTCAAAAAATATCAAGACGGATAAATGAAAACGCTTAATGGAAATGCAGAACACGCTTAGAAGACTTCGATCATAAAAGCACCAAGAGAAGTAGCAGATTCCTACAAAGAAGACACGAATGTGGGCAGGGAACTTTAAACAGTCACAGTGGAATTTAGTGGGCCGACAATATTTTCAAAGTGCTGGGAAAAACAACTGTCCACTTAGAAGTGTCCACCTGCCATAGCAGACCAGAGTGCTAGGGAAATAATGCCATTTCAGACAGACAGAAAATGACAGAATTTACTACTGCAGGAACTTCTAAAGAAACTTCTAAAGGATGTTACTTTCAGCAAAGATCAAAAAAGAAGAAATGGTATGCAAATAAAATAAATATAAGATTAAAATTAAGAAGCTGTATTCATCAAGAAAGACCACAGAGTAAAAGGACAAGACATCTGTAAAAAGCAACATACACATGTAACCATGTCTTTGTTACAATACACATGCACACACAGACACACAGAACAGACACACACAGAAAGATCGGTTTTACAGATGAATAAGAAAAGAGAACAAACAACTGAACAGAAAAATAGGTACTTCAAATCAGAAGCTACAAATGCCCAAAACAAGATGCCCAGGTTCGCTGGCAATCTAGGGCAAGCACGGTGAGATCCAGTTTCATGAGCCGTCTGGCAGGAGGCCATGGTGGGGGTCAGGGAAAGAGGACGCTGTGCAGCCACGCTGGAGACGGACTGGCATCGTGACCCAGCATCCCATTCCCAGGGAGGGACCCTCAAAAGACCCTGCAGGTGTGTGCCAGAAAACACTGAGGAGGATGTTACCATGCCATGATTGAAGGCAGCAACACCCCAAGGCCAGCTGCAGGGCCATCCTTAGGAAAATCAGTAAGTGGTGAAAATTACTCAGTTACAGCTACATGCACAAACATGAATCAGTCCCTAAAACAGTTTTGTTTAAAAAAATCATAAAGCATATAGTATGATTCCATTTACATCAAGGTCAAAAACATGTAATAAAACTGAAGTCATATTGTTGAGGGACACGTACATATACATTTTTTTAAAGCCAAGGAATGAGAAGCAAACACGTAAAAGCCCTGATGATGACCTCTACCTTACAGAGGGGAGTCAGCCCACTGCTCTTGGCTCTATTTTCTCCTTTAAATGATGCTCAATACATTCTTTAGTAGGTAAAATGTTTCATAATTAAAATTTATAATAAATATGTGTGGAAAAAATGTTAAAGGTACAACTGAAGCGGGTTAGAAAGTGATAAATCAATACAAAAAATAAATTTGGAGGGAATTACAGAGAATGGAACGCTGAACCCCACCAGCCCCTGACAGACGACATGGGTAGGACCAAATGGACCAAATATGGAAATAAGGAAATGTAATTTTTGAGACCCTTTTGCTATGCAAAAATCTGGAATTTTATGTAATCAAAACTATCCACTTTGTTATCGAACTTTTAATTATTGGCAAATACAAAATAGACTGATTATAGTGGGTTTCTTATAATCCATGAATGCACTGAGTCTTTGCAGGTTTTCTGTTAATCTGTTTTGGTTTTCACATCTTACTGAAATTGTCGACATCTCTCCTGTACTGAATAGATGGCTGAGTACCCTGCTCTTGTTAGAACAAGGTCCTCTGGAGTTTCCCACCATGAAAAAGGCTTGCTACTGCTTTCAAATCATCCTTAACTATTTATACAAACTGCTTACTTCCTCCCAATGTGGGGATTTATTTTTGTATTCACTATGAAAACTGGAGCACTTATTTACCTCTTTTACTTTTCAAAGAACATTCTCCCGTATTTCCATGAATTCTGTACTTTCCCTGTGTGAAAGCTCTTACAACAGGACCCTTGCTGAGGAACAGCTATAGAACGTGCTCTCACATTCTTTCCCCCAATGTTCTGTGTAGGGTTTTACGTCTCTGTTCGTAAGTACCATTTGCATATAATTTTTGCTTCATTGTTGTCTCCAGCAGGTTCTAGAATTTAAGGCACTATCAGTTTCACAAAATTTGATAACATTTTTCTAGGTTTAGAGGCAATCTTAAAGAGGGTTGACATCACATAAACTTTGGGAAAATATTGAGTAATATCCTAAGTATTAGGTGCTTTCAAGAAACATTCAGGCAAACTAATATATATAAGGTGGATAAACAACGAGGTCCTACCGTATAGCACACGGAACTGTATTCAATATCCTGTGACAAACCATACTGGAAAAGAATGTAAAAAAGAATATATATATGTAGAACTGAGTCACTTTGCTGCACAGAAGAAATTAACACAACACTGTAAATCAACTAGACTTCAATAAAATTTTAAAAAAAGAAAAGAAACACTCAGTCGGGTCCTTTACCAGCAAACCACCGGCCCCCAGCACACTGTCATGGGCCCGTGAAGTCCAGGGAGGCTGTGCTTAAAGTTTCTGGGAGCACTGCAAATTCTCACTTTTACAAAAGGGAGAAAACGTTCATTTACTGAGAGTGTTTCTATCTAAACTCCTTATTGAGTGGATTTTCTTCTGTGCTCTCAGATTTCTCCCTGCTCTTCCCGTTTGTTTTCTTTATTGCTTGGCACTTTGAACATTGTTATTTATCTTCAATGTGACTATATTCATGCTGACAGCTTGGGTTCAGAAGCAGCTTTCTGGTCCACTGTCTTCCCTGAAGTTTCGCCTTTTTGCAAAGTGACAAAATGTTCAGTGAGAACAAACAATCTAGCAAATTCATTCTCCATCAACTAGTATTTATTTATGGAATAAGCCATAATAATCTATTATTCAATGTAACATAAATATAATGCATGCACAGATAACTGATCCCTTCAAACAGCTACAAATCCTATTCTATTTAGCAGCATCTGTGGGCCCCCCGCGGGGCTCCTGTCACCCTCGAGACCGCCTGCCCACCCAGGCAGGCCCCAGAAAAACCCTGACCTGCCAGGTCTGTGTACCACCCCCCATCCCCGCACAGGCGCACACGCGCCCGCTAAGGTCAACACTTCCCCTTGACAGCCCAGCACACCTCCTCGGCCTCCTCAGGGCCTTAGGATCAGAACACCAAGGAGAAAGTCCTTTTAAGTGTCTTAAAAAAATATATGATTGTCCACACCAGATGGCTTAGCACAGCAGATCCCACAATTTCTAGTCTCAGGGCCCCTCCACCCTCTTAAAAATTATTCAGGACGCCAAAGAGCTTTCGTTATGTGGTTGTACCCATCAATATTTACCATATTAGAAGTTAAAACTGAGAGTTTTTAAAAATATTTACCTAATTCATTTAAAAATAATGACGAACATCATTGAATGTTAACACAGCGCCTCTTTTTAGGAAAAAAGAAGCACCTTTTCCAAAACCGAAAACAACGGGTGGAAGGAGGCGGCGCCTGCAAACCCGTGCGGCATCGCTCAGGAGGGGAGCTGTCACCTCCGCTTCCGAGATCCGCGTGTTGTGACAGGTGTTTGGGTGGCAGCGATGCAGGAAACCACCTCGCAGAGACACGGCTGGAATAGGGGGAGCATCTCCGCGGCTCCGGGACAGCTGTGGGCGTGCTCGTCTGATGCTACGCGGAAGCCAGGCCCGGGGGCAGCGTGGCGACCGCAGGTGGGACACTGCCCTGGGCGAGCTCTGTGCACTTGGCCGTGCTCTTGACCACACCACAGCCCCGCACTGTGTCTGCGACGTCAGGACTCATCCTGGGAAAGAGCTGCTTCTGTGAGGGCTTCCCAAGGTGACACGGGTCAGCAAACACCAAGTGGGGAATGCACGTGCTCCAGACCGACAATTTCCACTTGAAAGCTGAAATGTCATCATTGGCAGTTGTCTTCCTTAAAGTGACAGCCTAACTTCCTTCTAGAGGAAATATCTGGCAGGTACTCAAGTCTGAAAAACCACAGTTTATCTGTAAGTCGTTCTTTCCGGTAAGAATGGTGTCCCTTGAAAAAAGTGGTTAGTTCAGCTGGCAACTGGCTCGCTGAGCCGATCATGGTACTTCCGTCTGCAGAAGTGCTTTACGTGCATGTCCCCTTCTTCACTCAGAATGTTCAAAAGACTGCACCTCTAGGGTAGAGACTTAGACACCGCACAGAAGTAACAATCGTCCTGCCTCAGCAAGAATATTCCTAACTGAAACTGGCTTTTCCGTGCAATGCCCGGCGGGGAGGAAGCCCAGGGCTGTGCAGTGTGGCACCAGGCCTGTTGCCAGCTGGGGCACCCGCACTATCACCACTGTTGCTGCCCCCACCCCCCCCCCACCAGCAGACACGTCAGCACAGTGAGAAGGAAAGCCACATCTCAGAACTCTTACAGGCCACCCCAAGGGGCTTGGGGACCCCTCTTCCCATTTATTAAATACAATGCTTTCAGGAAAACAGAAACAATAAGATATATCTGGACGATCCTTTGAGAGGCTGCTCTGTAGAAGGGCCTCTGCTGGGTGCGAGGTAAGCTCACAGAGGCACAAAGCTCACTTCCCGACTTCGAGCATGTGCAGCCTGACAGTGCAACACGTCGTGCAGAAACGGGGGAGGAAGGCCTGCGTCCACACCTCTCTCTCTGTCTCCTCCCCAGGCGGGACTGAAAGGGAAGGCAGATCTGGCAGGAGAGCGGAAAGCATCTGAAGGACAAGAGCTCGGGCCCAGTGCCAGAGAGGGACGTGCTCAGGGACAGCCAGGTCACACACCCACCGGGCCTCCCAGGCAGGCTGAAGTGTCATAAAACTCAGTTTAAAAAAAAGGCAAGAACATGCATTGCTCTTAAAATGTTTCACTTATAAGAAACAGTGACAATTTCAGAACAAAATAAATTTTCTGTAGCTTCCCCTATAATCTAAGCTACAAAATGTCTATATGATTGGGGATACATACACAATGGTGTGCATTTATTAAGCACTGACAAAGGCTGATGTAACTTGTTAAAGGCTAAGGACTAACACAATTGAAAGTGTGAAATTAGATGGAAGCTTAAAAAAAAAAGGAAAAGAAATAGCTGTAGTATAACAACAGGAAACTTTTGGTATCTGAGGAATATTTTCAGACAGAAAGTACTCAGAAGATCCTGAATTTCAAACCCAAATAGGACATGCAAAGCCCAAAATTTAACCACAATTAGCGGAAAGAAACACAGCCCGGAGGCACCCGACAAGAAAACCAATCCTGCTACAAATCCCCACAGTGAAGAGAGATCAGCTCTGCACATTCTCGGAAACGGAAAGGTTAGCAGAAGAAGGAAAAGGAAAGCCAAGAGGACATAACAACTTGGGTCTTTAAATAGTTTCAATTAAATATAAGAACAGCCATATTGAAACTCATTTAAATAAAATAAATAAATCCTGTATAAATAAAGTTCCCTGTGAAGGCCGTTGCTATCGCGTGCTTGCCCTGGCAGGCACTGGGCAAGTCCAAGGGGTCTGTGTGTGTACCCCGCAGCTTCCCCGCCCAGCAGCCCACCTGCCACCGTGTACTGGCCACAAGCCCTGGGTCCCTGGGCAGATACCAATCAGATCCCATATGCGCAAACTGAGAAAGTGGCCTGCAGAGCCTCGATTCTGTGAGGCAATGGGTAACAGTTGGCATCGGCAGCGAGCCTAAGCTGAACTCCACCTCTTCTGTCTTCTATATAAAGCTGTGTCAGCCATTCTCAAACACTCCATCCCTGGAGAGGTGGGCAAAACATAAGGCGGGTGGGAGGTGTGGATAAGGTGTGGACTCAGGTACACAGTGGCAGGGATTGGAGCCGGAGAAGGAGAAATTGTAAGTGTGGGTACGACACCCCCGTTTAAGAAAAGCAAGATCTATACTGACCTGGGATTGTAGCTCAGGATGCTTCCAAAGAAAAACTTTAAACAAGCCACGTCCTCTGCAACCAACGGTGCTGAAACAACCGGATATCCAAAAGACACAGAATGCAGCTGGACCCCTACCTCACACCATATGCAAAAATGAACTCCAAACAGATCAAGGGCCTAAATATAAGAACTAAAACCATAAAACTCTTAGAAGAAAACGGGGAAAGCTTCATGACATTAGATTGGCAGTGGGAGCTTGGACATGACAGGAAAAGGATGGGCAAGAAAAGAAAAAGATAGATAAATTGGACTGCATCAAAATTAAAAACTTTTGTGCATCAAAGGACACTCACTATACAGTGAAAAGACAGCCCACAGGATGGGAGGAAATATATGCAAAACATAAATCCAGAATATATGGAAAACTCCAACTCAACAACAACATAACAAACCACTCAATTCAAAAAGGAACAAAGGACTTGAATAAACATTTCTCCAAAGGAGAGATACACATGGCCAACAAGCACAGGAAAAGATGCTCAATTCATTAGACATCAAGGAAGTGCACATTAAAACCACGGTCAGATACCGCTTCACGTTACCAGAATGGTTATTATCAACAAACAAACAAACCAACAAACAAACCAAGAAGGAAAATAACAAATGTGGGGGAAATACGGAGAAACTGAAACCCTCTGGTATTGCTGGAGAGAACGTAAAATGATACAGTCACTGTTTGGAAAACAGTTCAGTGGTTTCTCAAAAGTTAAACAGAATTCCCATAGGACCCAGCAGTTCTATTCCTAGGTATCTACCCAAAAGATGCAGAAGCAGAGAGTCTGACAGACAGGTGCACATCAGTGTTCACAGCAGCGCTATTCACAATAGCCCAAAAGTGGAAACAGCCCAAGTGTCCATCCATGGATGAATGGATAAACAAAATGTTATCGATACCCACCATGCAATATTATTCAGCCTTAAAAAAGGCACGAAATTCTCACATACGGTACAACATGGATGAACCCTCAAAATACTATACCAAGTGAAGTAAGCCAGACACGAAAGGGTAAATAATGTAGGGTTCCAGCTGTATGGGATCCCCAGAACAGACGGATTCTCAGAGACAGAACGCAGACCAGAGCTTATTAGCGCCGAAGAGGAGAAAGGAACGGAGAGTCACTGTTTATGGGGAAAGAGTTTCTGTTTGGGATGAGGAAAAAGTTCTGGAAACAGATGGTGGTCATGATCACACAACACTGTGAAGGCATTTCACGTCATGGAACTGTACACTTAAAAATGGTTCAAATGGTCAATTTTATGTTATTTATATTTCACAACAATTAAAAAACCATAGTGAACAAAGAAACTGGTCTATCTGTTTTATGCATGTATACAGTCTATAGATAAAGAGACTGAAATAATACCCAAGCATCAAAAGAGAATAAGGGACCATTTTATTAACTGATATGAAATAATCTTCAGGATGTAACGCATGAACAAAGCAAGGGGTCGGGGAAAGGAAACAGATGCAGTATTTTTTTTGGCCTCTGTGATTTTCTCAAGAGCTCCTGGGCCTTTCCACTGGGCCTCCCCGAAGCCAGCAGCTTGCAGCCAGAGCACTGCGTCCACAACACCGGAGGACACTCCCAACGGCCACCTGGGGCAGGTGAGCAGTCCGCACACCAACCCCGACCACACGGAAGACACTCCCGGCTGTGTTCCTAAGGAGACACAAGACACAAACCCAGAGGCACACACAAGACACAGAGAACAAGGGCGACCACATCACTCACCAATGGTTCCTAGCAGCCTGCCCCTGTCTCTGGAGATCGCCACGCTTAACTCCAGCGATGAACTAACGTCCTTCCTGGGCAGATGTCTCCCAGCTCTGATGCGCGGAGCCCCAAGGAAGCCCACGCCAGCCCGCCATTGTCCCTGAGCACACGGTCCAGCAGCAGCGGCCATCCCACTTGGGTGAGCTGATGCATAAATGAGGCTCAGAAGCATCTCCTCCTTCGCGAAGGGCCGGAGGACACAGCAGAGAAGTGTGGCCTTTCCCTCCTGCAGCGGAAGGCACACGGGGTTCCAGACCCCTGCTCCCCGGCTGCTCTGTGGGGCGTGGTGCTGTGCACCTGGAACAGTCTCTTATCAGCGTTCCACAAGTCAGTGTTGTGGACACCTCGCCTTTGTTTTTCATTTACAGACCCTCCCTGAAAGCACGGTCCTTACCCCAGCTTGCGTGCACAGGCAGAAAACAAGCAGAAACTGAAGACCCTGAAATCAAGATGGGCTCAGCTTCTGGGCTGCTGTGGACTTGACCTCGGGGCTGCTGCTCTACCTAAGGGTGTCCTGCAGGGAACTGCGCCTGGCTCACAGGACGGGAATCAGGATACGGGGCCTGGACACAACTCCCCAGAGCGCACTCTGTGCCCTGCGGGCGCCTAGAGACCCACGGCCCAAGTTCAAGGGCAGGCCACACCCTGCCCACACCTCCCGCCTCTGCTAGCAAGCATCCCACAGGCCGCCTGGGTGGCCAGCACTGCCTTCTTACTGCTTCACCTGCACGTCCACCACCCAGGGGCCCAGATGGCCCATCACTTCTTCTCCTGAAGGTGAATGCAGGCCCACCCCAGGCCTGTCCATCGGACCCCTCACTGCACATCCCTCAGCGGCTGCCGCCTTCCCAAGCCATCCTCTCACGTGCCCACTAGGGATGCGAGCTCCCTGAAGACTTCCTGGAGGCCACGATTTTTGCATCGCCCACATGTAGCAGGGCTCAAATATTATCGGCCAACTGCCCGAGTCACCCATGAAAAAACTGGGGGCTCAAGCGCTTTCTTCTAGTAAGCCCAGAGGAGCCGTGACACAGGCCCGAGCCCGCCAGCGAGTAAACCGGGGACTGGGGACAGCATTTCCTTTGTTTCCGGCCCCTTCTGATGACACAGGAGGAGCACTGCCGGGGCACCCCAGCTGAAAAGGGCTCCACGAAAAGAATATCAGGATGAATTCAGCCCAGGGACTCTCAGAAGATCTCTAGTGCCGATGAAAACGCCTTAGAATGAGGTTTACAGAACGCTACAGGAAGCCTTAGGATCCGAAGGGTGAGGGTTTCAGAGAGGCTGAAATGACGCCCTGAAACCTCACACACAGACGACCCACTGGAGGGAGGTAAATATTCCTGATGATGAAGCCGTCGTGTCAATAAGACAGAAGAACGGGGTGAAGAAACACAAACATTCCAGTGCATAGATCACATGTGTGCCCGGCACACGCCTCAACAACAGAACGTGCGTCTGTGGAGCTCGGTGCCCTCGGAGAAAGGGCCTCGCCACGAGCACAGAGGTGCTGGCTCCTCTCCTCCAGCCGCCGCCCCCCTGCAGTTCCAACAGTGGCCTGAGCTGGCCGGGTGTCAGGAGCGGTGGCGCTGGGCTTGCTGTTTATGTCGGCTCCAGACAACGCAGGGTTTATGACGATTTACTGACGCAAGAGCTCCCCGACGCTGCATGCCAGAAATTAATCAGGGGAGGAGGAATTCTTTTTAAGAAACCACTTGGCAGCCGCCGCCCTGCCTGATGGGCTGAGACTGTAAGCTGAGCTCTTCTTCCAGGCCCCGGGCCGCCAGGGAGCAGCAGCCCACCCAGCACCCACAGGCCACAGGGTCAAGCTTGGGCGGAGCTCACGGGCAGGGAAACCAAGGGCCCCGGCACCGGGTGGAGAGTCCTGCTGCGTGGCTGGCCCTGCCCACCACTAGCCACTTCTCCCCAGACAGAAGCAGGGCTGCGCACCGGCCTCTCTGGGCCCAGGCACTCCGGAAGGCCGCATCCTGACATCCAAGTAGACCGCTGTTGGCTAAGCAGAGCCTGCAGCGGGTTCTCCCATTCAGAGCTTGTCATGTTGGCAAAATGCCTTTCTCAAGAGGTGGGTTTTACACCTTACGATCCTATCACCAAAGAGAAAAACGTTCAAATACACACGTTTGGCCCTGGTCCCTGGTCTCAGTGCAGCAGGTCTTCCTGCGGACCTGAGAGTCGTGCGCCCAGGCAGGCAGGGGGAGCAAGGCCACACCAGCCCCCGTCCCGCGGACCTCTCTGTGCCCCTCCTCTCGCTGGGCTCCCCGGCAGCTCACAGCCCCTCTCTGTGCCGCCCGTGCCCTGGGACGGTTTGGTCCAGGCGGGCAGCTGGCTCTAGCTGGGGGATGGGAGGCCGCTGGCCTGACATGCAAACACCCTCGCTGGAATCTGCTTTGAGAAATGATGTCAGCTATTCTGAAGTTTTAAACACTAAAAGACACAGGGTATTTATGTTTATCAAAAAGGGCCTGAGTCTGACAAGGGTGACTAAAGTGAAACTTGCCAGATGCTCCGGGCTGGGCGCTGGGCCCCCGAGGGCTCTGGGTGCCCTGATGAGGACGACCGCTCCCATCCCGGGCACACGCACACGGGACCCGGGCTGCACACCTGCCTCTGTTAATCCTCCCCCACCCCACCCCACCCCCGGGGCCAAAGCTTCTTCTCCGCAGGTCCTCAACCCTCAGAGAGAAGCCAAGCGCAGAGGGAGGGGCGCCAGCCACCCAGGGAGGGCCAGGGTCTGCGTCCCCACAGCCCACTGCCAGAGGCCACACACAGAGCAGAGCGGAGCTGGCAGAAGGATGCTGTGAGGGCCTGAGTGCGGCGTACCGGGCCCCGACTCGGGCCCCCCTGTCACCCAAGTGCTGCCATCCTTCCGGCTGTGGTGGGGACAGTGAGAGGGACAAGGGCAGCCAGGCCACTGCCGTGCTGCCACCCGGAAGGCACCACCGCCCCTTCACGAACAAACGACCTACCAACTGCCAACCCCTCCAGCGAAGCCCCCCCGTGTCACGATGGCGTGTCACCCGCCACCATGGGCGCTGGCTTCGGCACCTCCCAGACCACACGTGGAGGCTTGTTTGTGGGGACTCCGGGGACCTGGACGAGGTACTCCAGGAGGCCATGGCAAGGGAGGAGTTCCCGTGCGAGAGCAGGAGCCACCTTGGCCAGCGGAAGTGGCACATCCCGCCTGGTTCCCAGGGCCTGAACGAGGACCACAGGGGGCCCTCACCAGCTGCCCGGATACGGGCCTCAGCGCCCGTGCTGGGCATCCAGGGCTGCAGGAGGCCACCAGGAGGAGTGTAGCCACGCAGGTCTGCCTGGGCTCTGGCCCTCTGTGACCACCACACTCAGTCACCCTTCCAGGTGTCTGTTCTCCACCACAAAGTAGACACGGACTGCCATTAACCCCGAGGAGGGGCAAGGGTTCCCACGTCCGCTAATCGGCACTTGCTATCTCTAGGGAGGACTCGCATTCCAGAAAGGCAAAATAACTGTTTGACTGCAACGCTGTTTGAGATGGTCATAGAGCCTCACCTCCTGGGGGGAGGAAAACGCTGGCTTCCTTAAAACTAGCACTCTGTAATTCAATTATTTGCAGGTAAAATCATATTTATTTTTAAGTGATTTAAATTAGCAACTATAGGAATAAAATGTACTTCTTTGTTATAAACCAAATGTTATAAACCAAACATGGCACTTATAACCTGACTATATTATATGAAAAGCATGGGTTACAAAACAGAAGAGGTAAATTTTAATGTGGAAAAGCAGATTCCACCCACAGCCTCCCCCGGCCCCAAAAAGCCATTAAAGAAGAGAAGCTGTCTTACACCCCTGCCCCTACATATAAAAATTCCCAGGCAGTTATTTGCTGACCTGTGGCTTACTTCCAACCTTTCCAGCCTTGGCTGCCACGTGAATGTGAGAATCATGGAATCTCAGAGGCAGAAGGAACTAAAATATCATTTAATACCGCCCGCCCCCCCCTTGACACATGATGAAAAGGAGGCCAAGAGAGACCTGGTGCTGCGTCTCAGCTCTGCTCTGCCGAGCGGGGAAACCACTGCTGGTGTAGTCATAACATTAATGGCATGAAAAGCAATGTCCTACAAAATATTTCTCAAGCTAAATCTAGAATGAATTTTTCATTCACATTGGAGGGAAAACAACTTGGTGAAAACCAAGGGGAGGAGGAGGAGAAGGCAGACTGGCAGGAAGGCGCTCCCCGAGTGCGCTGCATTCAGATAGGGGCACTTGACATTTGTAAGGTGCGACATCCATCACCTCATAAAATATCCGAGGAAAAGTGCTACAAGAGCAGCTAGAGGCTGCAGGTATGTTTCAGTCCACTTTAAAATACGCCCAGCAGTTATTTCACTGAAATGTAAAGGTCAGCGCAAACCCGGACAGTCACCTGGGAAACCTTACACACATTACGTGGCACCGCTAAGTAAACCTCATCTTCCACTTTGGCTACAGCAAACTAGCTCATGTCGGGCCAGCGCTGTAGCAGACTGGTTAACGTGAAAAACATATGTAGGTACTATGAAGGCTTTGGAGTCAGAGAGCTACCAAGGCAGCCAGGACTTGACGGGCCAAAACAAGAGAGAGAAGGAAAGAGAGAGGAGGGCATATTTTGAGTCCATTTTCCCCCGAGAGGCATTTGCTGACATATAAGCTTCCACCAGGAGGGTGAGAAGCCAACCCTGGGACGTGAAATGGGTTCAGAGCCTGCCAAGGGGGATGGTTCATGTAAACACCCGGGGCTCCCAGCTGAGATCCTTACATACTAGGAGTAAGTACAAGGGGAAGACCGGCCCTCAGGGAAACTGAAATCAGACGCTTCATAATAAAATGGTGGTTATTCCAACAAGAAAGTATAAAGTTCTAAATTTGCATGGGCTTAAACTAGCTTCAAAATACACAAAAGCAAAAACTGACAACTGAAATGAGAAATAATACCAATCCACAATTACAAAAAGGGATTTAAAAATATTCTCAGTAACTGAGAGAGAAAGCAGACATTAAAATCAGTAAAGTAACAGAAGATCTGAGCGTCATGATTAATAAATTTGACTTGACATATACAGAACGGACAATCTTAATTGACATATCCTCTTCAAATATATAAAATATTTACAAAACTGACCATACAATGATAAAGCAAAACTCAAAGAAATTTCAAAAATTGAAATTATATACAGTAAATTCTGTGACCACAGTGAAATTAAAGTAGAAGTCAATAACAAAAGCAAAATACTAAGAAATTCACAAAAGTCTTAAATAAAGAAATAAAATAACCCATGGGTCAAAGAAGAAATCAGATGTTATTCTAAACCGAATTATAATGAAAAATGACATTTAAATACCTGTGCAACCCAGCAAAGTCACGCATAGGTGAAAATCATAACCTTAAGTGCATGTATTACAAAAGAAGAAAATCTGAAAAAAAAATTCAATAACCTAAATATTTACCTCAATTAGCTAAAAGTAAAAGCAAAGTAAGCCCAGAGAATAAAAGAAAATAACAGCAATAAGATCAGAAATTGAGTTTTTAAAAATCCAGTAGAATCAAGAAAATCAAATATGGTTGTTTAAAAATATGAATACAACTATCCTAGCAAGTCCAGTGGGGAAAAAGAGAAAAAAAACAAATAAACAATATGAATGAAAAAGATGTCAGTACAAATCCTACAAACAGTAAAAGATAACAAGAGAGTATGTTAAAAACTGTATCGATACATTTGAAATTTTAGATAGAATGAAAAAAATTCTGAGAATAACTAAACACATCAAAACTGACACGAGAAAAAATAGAAAATTTGAATAGTCCTACGTCAGTTGGCGGTGTAATTTACAAATCTTCCTACAAAGAAAATGCCAATGTAGGTTTGCCAGTGAGTTCTTCCAGATATTTAAAAAAAAGAAATTAACAACATCAACCTTATATAAACTCTTCAAGAGAATCCAACAGGGGTCAGCAAACAATGGCCCAAATCAATCTGTGGCCTCATTTTGTACAAGTTGCTAATTTAGACTGGTTTTTACATTTTTAAATGATTGTTTAAAAAAAAAAAAAAAGAAGAAAAATAGGCAACAGAGACCATATGTGTTCCACAAAACCTAAAATATTTACCATCTGACTCTTTAAAGAAAAACTCTGCCAACTCTAGGAATAAAAAAGAGGATAATCTCATTCCATTTTAAGAGGCCAGTATAACCTTCATATTAAAACCTAACAAAGACATTTCAAGAAAAGAAAACCACAGGCCAATCTCACTCATGAATTTAGATGAAAAAAATTAAGCCAAATATAAGCAAAATGAATGCAGTAGTATAAAAGAAGAAGAATATATTAGAACCAAGTTGGATTTACTAAGAAATGTACGGCTGGTTGACATTCAAAAAGCATTCAAGAAAATTCATCACATTAATCAAACACAGGGGAAAAATCATTTGATTAACAGATGCAGAACAAAGTATATTAAGTTGAACCAAATGAAAGTGCCACTTTTGTAGACTGAAAAAGATCAAATATCTGCACACCATATGGTGCAGCCTAATATCTTAACACCTACTCGTGAGAGAATGCAGCAAACTAGGAACAGAAGAGAACTGCGTTAGTCTGATAAAGACTATTATAGGAAACCTATAGCAAATTTCATACATAACGATGAAATGTTGCCAAATTTTCCCTTGATATTCTAATAAGACATAGATGTTCACAATCACCAATTCTGTTTAACATTTGACTGAAGGGCCTAGACAATGCAATAAAGCAAGAAAAACACATAAAAGTTTTAAAAATTAGCAACAAAAATAAAATGTCTACTATCCACAGACAGGATACATAAAAATCCCAAAGAATCTACAAACTAGTATAGTAATAAGCCAAGTCTAAAAGCTGTTTACAAAGTGGCTACACAAAAATTAATTGTATTTCTAAATACAAAAAAAAATAAATAAATAAAATACAAACAAACAAAAAAAAATTAAAAATTTTAAAACGCATCCCGAAACATGCCTAGAAGTAAATCTAACAAAAGAAATGGAAGAATTCTACACTGAAAACTACAAAAAATGTTACAGAAGAAATTAAAGAAGACCCGAACAAATAGAAAGCAATATCATACTCATGGATTGGAAGATTCAAATAAACTGATTTTATATGCAAATCAATGCAGTCCCAATCGAGATCCCAGTAGTTATTCTGTTGAAATTGAAAAGCTGATTTTAAAATTCATATGGAAATGCAGTGGGCCAAGAAAAACCAAGACAGTCTTTAAAATGATCAAAAAAAAAGCTGGAGGACGCACATTACCAGCTGTTATAACTAATTATAAAGCTCCGTTAGTTATGACCATGTTCACTGGCACACAGGTTAAGGCCAGGAACAGACCCAGATGTATGTTCATGACTGAGGACAGGGTGGCATCACAGAGCAGTGGAGAAAGGCTAGAGCTGTTTAACGAACTGTTGCGCCAACTGAATATCCAAATGGGAAAATTAACCCTCAGTTATTACCACACATCGTATTTTTTTAAAACATCAATTCCAGGTAGACCATAGATCCACCTGGTAAAACAATGAAGCTTCTAGAAGATAACAGGCTATCTCCATGGCATTCAAGCAGGCATAAATAAAATGACCAGTAGTTGGACTGTGTTGAAATTAAGAACATCTGTTCATCAAAGAGCATCATTAAGAAAGTGAAGAGGCAACCCACAGACTTGGAGAAAACATCCAGGGAAATAACCAACAAAGGACTCATCTCTCTCCTATAAAAATAACTCCTACCAATCAGGAGAAAAAATAAAGACAAGCCAATTTTTTAAATGAGCAAAAAACTTAAACAGGCACTTCACCAGAAAGGATATCTAGCTGTTTGATCACATACGACAAGATGCTCAGCAGCTTCGGTAATAGGGGAAATACGAGGTAAGTCACAGTGGCCAGAACAAAGAGTAATGAGCGTCCCAAGCACCAGCAAGGGTGCAGCCAGTGGGTCTCTCAGAGTGTAAACTGGTAGGAGAAATCTGAGAATCTGTTTGGCCCACACATACCTTATCAAAAGAAACGTGGCCCAGCAGACACCCGAGAATGTAACAGTAGCATTATACGTAAAAACCCCAGCCTGAAACCACCCAGGTGACACCCAGGTGTCATCAACAATTGAATAGATCAATTGTGATCTGTTCATACAAGGAAATGTTACACACCCAGGTAAATGAACAAACAACCCTGGGTCACGTGACCTCAGTAAATCTCACAAACATATTGTTGAGAGAAAGAAGCCAAACAGAAAGAGTAAATGTTCTGTGGCTACATTAATATAAAGTTCAAAACCAGGAAAAACTAATCCAAGGTGTCAGAAGCTGGAAAGGAGATTCCCAGGGGCAGGGGAGGGGCCCCGTAAAGGCTGCTGGGCTGCCGGGGTCCTCCTCTTCTCGCTCTGTGTAGCAGTCACAGGTGTCTTCCTCTTGTCATAATTCAAGCTAAGCACTGATGGTTTGTGCATCTAGAAAAAGATGCCTATCACACTCCAGTAAAGTCCACTTAGGAATGGGAACCCTCAAGGCAGCACTGTCTGGGGCAGCAACAGTGGGAAGGCTGGAAACAAAACCCAGGTTCCACCAAGAGTGACTTGTTGAATGAATGATATCACATCCACGTACAACCATAAAAGAATAGGAAACTGGTGTGTACTAATTTAGAATAATCCCCCAATGAAAAAAATTTAAAAGCTGGGTGCCTAAGTATCTACAGTATACTATCATTCATAAATAGAGACTGAGCAAGAGAGAATATGTACAGATTTATTTTTTTTAGTTCAAAGTTTATCAATAGACTTTATTACAAATTGAGTAGACGGTACAGAGTTCCTATGTACTCCACCAACAACCACTGCACTCAGCTTCTGCTGTTCATAACATCTGACACCACTACGGTACATCCTATACTGATATATACATATATCCTTCACCGAAGTATAGTTAGCTTACAATGTTTCAGGTGTACAGCAAAGTGATGCAGTTACACATGTATACATATCTATTCTTTTTCAGATTATTTTCCCTTATAGGTTATTACAAGATACCGAATAGAGTTCCCTGTGCTATACGGTAGGTCCTTGTTGCTTATTTTGTCAATAGTGGGGTGCATCTGTTACTCCCAAACTCCTAATTTATCCCTGCCCCCGCCTTCCCCCCCTGGTAACCACAAGATTGTTGTCTGTGAGTCTATTTCTGTTTTACAAATAAGTCCATTGGTGTCACTATTTTAGATTCCACATCTAAGTGATGTCATAGGATGTTCGTCTTTCTCGATCTGACTCACTTCACTTAGGGTGATCATCTCCAGGTCCATCCCTTTTGCTGCACATGGCATTATTCCATTCTTTATACTGATACAGGGTTATTAACTAAGGTCACCACTTGCTTCAGATCCCCTTGTCTCCCCTGATGTCTCTTCTCCACCCCAGGGTCCCACCCAGGACCCCACACTGCATTTAGTCCTCAGGTCTCCTCAGGCTCCCCTGGGCGGTGACGCTTCTCAGACGTCCCTGACAGGCTCGCGGGGCTAGGCAGGGATTATCAGAAGGTACACCTCTCCTGGAAATGGATGTCTTTCTCATGCTGAGACTGGGCTTACAGGGCAGGAAGATCACACGGGTAAAGCGCCATTCTGCATATACACAAATGTATTTGAAATTCACAGCCTAGAATGAACACACCCTCATTCCACTGCACCAGTTGTACTGAACAGCAAGCTGTCACACAAAGAGCCCCGAGGGGGTGGGGCAAACAGCAGTTCTCCGAAGACACTGCCATCAGATGCACCTGGGGCCTCCACTGGCCTCAGCGGCACGATACACACTCCAGGTCTGGGAAGGCTGACAGTGTCCGCCGTGCCTGAACCGACGCCAGCACAACTCAGCGTTCCCCACCCCACCCCCCTCCCGCCTCCCCGGGCCGTCTCACCCACAGGAGCCGCATCAATGGAAAACTCCACTGGAAGCTGGTTACCTGTCCTCTAAAGGGAAGAAATCAGGACCCATCAGAGTAAACAAAGTGAGGCCTAAGTTTGGCAGACAAGGAAAAAGCCAGTGCTTCCATCTTAACTACACATTTGGTGATTAGCAACCAAGTCAGATGGGCTGTGCCGGGTCTGCCGTCTCCTGGCTCGTCCCTTCCTGGGAGTCCCCACCTGCTTCCCAGAATGAGGATGAATGAGCAGCACATCCGCCGGCCGCCCAGAGCCAACTTCTGCTCCCAAACAGATGGCGACAGAGGAGACAGGACGCACCCCACGGCCCCGGCTTTCCAGGAACAGCACGAGCCCGGCAGGACAAGCGCTTCAGCCCAGGGCTGCAGACCCGGCCCCAGAGGAATACAAGAGCAGTTTGGACCCAGCCCAGGCTCGGGATAAGTGACAAATCACAAGAACGAGGAGTGCTGGCTTGCTTTCCTGCACTGCTATCTCTGCAGGGGGAAAGGAAAACGACAGAGGGGAGGGAACCGCTCAGATGTCTCATCCCAGGGGCCAGGCTTGGAGAGGAAGAACCAGAGATGGCTCTGCGTGACTCTGGCCCGGAAGTCCAAGGAGGGCTGCAGAAGGGCACGCCTCCACAGCACCCATGGCCTTGGGGAAGCTGCGTCTCCATCCCACCCCCGACCAGGTGCCCAGGCTGCTCACAAAGAACAGCCAGGGGCCGAGGAGGAGCGGGGTGAAGTCTCAGCTCTCCGCGGGGTGGGCCATGCCCCCAGCCACACACGTCTTACCTTGTTCCCCAAGCAAACTGCTCTGTGACCTCCCGGGGCGCCTCCCGTGCAACCCAGAGCCGGTGTGTCCCAGAGGCCTGGGGGCTTCCTCTCCTTCACCTCCCTCTGCTTGGCCCATCACCCCTCCTCTCACCCGAGCAGGCCCCAGCTCCCACTGGAATTCCCACCTGGAATTCCGTGATTCTCCAGGCTGACCCTCAGCTGCCCACCCCCCCGACCCAGGACTGGAGTAGACATCAAACAGCATGAACTTTCTAACCCATGTGCTGCTAAATAACAAGGTCGCATTCGAAGTTCGAAGTCTGTTTGAATTTTGAATGTTTAGATGCAAAACCAGCAGTGCAATTTCACTCTATAAAATGCGAGGAAATGTCATACTTTTTCCGGCAGTTTCCTAAATCTGTCGCAGCTGTCATGGGATGTCCCTGGATTTTAATGACGATAGTTTAGAAGTGACAGAGACCACTGCATTCAGTGAGATTCTGAGCCCAGTCCATCCAGAAGATTCCAGAAGCATCCAAAGCAAAAGGGAGACTCACCACGAAGAGCATTCAAAGCCACTGATGGAAGATCCTGGAGCAGGATTCTCAGGTCATGGGGGGCAGGCCTAGCGGCTCTTGCACCCGCCCAGGGTCTACCAGGAGCTGAGTTTCAGCTCCCTAGTGGTAGAGTTTTGTTTCCAGCAAGAACGTACTGTGGACACACAGCTGCCTCTGCCCAGTGGCTAAGCCAGCCTCCCCCTGCCCACCCCCAGTGCAGCCCAACCGTTTCAGAACTGGAAATTGTTGAGAAACGCTAGTATAATGTTCTCTCGGACAACTTAAGCAACTTGAGAAAGACCCAAATTGCTTTTTTTCCCACAGATCATATTGATGTTGGAAACCATATGCCTCAGCCAGAGCGGACTCAGCCCATAGGGTCACACGCGGCCCAGGGTCCCCCAGAATCTCCTGGGAAAGTCATTAAGAACAGCATCTCCTTTGGAACCACAATCGTTGACGCCGAATCCACGCCAATCGGTCACCACATCCACCCATAACAGGAGCCACGTAACGTCAAGAGAAATCAGAGCACCTACGAACATGAAGAAACACCCTGCCCCGTGGTTCACGGGCACCAGGTCCTCTGGCCCCGCAGGGAGCTCAAAGAAAGCCCAGCTGAAAACCCAACAAGTCAGGTCTCCGTTCAGGCCAGGGCCACCTGGCCACGTGAGCTTCACCCTGGACAGAGGTGCTGGCCAGTCGAGCATGAGGTATTGAGATGGGACAGGAAGGGACTGGATGCCTGAACACGGAACAGACAAGAGTGGGAACCACGCCCTGGGTCTCCCTCTGCAGCACGTCCAGGGCCTGGGGTCTCCCAGCCCCACACAGCAGCTCGTCACCTGCCAGGCACTGCTGCTCCCCGACCTCCAGGACCCCTCCCGGCCCTCCCATGAAAGCCGGCTGTGCCCGGTGAGGCCCCGAGAGGCCGACCTATGCCACTCACCTGCTAGCGGGGCCAGCCCTGCCTTTCCACGCCACCAGGAGAAAGAACGTTTTACAAAACGCTACGGATGATGGGGGAATAACAAAAGGAAACCAAATCCCAGAAGAGCAGACAGACAGTTGGACTATTCTCAGAGGCCCAAGGCCCCCATGGGGACGGCCGAACGGAACCCCTCGGCAGCCACACAGATCCCAGCTGGTGTGTTTCCTAAAGGCTGGGCTCCTTGGGACAGAAAACCCACAGTGGGGTCTCAGCGCTTCCAGGCCAGCTCCCCTGTGCACACAGTTCAGATTTGCCCTGTGTCCCTCCAGCCAGCAATGGCCTTGGCTCCTTACCCTCCCATTGGAGCTGATGAACTGGAGACGACACCTCCTACCAAAAAGTCTTCAAGGACACTGACACCCAAACCCGTATTTAGAAAAGAACCACCTTCCTATGCTGAAGCATCACCTGCAAAGATGCAGGGCTCCCCACGACAAGGACCCCACTGATGAGGACGCCCACGTGCAAATCCGCCAGGCTGCAGCCACTCCGCACGCACCACCTCCACTCCAGAGCGTTAGACCCACAGCAAGGAGCCTACCGGAGAGGAAGGCCACTGCCGACCTGGTCCCCTCTTCAGCAGCCACGACTTCGTCCCTGTCACTCGAAAAACGGGGCTCATCGACAGCTGATGGGTGTCCATGGTCACCCGTCATCAATATCTCCGATGCGATGCTGACCTCCCCTTCTCCACCACCTTCCTCACCACCACATCACCATCAGTGACTCGACTGCAACATGTACAGAGGCTCCGGCACCACAAAACACAAAGGTCCTCATCTCTGGCTTCTGCTAAAACTTCCCAGTGAAAACCTCTGCTCTCCATGTCTCCACCCTCCATGCCTCCACCCTCCATGCCTGCCCAGCACCTTCTCGAAGTTTCTAAAAACCCTTTCTGTGTACTGGCACCAAAGAAAGAGATCAATGACCCCACCTTCCTCCCGTCCCCTGATCCTTTCAAGTGAGACTGAAATAAACAAAGGCGTCAGCTCCCCGGGCCCAGGCGTGACTGGTGTGGATGAAGAGCCACGTGGAGACTGCAGGTGTTTGGGCAAAGACTGCGGCACGGGGATGGGCGGCTGTTTGGGCACCAAAGAACAGCAAGCGGGTTTGCATTCTCTGTGTCAGACCCTGGTGGGGGGGGAGGGGGGGCGGAGCTGTAAGAAGCAGTCAATCAGACCCTGATTTGGATTAAATCAACATGAACGTGAAAATGAGGAGCACAGGGAATTCTGAATCACACCGTTCAACACGGAGGAACTGCCACTAAGTACACTCAGCATAACAGACGCGAACGGCTTAAAAAGGGCTCTTCGTACAAAGTCTAGAAAACCGGTGTTAGGAACAGATTCCATGGAATTCTCTTAGAACTCCAACAGCATCACACAAATCCTACGGAATCAACAAGTCGATGAGAGACACAGTTGTAACAAAAGTTCAGTTTCTACAAAGGACTGCCTAGGAAAATTCATAGCCTGCACTTAAAAAGGAATAAACTTGGCTATGAATGCAAACAAGTCAAAATATTGACAGAACCTTTAGCCCTTAAAACGTGAGGCATTCTCTTGGCTTCCGCACCTTGAACAATTACACTGTAAGGAGCCATCTTCTCCAAAATGGCCTAAGAGTTTAGAGTTTAAAAAAATAAACTGCATGGGGCTTCCCTGGTGGCACAGTGGTTGAGAATCCGCCTGCCAATGCAGGGGCCACTGGTTCGAGCCTTGGTCCAGGAAGATCCCACATGCCATGGAGCAACTAAGCCCGTGTGCCACAACTACTGAGCCTGCGCTCTAGAGCCCGTGCGCCGCAACTACCGAGCCTGCGTGCTGTAACTACTGAAGCCCGTGCGCCTAGAGCCCATGCTCTGCAACAAGAGAAGCCACCACAATGAGAAGCCCGCGCACCGCAACAAGAGAAGCCACTGCTCGCCGCAACTAGAGGAAGCCCGCGCACAGCAACAGAGACCCAACCCAGCCATAAATAAATAAATAATAAATAAATAAATGTTAAAATAATAATAAATAAATAACTAAATTGCCATCAGTCACAAAAGCTCCCTCAGTGAAAGGTCTAAAGACAATCTCTTAACAATAACAAATCAAACGAGAATACAGAATCAGAGAGCACGTGTGAGCCCTGGGAGAACACAGTTACGAGCAGATGACAAATCCCCCAGTTAGTGGCCACTCAATAATTCCCATCAAGATGCTTACACCAATCTTACAGAACTCTTTACGATGCTATGGCAAAAGGAGTAAAAATAAGCATATGTAAGATATGCATGCATTTTATTTTTAAAAAAATATCACTTTTAAATAAGCCTCCCCACTACTTTTGAAAAGTATACAGTATTAGAAGAAGTTAGAAAAATGGTTATAACGTCGAACACTGCTGTTCATCTTAAAATCCCAAAAGCTCTGAAGCTGCGCTGCGGCCCGGATGGTTCCAGTTCCGAGTCGGGACCACTGCATTCAGGCGGCAGCAGCGGGAACCCCGGGCCGCTGGGAGGAGGAGAAGGGCTGGGGGGACACAGGGCCTAAAGTCCAACAGGATGAGGCCACTGTTGGCCATCCCAGCTCATGACCCGAACAGACGGTCAGAAAACCCAGAACCTGACGCAGCCTCTAGGGAGCAGCCACCTCCCTGCCAACCTGGGCCGAGCACGCCCGGAGACCAGGCTCCGGCCGAGTTCATCCCTCCTATTTCCGCTTGTTTTGTGGGAAGCGGGGGGAAGGGGGGGCAAACATGAAAATCCCACAGTCAGGTCTCTTTCCATCATACGCTGCTTAGCACTCCCGCTCACAGGCCAATGTTCCCAGCACCTTACTAAGTGGGGAAAAGCAAAGCCATGTAGAAACACAAGGCCAGACATGACTCTAAAAAGTTTGCAGTCATTTGCCTCATTTGACTTTTTTCTTGATCATTATAATTTTCCCAAAAGTGTCCATTTTTTATCATGGTCTCACGAAATACGCAAATAAAAGGCTCTTAGGTGGAAGTAACATGAGACATTTCAACCAAAATCTCCCAAATTAACCTGGTCGGCCAGCCCCCCAGTCAGCTCTCAGGACTGGCAAAGAGAAGCTCAAAGAAGTTCAGAAATACACTAGTGACATGCTGCGAGCACTGCAAATGCCAAGAAGTTCAGCCATGGCCAAGCCACGCACGTTTAAACCACGGGGACACAGAGCACGTGTCCCAGGAGGGCACAGAGCGCGCGCCCGGATGCGAGGCCCATACCCCTTCTCCACGCCAACAGGGTCTCGGAACCGAGAGGGGATGGGCCCGCGTGGACCTGGGTACAGCTGCCCCTCCTGGTCAGGACCCCATCCCCGACGCACACCTCTCCACTCCCATCTCCCACCTCTGCCAGCCCAGCTCTCGCCTCCGGGCCCCTCTGGGGCATCTCAGCCTCTGTGCTCCACGGGGCAGGCGAGCTCCTGCCCTGCTCCCCACTCAGCTCACACGTCCTGACCTCACACACCCCTTCTGAGGAACCCCTGCCCCCCCGGCCCATCCCCTCTTCACATGAACCACACCGTACCAAGGGGGCCGGCGCCTCCGTCTGGCCTGGCCCAGGGACCCCACGCAGGTCAGCAGGATGGATTCCTAACTGGCCCGGCGTGGCCAGCATCTGCCCAGCAGAGGGGCACACATCCCTCAAGGGAAGATGACTGATTCCAGTTCCAGGATGGCCTCTGAGTAGATACCTGGCCTTAGGCGGGGCACTGGATGGCAGTCAAGACTGGGTTCCTCATGGACAGAACAGGAATAACAGTGTTCTAGCTCACTTCCCAGGGCCGTCGCGCAAAATGAATGAGATAACCCGTAAAGCACAATTCAGAACCAAGTCGCTGTTCATTCTGGGCCCTAAGAGCACAGCAGAGTTTGACTTGCAGTTAGAGAGCAACCGGTGTTGATTCGTTACTATTATAAGCTTTAAACATCTACGGTTTTTTAAACAGAGCAGCCCCGGCCCTTCACAGCCCAGCGTCTGGGGGTGGCCGCCCAGCACCCACCTGTCCACCTTCCACCTGTCCCCACCGCTGGGCGCCTCAATCACGGCCTTTCTGTTCCGCCGCCAAGCTGCGCTCGGTGGTTTCTAATGATCCTGGTACAGGGCTTTCTATGTCAAATACATACCGGGAGTTCATTCTTAAATTTCAATATCGTTAATCATCTAACATTCAGCATCTCAGAATTCAGAAATTTGCATTTCTACAATGGTGGCTTTGAAAAACAGGACATAAATGCAAATGTTCCACAAACCGTATAAGAATTTTCAGAGAATTGCCAAAACAAACCATCAATGCTCCATTGACAGTGAATTTTCTGAGCTCTTCATAACGACTGAGTATTCGTGATTTTTAAAAGACAAAACACAATTTGAGAATTTTTTTTTGAAAAAGGAGGTTGAAAAAGAAGTCGTTATGTCTCCATGATTTCCAGAACAAACCTTGACTGATTAAGCCCCAGATAATGATGGCGTGGAGGATCCGGGGCCAAGACAACTCAAGGGCTGCGACTGCAGCGCGGGTGCCCGGAGGAGCCTGGGGGACGCTCGCAGACAGGAAACGCACAGGGTGTTTCTGAACCTGCCCTTGAGAAAGCAGAAGCGGGCGGTACCAGGGACCCGCGAGTACCTCCCACCCCAGGGTCCATCTGAACAATGAGGCTCCCCGCCGTCCCCCCAAGACACCTGCATTCGGCACGACTTCGGGAACCCGGCTCCCCTCCCTGCTCTCCCTGCGCAGAACCCCGGGCCCGGCAGCCGCTGGGGACTCTCCATGCCTCCCAGAAATGTCATGAACAAGCTCTTCTCCAGCTGCTCCCCGTCTTCCGATGGGCGTGATCACAGCCTCCATCTCCTGGCCTAAGCTCCCAGGACTCTGCCAGCCGCACCTGCTGGCTCCACACCCCGCCTCCCGAAAGCCCAGGCCTGGGCCTCCCCGGGCCTTGTCCAAGGCCACTCCCGGCTCCCCAGCTCTCCTCCTGTGGCCCAGGGCCTCGCACAGGGTCCACGACCCACCCCCAGCAGCTCAGAATCAATGTCTTCTTCGTGTTAATTGCAAGTCCTTAAAATTCACTTCTCCCCTTAAAACTTCGCAGCATTCCTGAAACACTGAATCCTTGCAAAGCACAATTTAAATGATATAAAAATGTGTCTTTCTGAGATCATTTCTATATTAAAATATAACACCCTTGGTGGCCAAACTGGTTGAAATAAACAGGCTCGAGATCCAACAAAGCAATACCAGGGCTCCGGCTCAGACCAGCGGAGGCCAAGAGCCTCTCCTGGGAGACTTACAGGATTAGAACTTTACGACGGCCTGAAGAAATCAAACTATGTTGAAACTCATTAATCACCAAGTAACTGTTGACACAGACTTTTTAGCTGCTTTTATGTGGACGGGGCATTTCAGATTGAAGAGGATACTGAGAAATCAGAGTATGGTCCAAATTAAAACACGGATCAGAAACATACAAGTTTCCCTCAAAACAGTTATCCTGTTTTTAACACGATACGTGCCTCTTACCAAGATACAGGGAGGGATGGGGCACCTGAATGACAGTCAGCCAGCTCTCCGTCGAGGGCGTGGTTTGGATGCCCACACACAGGTCCAGGAGGCTCCGTACGGGGCTCCCTAAGGCTTACAGTCCCTCCTCCAGACTTGCTCTAGGCAGAAACGTTACTGCAAAGAAGGTGAGTTGCACTGGGCGGGGTGGGAGTGGCAGAAAGGTGGCCGAGCGACAGCGTCTGGTTCTCCTGTAAGCCAGCCGAGGCCCCCATATCCTAGCACAGTCCAACCACAAGGAACTCTACAGTGTTCATCTGAGGAAAACAAAGGAAGAGGGAGCAACGAAGGAGCCCGTGTCTGTCCTGCCAGCAGACCCACGGACTGTCTACAGTCGCTCAGTCCGGCCGGGGACTCGGCTTCGAAGCGAGGCCCTGCGTCCTAGTAGCCCCCGACCGCTTGGGCACATCCCAGCAGGGAAAGGCTTGGAGCGCTGGGGCAGACAGGAAGCACAACATCTCAGAGGCTCTTTTCATTCTTCCTGCTCTCAAAGAAGAGTTCTCTTAGACTAAATCAAGCCAGGCCCTTTCCTCAGGCTGCACGCATCATTAGAAATAGTTATCCAGAGCAATAAAACCCAACAGTTAACAGTTTTACGTCAGAGAACCAGGGCCTGGCTCTGGCAAAGTTCAGAAAGAACGGCAATAAAATCATAATGCATACCTCACCCAACACCAGAGGGAGTGTTCAAGGCAAACGGGGGAGAGAAAAATTCTACACATCAAATGAAAAGGTCGTTTTATCATCGGGCCGAAGCCAGCCGGCACTGCAAGCGTGAGAGGAGGGGCCCACAGCGGCTGGCCTCCCCCGGCCCGGCGCCGAGGGCCACACAGGAGCTGGCAGAGCCGCGGCTGGGACAAGGAGGCACCCAGGTGCCGCAGGGGGAGGGAGGGTGCGCGGCCAGGAGAGACGGGCACCGCACGTCCCAGGGATGCAGAGACTGAAACAGGACTCGTCTGCTCGGGCTGAAGACAAGACAGAGAACGGCGAGAAATGCCTGTTCAGAAGAGCGAATTGAACAAGTCAGTATTAATTAGTTCTCTTCCTCCCTCAAATCCACTAAAATGACAAAAGATAAATATAAACATGAAGGGATTTGCAGCGAGGCTAGACAGTGGGAAAGCAGTAGCGTCAACTGACAAGAAACCTGGAGGAATTTCCTAGAAATGTGCATCCCAGGGGGTCCAAGTGATGGGAAAACCATCACTGGTGAGCAGACCGTCGCCCCAGGCTGGCAACGGCCTTATGGAGGAGGGGGTGTGCAGACCCACAGCTCAGCCCAAAACGGCCCAGGGGAAGCAGCAGGGCAGCCGGGGGCGGAGGGCGACCGACCGGCCAGCGTGTGGACCCTCGTGGTGGCAAGCACTGTTTGCAGTCCCTTGCTGCAGCTCCAGGGGCTGCTCAGGGAAGGAGGGCGGGCCCCTGAAGGAGAGCTTCAGGCCCCAAGCGCACCACTCCCTACATCAGAGGGAAGAGGAGGGAAGAGGCTCAGGCCACAAGGCAGCCCTGCCTCGCCAGCTCCACCCACTGAGAGAGACAGAGCTTCCAGCGTCAAGAACGACGCACACACACCAGGCAGGACACGACGGCAGTCAACAGCCACGGGTGAACTCCCCACGTGAGACGCAAGACTCTGGGAAGGAGAAAAAAGCAAAACCCAACTAGATCTCTGCTGTTCACGGGGGCCAGGCTTGTGAGGGTAAGAAAAGTGGGTGGAGAAGCGTTTCTCAGCCCAAAGAAACCAAGGGCAGAAATACTTTTAGGAGACTGATTAACTTTGGGGCGAAGAAACATGAAACAAAGAGAAATACACTGTATTTTGTTAAGAGAACAGGGAAATACGTTGTATTTTGTTAAGAGACCAGGGCCACCAAGAGATAACAGTCATGAGTTTTTTAGCGCTGAAAAACACACTGGAATACATAAAGCCAAAAAACGGTCCATAAAATGGTCTTTTTGTAAAAAGAATATTACAAACTAGAATCATAATGGAAAGCACACATTTCTCTAGAAATCGAGGAGACAGAAAAGATAAAGCCATACTGATTTAGATAACTCAATTAACTTAATATGTATAGACAAAATAACATATAGAGAAAAAAATACATACATATACTCCTATGTATAAATATATTTGACACTTGAACAACACGGGATTGAACTGTGCAAACCACTTATGGTGGATTTTTTCATAGTAAGTACCACGGTACCACGCCATCCGTGATGGGTTGAATTCCCGGACGGGGAATTGCAGACACGGAGGAGCCAGCTGTGGATGCAGGGAGCTGACTATAAACTACACGTGGATTGTCGACTGCGGACAGGCTCGGCACCCCTGACCCCCTTGCGGTTTGAGGGTCAACTGTATGTAATACTTATGAATGAGAAAACTTTACATACAGTATTGATGTATACATGGAGACTTCTTTAGACAAAAAAAAAAAAAAAAAAAAAACCAACAACAACAAGAAGAAAGAAAAAAATAAGGGGAAAAAGAGTACTCTTTCTCTTCAAATGCCCGGTGGCATGTACAAGATCTGATTACATCTATGGCAGCTCATGCAAAAACAGTGCACCCCCATGTGTACAGGAATGTAAATTCAAACAATAATTTCTCCCGAGACTGCTGACAAGAATGAAATAGACTGAATTCACCTAGTGCAGGTGCCAATGAAGGAAAGTATCTATGTTCATAAACTACGATTAAGAAAAGTTGAGGCAGAGTTTCTGGAGCAATTTGAGAGTAACCTTAGAAGTTTTACATGCACATGCCCACCAAGCCAGCAATTCTACCTCTTGGAATTGATCCAGTGGAGATCTTACAGAAGCGTATGTTCAAAATATATGTATATAATAATTGTTTGATGCTGGTTTGGGGCTGTTATAAATACCGCTGCAGCCATATACCACATAAATATCCATCTTCGAGCTACCAAAAGTAAGTCTGTCTGATGCTCAAACTGCACTAAAACGGGAAAAATAAAACAGAGCCCCAGAGACAGAACGCTTACACTCTGTTAAAACTGACACACACACCCTACCTGTTCAGACACAGGAGAAAGGCATGTCCCCAACTCTGAGTGGGAGGGAGAGTCCACGGTCTACCTCACCCACTTCCACCAGACTGCTGAATTTTGTTTGACACTTTGTATCAAGCAATACAGGAACGATTTAAATCAATAAAGCCTCTTCATACCTAAATACAACCGGAAATCCTGCTCTCGGGAGCTTCAGACAACTCTGATCGGGCCAAGGAGAGGGGTGTGAACGTGCGGGGGGGCCAATCCCCAAGGGAGAGACCACACCAAGCCCCGCCCCTCTCTGCTGAGCCGGACCCACAGCCGCACTGACGGATGCGGTGCCTCAAGGATGCCCTGCACCTGCCCAGGCAGACTCAGGACAACTGACAGCTAAGTGGCCCAAGGCCACACTGCGCTGGACGGTGCGGCGGGACAAGGCAGGGCTCCCAGCTTGGTCGGAGAGAGCACGGTGACTCTGCGACGGGGGAGACGGGGGAGGAGGAGCCCCGAACGCGTGTGTCCGCAACACGCTTCTGAAGCTAAGAGCCATGCAAACGTGGCTCCCGGCCCCATTTGGCCACTTACTAGCCCTGTGACCTGGGGCAAGTCACTTCTTCCCGCCAGGTGGGAGACGTTTAGGGCCTAGTGAGGAGTCAATGCGCATAAGATGCTTAGTGCAGCGCCTAATAAAAAGCCTCGGGCACCAGGAGCGATGCCCCTTGGCCACCACTGATGGGCACCGATCGTGCTTCTTCTCAGAGTCGGACCAGAGGCCCTCCCACCCCCACGGCCCCCAGAAACAGAGCAGCTGGAGACGAAGACCGCAAGTGGACGCGTACCCGTCACCTCCCTGAAGCACCAGAGAAACGGGTGCCGCTCAAGTCGGCATGCAGGTCCCGGCGGAGGCTGGACCCCACGTCTCCGTGAGGCCCTCCTCAGCCTTCCGCCACTGAGACGAAGAGCAGCCTACTGTGCCCTCGGGGCCGTCGTAAACCGACGGCGGTCATGATGGAGGACCCAGTGGGAGACCCAGGACCAGCTGTGAGGGCAGCGCGTCCGCCAAGAGGACCCAGGGCCCCGCTTACCTGGATGGCTTTGGGAGCTCATTGCGAGCAGCGGCTTCTCCTTTAAGGGATTCAAAAGGGCTCAAAACTTCCACATGAACGGGAGCTCCAAAGAGCCCCAGGGTCCCACCGGCACATACAAATCCAGCGACGCGCACGGCTGGTCCACGGCCACGAAAACTCCCCGTCTCGCCGACCACGTAGTGGGCCCAGTAATCCAAAGGAGGGCGGGGTCTCCCCGGGCTCTCAGGAGACGACCTGTCTGGGGAGAGAAAGGGGAGGCTTCGGTTAGGAGGTGAAGGCCCCCCGGACACCACATGGAGCACGGAATCAATCATTCACGCTCCACCCCCGTCTCTACAATCCATGGAACCATCATTTGAAAATTGTACAAACTACTTGGACGTTTTGTTAGTAAATGTATGTAAATACGTGTAACAGCGTATCTGTGCCACAACCTCGACACTGAGGACGGAAAACGTTTTAAACAAGAAATCACTTTAAGCCCACTCCCCACACACACATTTTTTCATTTTCGCTATATCCCCGACTATTCCTATTTTACGTAGCGGCAATCTCAGAGTTTAAGTTTAAATTCAGCTTCCCTCACTTACACCCTAAATCATTCCCCAGGTTTCCATCTTCCTAATAACCATTTCCTCAATTTATTTCCATTTTCTGATCGTAAAAGCAAAACCTGCTCATCACAGGAAGTATTTAAAAGGTGATCGTGATGCCGTGACACAGAGGCAAACACCTGGTAATACTGTGATGCATTTCCTTGCCGTCCTTCTTCGCCTTTCGCCCATACTGGCTACTAGCTCTACAGCTGGACACCCTATTCCCTTTGCTGACACGACAGTCAGGCATTTTCCAATGTCATGAACAACTCCTGGTTAACAGCGCTTTGAAGGCCATTTCCCTCTGCGTCTGTGACGGAGCTGCCTGCCGCCTCCCTGGGAGGACCTGCTCCTCCCCCACTCCAGGTGGCTCTGATGAGCTCTGCCAATCACAGGTCCGTCCCCAGACGGGAGGGTGGCACGTACTGTAAGCCGAGCTCATCAAATCCTCTTCCCAAGACCACCCTCTTCCATAGGTCACAGGCACCTAACAGAGGAGGAGCCCAAAGAAACCAGGGCACGAATTCCCACCGCCAAGCGTCTGCCTCGGTGGGATGGCGTCACCAGTGACTTTTTAAATACTTTGCTGCGATGAGCATGTTTTACTTTACAATCGGAATACGGAGATAAACTGAGGAAATGGTAATTATGAACATCCTCCCACTGACCTGGGCTCAGGGGTCCTCTGAGGCCTATCACCCGCTCCTTTAGTAGTGTAACAAATTCCTGTTCTTGATTAAATTATTCAAGGATTTTCTTTTTCCCCCTATTGCTTATAACCAAAGAACCCTAAACCATTCATCATGTAAAGGATTAAACCCCAATTATACGTTATCTATAACTCTGTGATTAATATCTTTCTGATTACTGTTCTATATCTGTTTATTTCCTTAGGAAACACAGTAACTTATTTATTCATCTCTTAAATGGATAAAGAAGATGTGGCATATATATATATGGAATAGTAGCCATAAAAGGTGAATGAAATAATGCCATTTGCAGCAACGCGGATGGACCTAGAGATGATCCTATTAAGTGAAGTAAGTCAGAAAGACAAATATCATATGATATCATTTATATGTGGAATCTAAACTATGACACGAATGAACTTATCTACAAAACAGAAACAGACGCACAGACATAGAGAACAAGTCGTTGCCAAGCAGGGGAGAGGGGAGGGATGGAGTGGGAGGCTGGGATTAGCAGATGAAAACTATTATATATAGAATGGATAAACAACAAGGTCCTACTGTATAGCACAGGGAACTATATTCAATATTCTGCGATAAACCAGAATGGAAAAGAACATGAAAAAGAATACATATATGTATAACTGAGTCACTTTGCTGTACAGCAGAAATTCATACAACATGGTAAATCAACTACACTTCAATAAAATTTTAGAAAAAATGGAATTTTTACTCATCTCTCAACCAGAAAGAAACACCATTGTCTTGAAAGCAATGCAGATGGTATATTTTGCAAACCCCTGCAAGCCTCGGATGGCTCTGTATCCTTCACACAAAAATCACAACTTGGCTGGGTATAAAAGTCTTGGATCACAAATATTTCTCCCTCAAAATCTTAGCCACTGCCCCACCCTCAGATACAGAAAACGCGGGCCCAGCAAAGCAGCACTTCCTTTCCAGGGAGCCTTTGGGGCTGAGTTCTGAGGCTTTCTTCTGTCTGGATTCTGCCAGGACTTTTTTTTACTTTAATCTTGAAATTCAAAAATGTTGTCAGAAGATGTGTGGTCAGTCTCTTTCCCTTTATTTTGTTCCAAACATGAACCTTTCAATACACACAGGTCTTTTTTTCTGCTCAGGAAAATGCTCTTCAATCACGTTTTGACAATTGTTTTGTTACATTTGTTTTGTCATCTCCAGAGCTTCCCACACCGTCTGGCTGAAACCTCCCCATAGTATCTGGCCTCGCGCAGCACTGGCACATCGTCGTTCACTCTGCATCCCAAGAGCCTTCGCCAGCGTGTTCTCCACAGCACTGCTCCTAGTTTCCATGATATCCGTTTTACTCCTATGGCTTTTCATACAGATTTTAACTAAACCTTAAGCTCTTTGTTTCAAACGTTTCCCTTTACAGCTCATTCCATTATCTTTTCCTCTCAGCTGATTCCCTCCTCATGACCTTCTGTTCTGTTTGTCTTCCTAGTCAAAGTCTTTTCAAAATTTCTTTTTTCTGATTCTGACTATAAATTGTTTTCAGAGGTATATCTGTCTTCTGCCTTTCAGGATAGCTCCCTTTCCCCCACATTCTGGGATACCTTTTAAGACCCCATGGTGGGGATTATTTATTTATCCTCAAATAAGAATAGCTGTAGTCCAGGGACTTCCCAGGTGGTCCAGTGGTTAAGACTGCACTCCCAATGCAGGGGGTCCAGGTATGATCCCTGGTCAGGGAACTAGATCCCACATGCCACAACTAAAAAAAGATTCTGCATGCCACAACTAAAGATTCCGCAGGCCGCAACCGAAGACCCTGCGTGCCGCAACTAAAAGACCTCACACACAGCAACGAAGATCCCATGTGCTGCAACTAAGACCCAGCACAGCCAAATAAATAAATATTAAAAAAAAAAAAAAAAAAAGAATAGCTGTGGTCCAGACCTGAGTTTTGCCCAAAGACTCTGTCCTCTGCTCCTACCCGCTCCTCTGTCTACTGCAATAGTGGCTAAAACGCTTCTCAGAGCCACCCCCTCTGCAGCTGACGTGCACAGCCCCGAACCAAACGGCTAGTGTCCAGCAGGCTCTCACCTAGTGCGAGGCTGCCAGACTGAGACGGCTCTCTTCCCAGATGCAGACTGAACAGAACACAGAAGCTTCTGCTATAATACAATATATACGCTCTGGAAGAACCTCACACTCCAAAAACCTGCATACTAAAAATACCTGGGCTTATGAAAAAAAAATAAGGTTGGAGCAGACTATTCAAAACTGCAATTTAATAACCAGGGTACTACAAAAATCAACACTAACTCTAATGTTTAAAGTACCATAGTTTAAAAAAAGACATGTAAAATTCCTAATAAATAAAAAGTCCTTATAAAAGCTGGCAACGTTTTGATGAGAGAGGTTAAAAGGAAGAATTGAAGCTTCTGAGTTATGGAATCGGGGACAGAACATACAAAGATGGAGAAAACCGTGCAGTGAACATTTCTGAGAAGGCGCAGTCTGCCGAGACAAGCAAGAGGCAGAGCTGAGGTGGCGGGAGGAGAGTGCACACGACACAGGGCATCCCTCCAGGGTCCCACGTCCAGCCTGCGGGTGTCCTTAACAGTCAAACCCTGTTCCTTGATGGTAAGAAGCATCAGTGAAGCAGGAAGAATCCAGTGTGACCCAGCTCAACCTCTGCACTACACTGACACCTCTCCCCCATGTACCAGTAGGACATGAGCTACTTCAAGTCATAAGAACATGCCTTGGGACTTCCCTGGCAGTCCAGCAGTTAAGACTTCACCTTCCAATGCAGGGGGTGTGGGTTCGATCCTTGGTAGGGGAGCTAAGATCCCACATGCTTCACAGCCAAAAAACGAAAACGTAAAACAAAAGCAACACTGTAACAAATTCAACAAAGACTTTAAAAATGGTCCATATCAAAAAAAAAAAAATCTTTAAAAAAAGAACATGCCTTGTTACAGGGCGGGATGTATATGAAAGAACCTACACAACCCCAGTGGGCTCATTTCCTACGGCTTAATATGTATAGACAAAGGACCACAGACTGAGCGGTTTAAAAACCACAGAAGTGTATTGTTCACAGTCTGGAGGCAAGAAAGTTTCAGAGTCTGAAACCCAGGTGTCAGCGAGGCCGTCCCCGAAAGCCGCGGGGAAATCCCTCCCGGCCTCCTCCAGCCTCCGGCAGTTGTGGCATCTTGGGTGCCCTTGCGCTGGCAGCTGCAGGGCTCCAACCCTGCTTTCTCCCGTGGGTCTGCCTCCACGCGGCCGTCTTCTTAGAAGGACACAGTCACAGCGGGTTAGGGGCTCAACCGACTTCAGTGCGACTTCATCTTAACGAGTTACATCTGCAAAGACCCCATTCCCAAATGAGTTCACACTCTGAGGTACTGGGGGTCAGGATTTCAATACAACTTTTGGGTGGGGGCGACACAATCCAACACCTAACGCCCAGTACGCACTGCACCCAGGCCTCTTCCCTGACAGGTCCCCTACCCGCCTCACCAGCGCTGTGTGAGCCCGGATGGTTCCAGAGAGAAATGTGCCTCCGTCACTTCACAATCCTCTGCATCATAACCAGACCGCATTCCACATAGGCCAGCTCCCTCAGGATGCTCTCAACACCGTGAGACGGAGAGGCATGGGGTCTGGAAAGCAGCCCCCTGCAGCATAGGGACGGACGCCCAGTGTCCTGGCTGGGTCAGAGGGTGACTCTGTAAGTCCCAGGGGAGACAGTGGGGCAGGGGATTTCCCTCTCGGCTCTCAGCTGAACCTCCAGCTGCATCATTTAGCCCAGTTCCTCTGACCTCAGCCACACCAGGTCTATCAGGAGACGCTGCACCCTGGTCTCTGAGAGGAGCCATAAACTTCCGGTCAGTTGTTGGCTGGCAGTCCAGCTCACAGCTGAGAGCGCTGGCATGAGAGCCAAGGCCACCAGCATCCTGGGCTCCAGGTGTGAATCTCAGGTCACATTATAATACAAACATGACCTTGAGCAAGCAGCCGGACCGCTCTCTGCCCCACCTCCTAACCTATGGGAATGGGGATGAGATGGGAAACAGCACTGTGACCATCACAGGAGTGTCGTAAGGACTAAATGCGTTAGCACAGGAGAAGCACCGTGACAGGGCTGGCACACAGTTAACATCCAAATACTAGCTATTGATCCGATCATTATTTATCTTAAACCAAAAGCTTCTAATAAAGTTTTGACAATTTCCCTGGGGACGATCAGAATTCTGCTTCTAGTCAAAATAGAATAATACAGTCCAGATTTACTCTCCTACACAAAGCAGCTCCAACAGACAAAACACATGCAACTGTGGCTTCCAGACACTGGACATCAGGCATGTGACCCTTGAGGAGACACAAACATGATGAGCTGCCCTGTCGTCCCAGCTGACTGCTCGGAGACAGTTTCCAGGTACCAGCGCAGGGAGGACACAGAAAACATGTGAAGAAATAATGGCTTAAATTTCCCAAATTTGGTGAAACTATAAACCCATAGACCCAAGAGTGCAACCAACTCCAAGCACAAACACATAATGAAGATCACGCCTGGACAGAACATAATCAAGTTACTTAAAACCAGTTTTAAGATAATGTCTCAAAAGCAGTTGGGAAGGAAAAGTCACATCACGGACAGAAAAACAAAAATAGGAACAACAGCGGATTTCTCAGTGCAAAGAATGCAAAAGCCAGAAGACACTGGAGCAGCACCTTTCAAAGGGACACACACACACAAATGGTGCACCACGCGAAAAACACATCTTTCGAAAACAAAGGTGAAATAGAGACGTTTTCCGGTATTCAGAAGCGAAAATATTCATCACCAGCAGACCTACACTAAAAGAAATCTCAAAGGCAAAAGGAAAATCGTACCAGATGGAAACACAGATCTACACAGAGGAGTGAAGAGCTTCAGAAATGGGAACCATACAGGTAAATAGAAAAGATTCTTCTCTGATGCTGAATCTCTTTTAAAGAGAACTGTTTAATGCAAAAGTAATAACATATTACAAAGTTTCTATCATATGTACTGAGAAAACATATGTCAAAAATAACACAAAGGGGCTTCCCTGGTGGTGCAGTGGTTGAGAGTCCGCCTGCCGATGTAGGGGACGCGGGTTCGTGCCCCGGTCCGGGAAGATCCCACATGCCGCGGGGCGGCTGGGCCCGTGAGCCATGGCCGCTGAGCCTGCGCGTCCGGAGCCTGTGCTCCACAACGGGAGAGGCCACAACAGTGAGAGGCCCGCATACCGCTAAAAAAATAAATAAACAAATAAAAATAACACAAAGACTGGGAGGGGACGAACAGAAGTATACTGTAGTATGTTCTTACATTAGACATGCAGTAGTTTAACCTTGAAGATAAGACTGTGATAAGCTGAAGATGTAGACTACAAATCCTAAAGTCCCACTTAAAAAGGAAATGATTATAATTAACAAGCCAATAAGGAAAATTAATACAATCATAAAAATACTCAATCCAAATGAAGGCAGAAGAAGAGAAAAACAGAACACAAAAGTGACAAGTAGAAAACAAAAAGCAAGATGGTAGCTTTAAACCAAACAATATCAATGACCAGATCAAATGGTCTGAACGCCCCAATTAAAGAGGTTGTCAGGTTGGATGAAAAAGCACAGACCCTGCTTCCAGAGTATAAAGAGAAATTACGTGAGGTAGGACTAAAAATGGTTTAGAGAGAAGAGGTCATGCGTTTTATTTAAAATACATCTTCCCCAAGCATCACGGACCCAAACATACGCTGCCTACAAGGAACGTGTTTTAAGTAGTGAAAGATGGAAAAAGACATACCATGAAAATACTAATCAAAAGAAAGCTATAACGTTCACATGAATATCAGACACAGTAAATGTTAAGGAAAGAATATCACCAGGGATAAAGAAGGTCATTTCATAACGATCAAGGGGTCAATTCATTAAAAGGACATAACATTCCTAAACACGTATGCACCTGATAACAGAGCTTCATACATGAAGCAGAAACTAGTAAAAGTGTAAGGAGAAATGGACAAATCTGTAGGTGGAAGTTTCAACACCCTGCTCTTAATAGTGGTTAGAACAGGGAGACAGAAAATTAGCAAGAGCAGAGAAGACACGAACAACACCATCACCCACCCTGACCAAGATGAGGTTTATAGACACTTCATGAACAACGGCAGAATACATATTCTTCACATTCTTTTTAAATCCACACAGAATAGTTACCAAGACAGACCATCTTTTGGTCTCAATAAATTTTAAAAGACTCAAGTCAAGATATACAAAGTATGTTTTCTGACTTGAAATTAGAAATCAGTAACAGAAAGATATCTGGAAAACCAGATATCTGGAAACTAAATAATACACTTCATGGGTCAAAGAAGAAATTAAAACAGAAATTATGAAGTATTTTGAAATGAATGAAAATGAAGCACAACATGTTTGTAGTGCTGAGAGGGAAGTTTATAGCACTGAATGCCTGTATGAGAGAAGAAGGTCCTAAGTCAATGACCTCAGGTTTTACTGTTAGAAACTAGAAAAAGGATAAACCAGACCCAAAATAGCAGAAAAAAGACAATAACAAAGAGCAGAAATCAATGAAATAGAAAAATCAATGAAACTAAACGCTGATTCTTTGAGATAGTAAAATTGATAAACCTCTAGCTAAACTGCTCAGGAAAAACAGAGAAAGAAGACACAAATTAACAACATCCAGAATGAGAGGGGATTAACGGTAGACCATACAGATAGGAAATGAATGACAAGGAAATATGATGAACAACTTTATGCCAAGAAATCTGACAATTTAGATGAAATAAACAAATGTCCTAAAAGACCCAAACTATCAAAGTGGACTCAAGAAGAGAGAGCCCAGGCTCGCTGCACTGGGCTTCTCTGCAGCTCTGGGACCCACCGGGGGAATCCGGTCTACAACTCTCACTGTCATGGTTATCGCCCAATGGTGATGTCTAACTTCCCTCCTTTCTTCTGCATGTGTTAATTAGAACTCCACTGCAAGGATGAGCTATCACTTGTCCATCTCGCTGGTTAATCATTTATTTATATCAGTATGAATTTACGGATTTTCATTTTATTCTGTGCATGACAATCCAACACCACCATTACTTATTTTGTCATCCAAGCTTCGGCCACTAGAAGCGCCTATGTTTTTCTGACAAGCCCCCACCCCATCTTTTATTTTTTTTAGCACTTCCTTACTTTCTACTTCCACAAGGTGTCCCTGTCACAAGCTTGGAATCAGCCACTCCTCCTGGGAGCCCTGGTTCCCGTTTTTGGAGAACTGTGTGTAGACACTAAGATCTGGGTGCCGGAGGTGCTTGTTACTGGTGGGTGTCACTGCTGTAGGACCCTCCCTGCACACAGTACATTTGACACTAACACACACATTTATATTTTAGTGCGTATCTATTAGTTTATATTTTTTTTTAATCATAAGTTTACACTGACACCTCAGTGATTCCAGTGATTTCAACCCAACATCACAGGTGGATTTTAGTCTCCCCCTTTCCTGATTTTCAACTTATTTCTCCAGCAGTGAGAAACCTGGTTCTTACGAGCTACAGTCTGTTTGCTTACTTGCTGTACTCTAGTATACATTCTAGTATAAAGTACTTTCACAACTGTTGACCCCCACACGACAATTCACGTCCGGTTCTTGCCTCCAGCCTCACAGTACGTGGTCAGGACGCAGGTTCCCACAGTGACCCGGGCAGCTCTTCCCTTCCGAGCCCCTTCAGTGCGGTGGCTTATGTATTTATTATGTGATAGAACTCGACTCATTTGTCAGTATTTGTATTTCATTTCGGTTTCCCCCACATCCTTGTTGGTTTTAACTGCTTATTTTTTGGATATGCGAAGAGTAAGAAATACAAATTTTTAAGAAAAAAAAATGTTCACATTGATATTTGCGATTACATTAAGATTTTACAGGGTTTTAATGTAAATTTCTCTTGCTTAAAGAAAAAAAAGCTTTTGTATTATGGAAATTTCAAATTATACGAAGTAAACACTATAGTATGAGCCCACAGCACCCAGCTTCAACGATTACTGGCACCCTACCAGGCTGGCTTCACCTGTATCTCCTTCTACACACATTGACATGTCCAAAGTGTTACTGTGCAATATAAATGGGTAGACCTGTGTAACCCATTTTTCCTCCTCTGACTTTTCCTTTGATATGATCTAGTCAGAATGCAGTCTGTTATAAACAGTGGCCTTTGCGTAATATCATGTCCTCTATTTTGGGGGAAGCAGAAGCCCCTGAAGGTTTCTGAGCAGTACAGAGAGTTGGGGCAGGGTCCGGGGCAAGCCAAGGTGACAGCACCAACCCAGATATGGCCTCCCTCCCCAGAGCCTGGGCTCAGGCCCCTGAGGAGGGTGTGATGAGAACACTCCCTCCACTTGGTCCCTTCCCAGCCTCTGGGCTCCTCTGTGGCCATCGGTGGCCTCTGCCAGCCCAGCTACGTCATCCCATGGCTGCATCTGGTGATGGCCGTCTCAGAGCCAGGTCGTGCCTGGGCCCCCAGCCCCCTGGGAGAAAGGCAGTGGGAGCCGGGCTTGGAGAAAAAGACCGGGGAGAGTCTGGAACAGCAGACCTGGAACTAGGAGGCTGAAGAACCAGTTCTAGAACCCGACAGGCACAACCTCAATGCCTGGTCTGTGAACGCTTCTCTCTAGAATACAGAGCGAGGTAAGAACTCGGGCTCTAGAACACAGGCATGTTAGGAGGAAGGCGTATCCACCAGTGGTTCAAGTTCACAAGCAACAGAAGTGGCCCCTGGATGAACTAGGTAAACAGAGACCTCCCAGAAGGATCTAGAGAGCTGGGCATTGGGGGGGGGGGAGCTGGAGGCAGGACTTAACAGACGGCGGACAGTCGCTGCAGGAACACTGCCTGAGACTCATTTTCCAAGGGGCCCATGTCGGCCGGGCCGTGAGTCACACCTCTTGGCAGGGCCGGGGCTGGACACCTTGACGGGCAGCGCCCCCAAAGGGAACCCAGTGGGAAAGGGGTCATTCCCCAGAGGCAGGCTAGGGGCTGTGACAGGACAGGAGGACACTGGACTGGGCAGGCAAGGCCGCAGGGGAGCTGGGGGCTGGGCCCAGCACTGTGCTGAGCGGGGCTGAAGCAGGGCCCCGACAGCCAGGACTATGGGGCCTCCCCAGCTGCCCGACTTCCCTTTCCTGATGAACATTAACGTCTGTCTCCCGTGCTCGGGGGAAGCGCCAGGGGAACCGGTGGGCACACGTGTCCCTGAACAGCACCGCGTCCGGCATGGGAGGCCTGGGCCCCATCAGCCCAGCATCCCCCTGGCGAGCTGCACGCCCTTGGACCAGTCTTTCGTCCTCCCTGGGCTGCTTCTCCCTGTAAGACTCCAGGCTGGAGTAAACCAGCGCTCACTGGGGTGTTTTCAGCTGCACTCACAGGAGAAGCTTTATGAAGAAAGGCTCAGCGGCCAAAGGCCACAGCGAAAGCAGGACCCAGCGCTGCCTCCGGCCCTTTGCACACACGTGGACTGCGGCCCCAGGGCCGGGCACCAAGCAGCCATCAACTCCCCAGCCGTCGCCCCTCTGCAGCCCTGTGCCCGTGTGTCTGTGGGCTCACTCCCCCACTTTTCTCCTCTGTATCTCCCCAGAGGGGCGTTCCCTGACAGCACTGCCCCGCTGCTGCCGTCACCCTGCTCTTTCCCTTCCAAGCCCCTTTCTTCCTTTGATATCGTATGAGATGCCAACCTGATATCTTTATGTGATCATTTCCTCACCGTCAGTCCCGCTGCCCCAGCGTGGAGCGTAAAGCTCCGTGACCCCTGTGACCCACGGCCCTTCTCGCACCCTAGAGGGCGGCGCACAGCAGGCCCGCAACAGAAACGGGCCAAGCTGAATGAACTTTTGAAACGTTTTCCTGACTCCACCTCAGAAATCACCTCGGAAGGGGCTGAGGTCAAAGTCGAACTGCAAAAGCAACAGCACTCTGCCTTTCGGAGATGAAGGGAAGAAATCAAGGACCACATCTCAGGCGGAAGATTCCAGAAGTGCAAAAGCGCGTGGGGCCTCAGGACACCCACTGCCTCAGAGAGGGCCCGGGGCTGCGACCAGAAAAGCAAAGCAATGGGTAACTCAAGGAGCCCTTTCAACCCTCAGGACACCTCGGTTAAATAAGGACCCATGCAAGTCATGAAGATGCTGGGGCAGAGAAGAAAACGCCAAATTAACTCCTGACAAAGGGAGCAGAAACACCTGGGCCCCACAAGGAGCGCCAAGTCGTTAATATTCAGTCTAAGAGGATAACCGACCATGAAAGCTGCCCGACGTTTCTCCTCGGTCCCCCAGTCCATCAGCGTCTCTTTAGGGGAAGGTCTCTGAACAGCCCCATGGAATATTCACAGTATAAAAATAAACTAGGAATTTAACCTTTTAATAAAATAAAATTCAAGTGTGAAATAGATCTTTTCATCTTGACATAAATGTCTAATGACACTTTACTAACCAGTAGATTATCGCTTTTCTAAGAAAACACACAGACAACACATGGTATTAAGATCTCAAAAATTAGAGGAGTTTAAGGTTTCTGAAACCTTTTCATGAATAACATTTGAAATTTATATCTGTACATCTCTAACTAAAGTATATACTTCTGATAAATATTAGACAAATGTTGAACATATTATGACTGGAAACACAACTGCTTTTAGGATTACATTCGTTCCTGATTTATGACATAAATTAGAAGCCTACACGTGGGACAGTGAACGGTAGCAAGGAATCTGTAATTCTGACTTGCACTTTTAGAAAGACGGGCATGATCATTCCACTAAGTAAACAGTCTCTGACACTAAGCATGCACTTATACAAAGACATCTCTTTATTTTATTTCTGTTCCATACAGAATAAATGAAACTAAACGCATCACTACGGCCTGTGTGTGCTAATATTTCCTTCGCCAAACACTTTGAATCTAGAATTACCTACAGTTATTCCCTCCTGCAGCTGCCCTCGGAAATTTTAGTTGACCTAATTTCAGGGAATAAGCCATAAACTTTCCAAAGAATAAAAGTCTTAGAAACTATAAATCATTAAGAGAACATTCTTTTAAAAATCTTGTTACGAGACCACATAGCAATGTGGGAGCGCAAAGAGGACATGTTTTCTCACTCACCACAATCCTCTGCATCCCGTCACATGGGCAAAGAAGGACCACAGCTCGAAGTCCATATTCCTCCCCACCACGGCCGCAGCCTGCCAGGCTGCTGGGGGAACAGCGAGCTGTTCAAGAGACCAAAAAGAGAACCAAGAGCCACACAGCCTGCAGCACCCCAAAGCGGGATGAAGGACGCGAGTCATCCGCTGAAGACAACAGAGAGCCATTGCCAGAATCACGAATGAGGTCAGGATGTCCCCTCTCACCACATCCATCCAGCACCATACTGGTGATGCTAACCAGGACGACAAGGCAAGAAAAAGAAATGAGAGGAACAAGGATGGGAAAGGAAAAAGATACGCACTGTTCACAGGCGATACACTGTGTACACGGGAAACCCAAATCGATTTACCAATAACTGTCAAAACTCCTAAATGAACTTAACAAGACCACGGGGTACAATGTCGATATACAAAAATCCACTGTATTTCTACATACCGGCAATAAACAAATTGAAAATAAGCTTTAAAAAAGATACCATCTGTAATAATGGCAAATATCCAGGGCTAAATCTACCAAAAAACAGATAAGGACTCTACACATTAAACTATGAAACATTACAAGTAAATTTAAAGATCTAAATAAATGGAGGAATACCCTGTACACGGACTGGAAGACCCAATATGGTTAAATGTCAGTGTTAATGTTAATGTTCCCCAAACTAACTGGTAGTTGATGCAGTCTCAATCAAAATCCCACCAGAAGTTTTTTGAAAATTGACAAGTCAATTTCAAATTTTACATGGAAGTACAAAGGTCCTAGAATAGCAATCTCGAGGAGAAACAGGCCTGGACAACTTCCACTACTAAATATCAAGATTTATTATAAACCTATGTAATTAAAACACTGTGTAAGAATACACAGTGAGACCATCACAGACATGGTAATATGATTATAGCAAAGGCTGCACTCCAAATCACAGGGAAACAGGCCAGGTCTTCTCAATAAACAATGCCTGAGTCAACCACAGTCTTTATGGAAACAGAAATGAACCACGACATAGGCAGCACACCATCAAGAAAATTAGTGTGGGGTGGATCAAAGACCTAAATGTTAAAGGAAGGACAAGAAAGCCTCGCCTAAAGGACAAAAAAGATCTGCAGGTAGACAGAGATTTCTTAAATCTATTTCATAATAACAAAATTTTAAGGCACTGACCATAGAGGAAAGAAAAATGACACATTATACTGCATCAAAATTAGGAACTTCAGTTCATCAAAAGACCCAGCAGAAGAGTGAAAAGGCAGCCCAGAGAGCAGAAGATAATCTGCCCAACACATCCAAGAAAGGTCCGGAATCCAAAATGAATAATTCTCACAAATCGTTAAGAAAAAGGCAGACAGCCCAAATGAAAAAATGGGCAAAAGCTATGAACAGGTACTTTCACAGAAGAGGATTCCAAACGGTCAATCACCATATGAAGAGGAGCTCAGCACCCGTATTAACAGGGAAATGCAAACTAAAGCCTCAGCGGGATCCCACAAATGGCTAAAGTGCAAAAGCAAAGCAGGACCCAGCGCTGACAAGGAGGGGAACCACCGGACCTCGACTCTGCCGTGAGAGCGTGCGGGAGACAACGACCTCGGGAAGGTGATACCTGAAGAGCCACGCTGGGCACACCGCTTCCCAGAGCCATTCACAGGATGACACAGCAGCATCGTCCGCAGGCGCCGGAAGCTGGAAACCTGCCACACGTCCATCAGCAGTAGAATAAATAAACTGTGAATCGTAGCACAGTCATACCAGAGAACATGGTCTAGCAACAAGAATAAACAAAGCACACCTAAAAGCAGAAACACAGACGAGAGATAGTGCTGGGTGGGCCAGAGCAGACAGACGCTCAGGAGTATGATGTACTGGGC